>NW_004444036.1:10470073-10495476 GCF_000243295.1 Trichechus manatus latirostris | reverse complement strand
TAGGGCAACATGTGTAGTAAATGTTAAATGAGAAACTATTTTGTTCTGTAAGCCTTCATCTTAAGTGAGAATAACAGCACAATTGCAAGAGCATAGTCAATGTCACTGAACTGTGCATGTAGAAATTTTTGAAATGGTGCATGTTCGGCTATGTGTATCTTCACCAAAAAAAAAGGTTGAGAATTTAGAGGGTTGACATGTTGTGGGGTTGTTAACCAATGTCATAAAACAATATGTGTACTAATGTTTCATGAGAAAGTATTTGTTCTGTAAGCCTTCACCTGAAGTACAATAAAAAAAAAAAAAAAGGATCGGTATAGTGGTTCTTACAAAAATACCTCCCTGGGGGGAGGGCATGCTTGGCAAACAAACATAGAAGGCTCACATTATTTGCGTAAAAATACAATAGTTCCTAATTTTGTATTGCAACCCTTACCTGAGAAAACACTAGAGAGAAATTAAAAGAGCACAAGTGTACTCTTCTGATACATTGATACATCACCTAGTAAAATAATGGAAGATTATATTACAACTACGGTTTTTATTAAAATATGCAATATAGAGTATAATATGCAGAAATGAATGTATAATATAAATGATGTAAGACTATAAACTTATATTGAGAATTTTTAACAGATAAAAAAACTTTAATGAATGAGTGTTCTTATTAGGATTTCACTTGAATAACCTCATTAATTTGTATTCTATTAAGTTATATTTTACAGATTTCTAGTGCTAGCAATGGCAGAATAGCTTAATTGAGATCAATTCTCCAACTGAACACAATGAGATAATATAGCATCAGAAAGCTAGTAAGTCAGTGAGGACTTGTAGGGCTAATATCTAGACAGGAGGAAGCCAAAAATTTGATGAGAAGTGAACCAAAAATTTGATGCTTCAGAGAGAGGTAGGAGGGATTGGGTCAGAACCAATATTTGAAGAGATAATTTCTGAGAATCTTTCTAATCTGATAAAAGGCATAAAGCTACAGATTCAAGGAGGAAAATGAACTCCTAGGAAGACAAATTCAAAGAAAACCACACCTAGGAATTTGTAATAAACTGTTGAAAACCAAAGGAAAAAAAAAAAACCTGAAGTGGCCAGAGGAAAAATAATGTATTATTTTCAAAGGAACAAAAATGAGACTGAAAGCTGATGACTTAGATAAATAAAAATAATAGTAATAACAGAAACCAGAAAACAGCAGAATGATATAATCAATATATATCATTCCACTGTTTTCTGGTTTCCGTTATGAAAGAGCTAAAAATGTGACTAAAAACCAAAAAACCAAAGCCATTGGTGTCGAGTTGATGCTGACTCATAGAAACCTTATAGGACAGAGTAGAACTGTCCCATGGGGTTTCCAAGGAGCCGCTAGTGTCTTCTAACTACCAACCTTTTGGTTAGGAGCCAAGATCTTAACCACTGCACCACCAAGGATCCAAAGACATGAGTACCAACTTACATTTCTGTATCTGGCAAAATGTTCTTCAAAAATAAAGATATATCTACAACAATGACAAAAAAAAAAAAAAAGAGTAGCTGCTGAGGTGCTTATGTACAATCAAACACCTCATGGGATTTGGTTCCTTCGTTTGGAGGATTAGTTTCATGGTTTCATGGGACATCCCAGGTAACTGGACTAACAATGTGTTTAGCGTTTCTGTTCTACCTCCTAGTTCTTTGCATAGTGCCTGGGGTCTTAAAAGCTTGCAAGCAACCATCCAAGGCACAGTAATCGGTCTCTATTCACCTGGAGCAACAGAAGAAGGAGAGTCAGGAGGAGGAAATGGAATGTGTGTCTCCATGAATAATTGCTTCCTTTGCCATGAAACCAGAAGAACTGGATGGTGCCCGGCTATCATTACTGAATATTTTTATCAAATATTCTATAGACGAATCCTGATCAAAAGCGGGGAAACATAGAACAGAATTTCAAATTCTCATGGAATCCAGATTTTCTGGAGTCATGGAGGCTGGATGATCCCCTGAAACTATTGTCCTGAGATAATCTTTAAACCTTAAACCGAAAATATCCCTGAAGTCTTCTTAAAACTAAACAATAGTTTACCTTAACTAGTAAAGAATGTCTGCCTTGAGCATTGTGCTCTTTTACGATCTATCTATATGGGATCAAACTGGCAACAGCAACTTGAAAGATTAGATAGGAAACTTAAGGCACAGTGAGTTTATGTTAATGGAGGAGGAACAACTCAGAAAAGGAAGGTGAAAATGGTTGCACAACTTGAAGAATATAATCAAGGTCCCTGAATTCTACATGTAGAAACTGGTGTATGTTCTGCTGTGTATATTCTAAACAATAAAATAAATTATTAAAAAAAAAAGATAAAAATATTTTCAAACAAATGATTAAGTGCTTAACCACTAACCAAAAGGATAGCAGTTCAAACCCACCAAAGGCACCTTGGAAGAAAGTCCTGGTAATCTGCTTCCAAAAGTTCTCAGCCTTGAAAACCCTATGGAGCACAGTTTTACTCTACAACACAGGGGGTCGCCCTGAGTCAGAATTGACTTGATGTCAAATGGGTTGGTTTGGTTTGGGTTTATTAGAAGAGTACAAGGTTGGTTTAACTTTGAAAACCAATCAATGTAAGCCACAACATTAAAATAATAATTACAGTTTTCTCAGATGCAGAAAAAAGCATTTGGTAAAATTCAACATCCATTCATAATTAAAAAATAAATGAATAAAAATTCTTCACATCCTTAGGAAACTCTTGTTTCCCAAACAAGTTCACATTCACAGGTGCAGGGTTAGGACTTTGACATATCTTTTTTAGGGGACACAATTCAATCCATAACAGATAATATGTCAATTTTCTGGGTAGGAGATTGGGCATTTACAAATTATGTTGTTTACTATTTTTTATTTGATAATTCTCAATATTAATTTGGATTTTTTTCAGATATTTTTGTCTGGTTTAGGGAATTGGGGTCATAAGTATATACCTAAGAGTTTATACAAAAATCAGAGTTCACTAGAATTCCTTCTACCCCAAATGAACACTGATAATTGCAAAACAAAATTAGAAAGTAAATGAAAATAGTGGATCTCAAATATTGGACTCCAAGCCTATATTTTGGTTCACTGGAATGAAAACTGGTGGAATTTATTTAAAAAAAAAAAAAACAAAAAAACCTTGAAACTCAGTTATTTATTGTTATTTTCAACTATGTGCCTGGACTTAATTTGTTGCTTGAAGTGCTATATATGTCTTTACTATTTTGGTGGCCCTCTTGGATTAGTTTGGAATTCTTTTTCTTTCTAGATAGGTTGAGCTTAGGTGAAGTTGGCACAATGAATCATCTAAACCTGCACAGTTTGGAAACAACTTCAGGATAACTTAGTCGCAGGTAAAAAAAAGAGTAAAAAGAGGAGTGTTAAAATTTGCTGGAGGGTGCATCACTGTAATTTAACTGCATATTAAATTAATCACATGACATATTTTAGAATGGGTAACTGTAAAAACTATAACTAAAAAGAAAGAAAAAAATGAAGTAATAAGTACTCTCTTTAATCTCATAGTTAAGTATATAAGTAAGTTAAGTTAGAACTCAATTGGAAAAATCAATATGAACTTCCAACCTTCTGTCCCTTCCTCCCCTTTTAAGAGAACTCTTTTTTGGGCAATAAAGTGACCTAAGTAATCTGTGGCACCATCCTGGCTACTTAAGTCACTAAATAGAACCATCTATTGTGCACTTTAAGGAGCCCAGGTGGTGCAGTGGTTAAGCACTTGGCTGCTAAACAAAAGGTTGATGGTTCTAACCCACCAGCCACTCTGCAGTAGAAAGATGTGGCAGTCTGCCTCTGTAAAGATTACGGCCTTAGAAACCCTATGGGACAGTTCTACTCTGTCCTATAGGGTCGCTATGAGTCAGAATCCACTTGATGGCAATGGGTTATTGAGCGCTCTAGGTTCTTTTATTTTTAACTCAACATTGTTTTACACTATAAGGAAGTATTCCTTGTTTGGGGCAGAAAAAAATAAAGATGAGCTTGGAAATCTTATTATAACAAGATAACTAGGATTCACTCAGAGAACCATGGCTTAGTGTGGTCAATGTGGCCAGCATAGAAATAGGACTTCCAGTGGTCAAGCAGTGAAAATTTGGCATTAAAAAGGGATGGTATGATTAAAGTCAATTAGAACAATGAGTTTGGAAGAAGTCATGGTTTCATGTTGATACTATAAAGGGAAGGGGAGTTCAGAACTTGTTGAAAGGTAATTGTAATGCATGAACTGTAATACATTAATTTCTAATATGGTCTATAAAATATGCTATACATTAATTAACACAAATTAGATAATTCCTAAACCAGATTACTGATAAACCATTAGACTGTAAAATACAGACTTTTTTTTTTAAAAAAAAAAAAGAGAAATAAAATGTTAAATGGGAAGTAATAAGGGGGATTTAAAAGGGTAAGCTATTGTATAGGAGAAAAAGAATAACATAAATATTATCCTGTTTAAATAAAAGGAGTGACTTCCATTTTATTTTATTTATTTTAACCAATCAACCAAATTTAGCAAATCATGGAAATCAACAAAGTAACTGTTCTTTGAGGCTTTTGTATAAAATTACTAATTTTAAAGTATAATTGGTGCTATCTTTATACACTTTCTAATTTGCTGAGGCACTTCTTGTTTTTTGATATTCCTAAGAAATATCTCAAGTAAGACAGAATGGTGTGAGATATTCCTCCACAGAAAACTGTGGAGTAAGTACAAGGGTTATTTTGTGAATTACCATAGTCAAGTTTTTACTTACTTAAACTTACTTACTTTTACTTACTTACAGCTGATGATATGGTAGATTCTATGTTTTACAACCATTTGTTTCTTTATGTCTTCTTCCTGACTTGCAAAGTTGACCTACAAAAAGCATTCTCCATCTCAGGGAATCCAAGGTACATTTTTTTCCATCTAAAAATTTGTGTTCTAGGATATTTTGAATATTAGAGCTGAGATTTCTTATAATGTCCCTCCTGTCACAATAGCTATGGGGCTGCAACTTGGAAGTGTGAAAAGAGAAGTATTTCCCTTTCTCTTCTTATCTCCCTATTTAGCCTAGCCCTCAAGTAGCCTAGTTCATAGGACAGTGATTAGTCCAGGCTGGACTATTAATGGGACCACATTTTATGAGGATGGCATTATAATACAATCATTTACAAATGAATAAAAGGTAAATACAGGCAGGACCATACATGTTCTAGCTAATTTCACCCAGGTGGGAAGGTCTCCGGAGACATTTGCATGGGGTTTTTGTGGCCAACAAGTTGGTGAAGACATTAGGAATATCATTTGTGTCATATATTAAAGAATTTACATGAACTGGTGTACATATGAGTTTTTGGGTATTGTAGATCTGCTTACTTTCCAACTTACTTTGGTCAATTGTTGTGATAAATAATGCAGTAGATTTTCTGCATTTTCTCACCTGTTCTAATACTCATTCTCATCTCTGATTGAAGGAAGCCGAGGAACCCAGAGCTAGGTAAGCAGTCAGCTTTCTCAATGCTATATATTTGTTTTATAGAGGTTAAAACAATCTCTGGAGATGGGCCAATGGAATTAGGAGCCATCATAGATTTCTAACTGAAATGTGGTATAATCAATTGTGGTTTGGCATTTTATGAGCTGAATCTCGTGGGGCATGGTATATTCATTGTGAAAGGTTTTTTTTTTTTTTTTTTTTTCAGTGTTCGAAGTCAGGACAAAATTTGGAGGGGGTGGAGGGCATAGTGATTGAGAGAAATTAAGGAAGACCTAAATAAATGGAAGGACATCCTGTGTTCATGGATTAGAAGATTTTTTTTTTTTGTACTTTAGATGAAGCTTTACTAAGCAAATTAGTTTCTCATTAAACAATTAATACACATATTGTTTTGTGACATTCGTTGCCAACCCCATGACATGTCAACACTCTCCCCTTCTCGACCTTGTGTTCCCCATTACCAGCTTTCCTGTCCCTTCCTGCCTTCTCATCCTTGCCCCTGGGCTGGTGTGCGCATTTAGTCTCATTTTATTTTATGGGGCTGTCTAATCTTCGGGTGAAGGGTGAACTTCAGGAGTGACTTCAGTACGGAGTTAAAAAGGTGTCTGGGGGCCATACTCTCAGGGTGGAAAAACAGTTTTCAAAGCAAATCAGTAAAAACTTGACCATGGTAATTCACAAAATAACCCTTGTACTCCACAGCTTTCTGTGGAGAAATATCTCACACCATTCTATCTTACTTGAGATATTTCTTAGGAATATCAAAAACCAAGAAGTGCCTCAGCAAATTAGAAAGTGTATAAAGATAGCACCAATTATACTTTAAAATTAGTAATTTTATACAAAAGCCTCAAAGAACAGTTACTTTGTTGATTTCCATGATTTGCTAAATTTGGTAGCTTGGTTATTTTTTGCTCAACTCACTTAAAGCCTGGACCTTATAGACACAATCTGAATTTCTCTTTTTCTGCATTGTTTAAACTTAGGCTGAAAAAGTTAATATTTCTGCCAGCTAGATTTAGTTACATAGTCCCCATCCATCTCCATTTTCGCCTTTGTTTAGAAGATAAATTGTGTATTGCTTCTTCTCCCCAAGTCACAGCTTCTTTGGAGTAATAGTATTTGGTATCACTACTTAGTTCATTGTTTTTTGTTTGTTTGTTTACCGTATTTTTATGCAAACAACATGCGCTTTGTACATTTATTTGCCAACCAAGCCCTCCCCGCCTTGAGGTATTTTCTTAAGGGCCACTATGTCAATCTTTTTTACATGTTACTGTAAAAAAAATTAACATAATGCGCTTATGAAAATTCCTTGTGGGGGGGGGCATGGTTGGCAAACAAATGTAGAAGGCATGTGTTATTTGCATAAAAATATGGTAATCCCAAGTTCATTGAGATATAATTTATATGCCATAAACTTCACTTTTTAAAATGTACAATTGAGTGGTTTTTAGTATATTCACAGAGTTGGGGAACCATCTCTACTATTGAATTTCAGAACATTTTCATAACTCTAAAAAAAAAAACCCCTATCCATTACCAGTCACTCCCCATTTCCCCCTAAGCTATCCCAACTCCAGCCCTAGGTAACCACTAATCTACTTTCTCTATATATAGATTTACCTTTTCTGTACATTTCTTATAAATGGAGTCATACAATATGTAGCCTTTTGTGAATGGGTACTTTCACTTAGAAAAATATTTTCATGGTTCATTCATGTTGTAGCATGTATAATACTTCATTCCCTTTTATGGCTGAATAATATTCCATTGAATGGAGATATATATATATATATATATAAAATTTTGTTTATCCATTTATCCATTAATGGACATTTAGATTGTTTATACTTTGTGGCTATTATGAATAGTGCTGCTATGAATATCCATGAACACGTTTTTGAGTAGATGTGTATTTTCAATATTCTTAGGTATATATCTAGGAGTGGAATTGCCAGGTCATATGGTAACTCTATGTTTAACATTCTGAGGAACTGCCAAACTTTTCCAAAGGGGTTGCACCATTTTACATTCCCACCAGCAATGGATAAGGGTTCTGATGTATCCTTAAAAAAACTTGTTGCTGTTGATTCGATTCCTATTCATGGCAACTCCATGGCTGTAATCTTTATGGAAGCAGATCACCAGGCATTTCTTCCACAGTGCTGCTGGGTGGGTTCGAAAGGCCAACCTTTAGATAGTGAAACGCAAATCATTTGCACCAGCCGGGGACCTCCTGGTGTATCCTTAGTTTATCTTTCATTACCATATTAAAACTGATCATGTTCTCACTAATAAATGTTGACTTCATTAAAATAAAACTATTACTTAATGGTTACTTTATCTTGGACTTTTATTTCCTCCAAAATATTTTTAGGTCTTTATAGTGAGAA
The DNA here is from genome assembly GCF_000243295.1 of Trichechus manatus latirostris. Taxonomy (NCBI): domain Eukaryota; kingdom Metazoa; phylum Chordata; class Mammalia; order Sirenia; family Trichechidae; genus Trichechus; species Trichechus manatus. The sequence goes on along the minus strand of NW_004444036.1, from coordinate 10,487,554 downwards.
AACAGATACGCTCTCTAATTTTAATTCATAAAAGCTTAATGTGCTCATCCAGACTTCTTGGAGCTTCTCACTCCCAAAATTCATCCTCAGCCCCAGCCAGCTTTCAACCCGCCCTTTTCCATCTCATTACTATTGCTCTCTTAAAGTAATAAAAAACTATGAGGCTCATGATTCTTAGCGATATCAGGCTTTTAGAAGCAGTGTAAATTATGAGACAGAAACATTGAATATTTCAGTTAGTGATGAATTTCAAATCACTGGGACTATGCACAGGGAGCCATAGTTTAAATTATATTCTGTCAATATGTCTTGTTTATGGATGCTTATGTTCACATTTAATATGAGGCCTCAGAACCCAGATCTCAGTAATAATTGTTCCTGTTGTTTGAAGCAGCTTGTTTTGGGCTGTTATAAAAATAATGCTACTCAAAGAAATAACTGCAGCTTGTTCAGTCTCCTTTGTTTCCCTTTTAATACTGAAGACAGCAATTCTCAAAGGCTGATATTCATTTCATAGTTTTACATTCGGGATCACTTTCAGCCCAACAACCTGCATGAGCAAAGATATCAGTGGCACAGTTTAAACCACATAAATTGGATTACTGCTGCTCTTTGTTCATTTTGCCTAGGCAGCATCATCTGGACTGATTTTCTGGTGCTTATTGTGTGTGGAAAGAGGCTAAATAGCATAGTATCTTTTACGTTTGAGTCAGTTGAGCCACAAATATTTTTTATTCTGAACAAATTCTTTTAGTTTTCCATCCAGATTTTCAGAGTGGCCCCCTCAGTTCGAGTGTGGCTAATCAACTTCTGGGCCAACGGAGAAATTTTGCTTCATGCATACGAATTAAACAATATTCATTTGTCTACAGAGAATGTGACTCTGTTGATACCATAGAAATACTTAGTTTATTAAGCAGGTCCCTTTGCACCTGTTCGTGGATCAGCCCAATTTAATCAAGGCACTTCACTAAATATTAATGGAGTTGAGCAGGCAAAATTTTTCAAATCCTTGGCACCTTCCAGAAAAGAATCCTCAAAGAATATTACAAAAGTTAACACATTTAGAGTATCCTAATTTTTTATGTACTTTGTGGTCTCATTGTTACAAAAAAAAGACAAATACAATTAAAGTCGGCCCTCCATATCCGTGGGTTCCACACTCCCAGACTCAACCAACCAGGGATCGACTATATTCTGGAAAAAAAAGTATTCCAAAAAGCAAAACGATACAGTATAGCAACTATTTACCTAGCATTTACATTGTATTAGGTATTATAAGTAATCTAGAGATGATTTAACGTATACAGGAGGATGTGCGTAGGTTATATGCAAATACTATGCCATTTTGTATAAGACAGTTGAACATCCGCTATTGGTATCCGCGGGGGTCCTGGAACCAATACCCCTCGGATACTGAGGAACGGACTGTACTACATCAGGGCGGATACACTCTTAACAAGAACAGAAGAATTAAAATGGGAATTCAATGGATAAAGGAAGAAGGCTATTAAGAACACAAGGATTTTATTGTTTATATTTTCCCCCAATATGAATCTTTAACCCTGGCTGCACATTAGAATCGCCAGAGAGAGCTTTTAAAATACCAAGACTTAAGATGTAAATTCTGCAAGCACTTTTTGCATGTATGTTATACTTCGATAAAACATTAAAAAAGAAAAAGAAACATACCAAGGTATGGGTCCCATCTTAAATCAATTGAAACCTAAGAAAACCTAGTAACTGGATAACTAGGGGTGGGTGTCATTGCTTCTCAAATTGTTACATGCTCATGAATCACCTAGGGACCTTGAAATGCAATCTAATTCAGTAATTCTGGGGTGTGGCCCCAAGATCCTGGATTTCTATTAAACTCCCCAGCAATCCCTATGGTGTTCCACCAACCATGCTTTGAGAGGCAAAGTGGTCCTCAGACTTGAACATTCATCAGAAATAACCTGGTTGTTGTTGTTAGTTGTCTTCCAGTCGATTCTGACTCACGGCCACCCTACTTGTGCAGAGTAGAATTGCTCCACAGGGTTTTCAAGGCTGTGACCTTTCAGAAGGAGATGGCCAGGCCTGTCTTCCAAGGCACCTCTGGGTGGGTTCTAACAGCAACCTTTGGCTAGTCGATGAGTGCTTAACTGTTTGTGCCACCTAAGCTCGAACATTCATCGGAATAACCTGAAGGGCTTTTTAAAACACTAAGTGCTGGGTTCTACTTGCAGAGTCCCTGGTCCATTACATCTAGGGTGGGGCCTGAGAATCTGCATCTCTAACAAGTTCCCAGGTGGTGTTGATGCTGCTGGTCCAGGAGCATACTTGGAGAACCACTGCTCTAGGCCATATCTAAATCCTACCATATACAAGGTGGTCCATGGGTGGCGTAAGTGGTTTCCAATCAGCTGCTAACCTAAAGGTTGGCAATTCAAATCCACCCAGTGGCACCACAAAGGAAAGGCCTGGTGATCTGCTTCTGTAAAGATTATAGCCAAGAAAACCCTATGGAGCACTTCCATTCTGTAACACATGGGGTTGACATGAGTTGGAACTGACTGGATGGCAACAGGCAACCATACACAAATACAAAAGTCACTGAAGACACAAAAATAGCTGTCCCAAAGCAGAGATACTAAAGCAGGACCCCTCTGAAACACATTAACTCACTCAGCATATATTTCCAACAGGATGAGTTATTTGACTTCCCATACACATAAAAGCTGCAAATTTGAAGCAAAGTTCATACCCTGCTGGAAATAGAAACTGTTAATAGTTGTCAGGTCAGCAGTGGAGGAGGAGCAGAATTATTAGAAAACAGACACAGAACTTGTAAAGCACAGCAGGTGTCAATGAATGGTCTCTTCCCCCCAAAAAATCTGTCCTTGGCTTTACTCACTGCGCAGCTAACTGGTCTCAATTATCAGCAACCTGTAGATGCTTACATCGGGCTTATTCAGAGCTGACTCTCAGTAAGGTTTTAGGGGCAGGTGTGGCAATCAGGGTCCTCCTTTCTGCTATTAACTTGCATCTGTCTCAATGACAAAATATATAATATTATATAAATATATATATATATATATATATATACACATATGCCAAATTTCTAGAACAGGAGCTAGTCAATGAATGTTACTGCTCCTGGTTTCCGTTACATTTGCCAAGTACTGACTACCTAAGCCTTGTAACTCATTTCTGCACACATTTCCCTACTGCTTCAGGCCCCATACACATATGAGTTTTCTTTATTTTAATTTGCTTATCTTGCTGGCCCACAAGTAAGGAAACTCTTATAATCAATGTGGCCATTTCCCCAGGCCTTGCTCCTTCTCTGAACCCTTAATCTGATGCCACCTTTAACCTGGTATGAAGCCCATCTGCAGCTAATCTGCGCATGTAGCAATTAAGTGTATGGTCTGCCTATGCCAACCACCACAAGTACTTCCCCTAAATTCTAGGTAGACAAAAGATATACATCAATATATAGGGATGTCAAATATTTTAATGAATTTCTAAATACATATTTTTATAAAATACAGAAAAAAAACAGAAAAGCATAGAATCAAAAACTTTTAATGATTCTTTATTCTATCACTCAGAGATAACCTCTATCATCATCTTCTGTTCTAAGGATACTGACATAGTATTTTTTATACAAGTCTTCCCTGGGTGATGCAAATGGTTTAGCACTCAACTACTAGGCGAAAGGTTGACAGTTGGAGCTCACCCAGAGGCACCTAGGAAGACAGGCCTGGTGATCTGCTTCTGAAAGGTCACAGCCTTGAAAACTCTATGGAGCAGTTCTATTCTGTGCACATGGGGTCACCATGAGTCAGAATCGACTCTACGGGCAACTAACAACAACATTGTTTATACAACTCTCTAGTTCACGTTTTTCACTTACTTTATATTATGGGTGTTCTCACATGTTATTACATACTTCTCCAAACAACATTATTTTCAATGAGTGCATCATTTGGATGTGCCCAATTTTGTTAGAGCAGGAACTCTTACCCACTCCACCTTACCCAGGTGGTGTAACTCTATGAGGAAATCTCTGCATCAACTTCCACGAGGGGGCAGTATCACAATTGAACTCTTGACCCTTTATCCACTGATCACATTTGGGAGAAGGAGTGGATTATCTGAATATAGCCTGATTAGAGCCTGAAATCCATTGATCCACATTACCAGTGGTGCCTAAAAGGAAGACAGGCTGCATCTTCTCTTTCTCTTGTCTCTTAAACCACCTGCCCTAAGCTTCTGGCAGGTCCATCCCAGGTGTCTTCCATCTTTGTTCCACCCTTTCTGACCTACAGCCTGAATTATTTACAGTCAAAAAGGTCCCAATATTTAGATTAATCAAAGGCATTGGCCTGTCGTCTACTCCAGTTTTACCTACAATAAAGCTGAAAATGTGAAATTTTTGACTCCCTGTGACTATTTCAGTTGATTAGAACTTAAGAGGGATAAGGAGAATGGCTAAGAGTTTTTATTTATGCGTTCCCTGACTCTTGCATATGTTGGAAGCTTTTTGTATTGTCAAAGAGTAAGAATGTGTACTCTGTAAAATAAAAGTAAAGAGATTTATTGAAGGTTCAAGGCAGTTCAAACTGGGAAACACATAGCTCACAAAGTGAAACTAGTCACTCCAAGGTGGTAGAGTTACAGAGGTACATTTATAGGATAAAATCAAGAACTAAAGGTACCATATTCTGACTGGAAGTTACAAAGTCAGGGAAGCAGGAGGCAGAATAACTCAAAGCGAGGGCTTTAAAATGATTGATTTAAAGTGTATCATGTGGTCTTCTTAGATTGGTTACTGTCTAGGAGGCTGGAAGTCCGAATTCAGGTTGCCAGTTACAGGGGAAGGCTTTCTTTCTCTGTTGGCTCTGGAAGAAGGTCCTTGGCATCAATCTTATCTAGTCGAGGAGCTTCTCAGCACAAGGACCCCAGGTCCAAAGGACGCGCTATTCTCCTGGCTCTTGTTTCTTGGTGGTATGCTGTCCCCCTGTCTCTCTGCTCACTTCTCTCTTTTAATCTCAAAAAAAGATTGATTTAAGACACAACCTAATCTTGTAGCTTGAGTCCTGCCTCATTAACATAACTGCCTCTAATCCTGCCTCATTAACATCACAGAGGTAGGATTCACAACACATAGGAAAATCACATCAGATGACAAAATGGTGGACAATCATGGACTAGCCAAGTCGACACACATTTTGGGGGACACAATTCAATCCATAACAGTTACTTTACATAATTGCATAAGTTTGTGACTAAAGGGGGGTTTAAAAGGTGGTCACAAGACAATCACAGGATATTCCTCTCTGAGAACATTCTGTCAAGATGGCATCTTTAGCAAACACTCCCAGGGAGATGCTTGCACAGGAGTTTTCTGATAAGGAGCTTGTGTCAAGACTCTCTCTTCAGAAACCTTTTTTCCACATCCTTAGCTTGACTGCAGAGAAAAACATTCCCTTAGCTGCAGGATTAATTCTGTTCAAAGGTTAACAGTTGCTATGGAGTTGGGGCTCAGACACAGACAAATCAATTTGATTTAAGCCAAGCACCTCAATTTTGGAGCTCTCACACAGTATCTACACCTACAAAAAATACTTCAATAAAAATTATTTCATATAAATCTTAGAGATACGATTATCTCTTTATCATAGTATATGTTTCTATAAGTAGAATTACTGAATTAAAAAGTATGAGCATTGTATAGTCTTTGATACACACTGACAATTTTTTCCAAAGTTTTTAATAACTCACCATCTCACCAGCAATATATGAAAGTGCTATCTTACTTTATCCTCATCAGCATTATGTATCATCATTTTAAAATATTCTCAATATTATAAGAGAAACCAATTTTAATTTTTCCTTTTGATTATTAGCTAGCTTGAACAATTTAATATTTATTATTTATACGTATTTATTTGGTGAATAATGTTGCTCTATAGGACTTCCAATTTTCATGCTGGACATTAAACAGTGAACATTTTAAAATTGATGTTTGCAAGGAACCTTTTTCTGATATGTTTGGCAAAGACAATTCGATTGGTTTACAACACCATTTTTCCCCGTGTACACAGGAAGTTTGCTTTTCCAGTCTTCATTACAGTTAGATCTGGATGATATGGGAACATGAGCAGAAGTCATGTATACTTCTAACCTGAGGCAGTTAAAAGTGTTGTGACTCTTCCATGCCCTCTCACTCCCATCTGTATGGCAAGAAGTGAGGAATCTGATGGCAAAATTGCAATACGGAAGCCTGAATCGCAATATAAAGGCTTGAATTATAAATATAGAAGCCAGCCATCTAGATCTTCTTCCTTAGACAAAAGCCATCACCAACAGCCAAATGACCTGCATAGGACTGTGGTGTAAGGAACATTTTGTGTTGGGTTACTACATAGCCTAACTAATACAGCACAGCAGAGCCTAACTAATAAAGGACATTAACCCTAAATAAATGGTTTGCAACTGGGGATATGGGCATTGTCTGGAGACATTTTTGCTTGTCACAACTGGGGAGACATTACTGGCATCTAGTGAGTAGAGACCAAGGATACTGCCAAGCATCCTACAATGTACAGGACAGCCCCTCCCAATATATCCAGCTCAAAATGTTGATAGTACTTGTCATATTTGCAGGAAATATTTTCCATTTACCTTTGGCTCTTACCTTTCTTTATAGTAGGTTTCTTGAAGTGCATACAATTTTCCCATACACTTGTGTGTGTACATGCGTGTTAATTTATCTCCAACGTAAGAACAACGTTAGATCATAATAGATTTTTTGGGAAATAGAGGACTTTTTTTCTCTGAAGACAGTTTCATTCAGAGGTTGCTCTAGGGGGAGAGCCTCATCAAACAGAAAGCCTTCTGGCAGCGCTTTTAGGGACAGCCACCTCCATACCAGTTGTTTGGCATCGTGCTAATGTAGAAAACCACCTCCTTGATTTAGGAGACCCCAGGACGGTGCAAGCAGTTAATGTGCTCAGCTGCTGACCCAAAGGTTGGTGGTTTGAGTCCACCCTGAGGTGCCTCAGAAGAAAGACCTGGAGATCTACTTCCAAAATATCATCATTGGAAACGCTATGGAGCACAATTCTACTCTGACACACACGGGGTTGCTGTGAGTCAGAGTTGACTCCACCGCAACCCTAGTGGTTGGCACAAATGGCGGCTGCTAATCTAAAAGTTCTCTGTCTGAACCCACCCAGCAATCCCATGGAAGAAAGTCCTGGCAATCTACTTCTATAAAGATTACAGCCAAAAAATCCCTATGCAGCAGTTCCACTCTGTAACACATGGTGTCAACATGAGTCAGAATTGACTCAACAGCAATGGGTTTGGTTTTTTTGCTAACTTAGAAGAGCAAGTACTGGATGTAAGTGCAAGACAGGACAGAGATGAACCACTTCCCAGGGAGTCAACTTTTACCTTGACATTTAGAAATACGCAACAGCTAAAAAAAAAAAATACATGTAGCAATTGCAACTGAAAGCATATAGGATGTGTTCTGGATAGCTAATGCTGTGTAACAAATCACCCCCAAAATTACTGGCTGAAAATAACATTTATTCTGCACATGAATTTGCAGTGTAGGCAGGGCTTGGTTGAGAAAGCCTGTCTCTGCTCCACACAGCATCCACTGGGCCAGCTCCTAGGCTGGAGGCTGTAATCAGCTGAAGGCACACCCACTCACATGTCTGGACGTTGATGCTGGGAATGCATGACCAGCTGGGGACTGGAACAGCAGGGACTCCTCAGGCATCTCTCCAGTGATGTGCTGGTCTCTACCAGCCCTACGGACCTCTGGAAACTGTTAAGCTGACAGCTTTCAGGATTTTTTTTTTTTTTTTTTGGCCCAGCTTCATGGAATTTTTCCATACACATACATAGCCTAGTATTCAGGAACAGATCCAAAGGTACTCCTATGCAGATTTCTGGTGATTTTCTTCCATGCAGCTCTCTCCTCTCTCATACTTTGCCCTGCAAGTTCCAGCCACATCAGCCTTCCTGCCTCTTCAAATCAAGGAGACCCCATGCTTTGCTGAGATCCCTTTACTACATGGCCCTATACCAAATGCTTACAGGCAAAAGGCCACGGCAATCATAGGGCTCACCTCCTTTGTTTCCCTTTTTGCAAGAATCACTGTCCAGTGTCCAAAAACTATTGCTTTATATGTTTTACCCAAATTTCTAGCTACTTACAGAAGAAGGGCAAGTCCAGTCCCTCTTATCCCATCATGGTATAAAGCATCAGTTATATTTTGATAATATTTTAAGCTGAGTAGTGGATACATCAAGGAGCCCTGGTGATGCAATGGTTAAGCACTTGGCTGCTAACTGAAAGTTTGGTAGTTCAAACTCACCCAGCAGCTCCCTGCGGAAAAAAGTCCTGGCGATCTGCTCACATGAAAATTACAGCCTAGGAAACCCTATGGGGCAGTTCTACTCTGTCATATAGGGTCACTATGCGTCAGAATCAACTCGACGGCACGTAACAACAACAACAATGGATACATGAGGTCCATGATACTACTTCTCTACTACTGTATGTGTTGGATTATTTCCAAGTAGCAAAGAAGCAATATAAAATGAATTTTGGGTGAGATTTAAAAGTTTAAATTTAACCAAGTTGCCATTCTCATGTCAGAACAGCACATAGATTATTTCAAGATCTGATGCTCAAAGATACGGAAGGTAACTACCACAGGTTCCGTGTCTGAAAACAAAATCATGTGTATAACCTATGCTCTAAAAATAAGGAGTCCAACCATTCAAACATAAAACTATTCATCAATAAAAATTGGAATTATTCTCTAAAATAGTGAAGAATATAATCTTAAAATCAAAAGATCACACTAGCAAAAATTTTATGAGGTTCTAGGTGGAGCTCTGGTGGTGCAGTAGTTAAGAGCTTGGCTGCTAACCAAAAGTTCGGCAGTTCAAATCCACCAGCCACTCCTTGGAAACCCTATGGGGAAGTTCTACTCTGTCCCATAGAGTCACTATAAGTCAGAATTGACTTGATGGCAATGGGTTTGGCTTTGGTTTTAATATAAAGATTGGATAAGCTTTCAAATATCAAAAAATAAATCTTCAGGCATCTGGACAAAAAAGCAAGTCACCTATCAAGGGGGAAATGTAGACAGGCCTCAGATTCTCCACACGAATGGTTGATGCCAGAGGACAATGAAACACTGTCTACAGAGTTCTGAGGGAAATAAACTGGGCTCAAGCCTATGATACGCAGATCACTAACTGTTGTTTGAGAAAATTGCCAACAGGAAGATATTTTTAAACACTAAAGAACTCAGCTCCTGAAGATGCTTTTTGAAAAATTACTCTACAAAAACATTCAGGAAACCATAGATAAAGCAAAATGAAACAATTCAGCAGTGGAATAACTGTGATAAAAAGAGCTGATGGGAAACATTGAAACTATCTACAGAATAGAACTGAGCTCCATAGAGTTTTCTTGGCTGTAATCTTTATGGAAGCAGATTACCAGGCCTTTCTTCTGTAGCACCATTGGGTGGGTTAGAACTGCCAACCTTTTGATTAGTAGCAGAGCACAAACCATTTGCACCACACAGAAACCTCTATACACACATATACATATACACACAAATACACATACACCAATACATACACACATACACACACACTCGATACATACATACATACATACACAATGTCATAGACTGGGTTCTCTACAGGAGCGAAACCAGTGAAGCATATATATACGTACATATATATATAGAGAGAGAGAGAGAGAGATTTATCTCCAGGAAATTGCTCATGCAGTTGTGGAGGATAGCAAGTCCCAAATCCGTGGGTCAGGTGTCAGGCTAGAGCCTTCTCCTGACTCATGTGGTTGCAGGGGATGATGAATCCCAAATCATGTCAGGTGGAAGGCTGCTTGCTCACGGAGTTGTGGGAGCTAGTGAATCCCAAGATCTGCAGGTGAGGCAGCAGGCTTCTGGCTCACGTCCCAGGAACCGGAGGTCAGAGAATGACGAGTCAGATGCAGGATCCAGAGCATGTAAGCTTTGCCAGAACATCCATACATATTGGGTGCAGGCCACATCCACAAGGAAACTCTTTTCAACTGATTGGCTGCTCACATCAGATCACAGAATGGGGGATGACTACATAAGATTACAAAATGGAGGATGATTACATCATTATATAACTGCCAAATTACATCATTACATAACTGCCAAACTACATCATTACATAACTACCAAACCACTGAGAATCACAGCCCAGTCAAGTTGACACACAACCTTAACCATCACACACATACACATTAAATGTTATAGAGGACTGTGATTTAACTTGGAGGTTAATATGTGTGGAAGATAAGTTACATTACCATAAAAATTGTCCTCAAATACCTTTAAACCTGAAATAGAGTCTAACATACATGTTTTTCTGTCTACAGTCTAATATGTTAAATATTATAAATACTAACATTCACTTGAAAATTACTCCCTAGACAAATGGAAGGAACAAAAGGAAATCTGGATGCAGATAACTGGTATTCAAACAATCCTGCCTCACTAGTTATCATAATTCTATTGTGAATGGGAGACTGGTAGAGAACTCAAAACTATTTCTGCTCTCCTGCAGAGTTTACTCCATTCTGTCTTAATATTATGCATTTATTCACTATGCATCTCTCTAGGAATTAAAAAAAAATCAAATCCAGCAGTGAAAGGGAAGGAGATTGACAATTCTACAGATATTCTCCTTGTCTACAGAGTTTACTCCAATTTGCTTTAATATCAAGAATTTGTAAACATAATAAATGTTAATAAATCTGCTTGCGATTATGAAGATTAAAGGTTAGCTTGTAAAATCGGTATGTAAATTAAAGATTCTACTGTAAATCTTGACAAAGATAAAAATATATGCACCAACAATTAAAAAGTGGAATAAATTTTAAGAATGTTAACTATCTCGTCTGTCATAGCATGGAGTAAATGAATACTGCCTAAAACTGAAACTAAGCTTTTAAAAAAGTCATCAAACCAAACCAAACCCATTGCGTCAAGTCGATTCCGACTCATAGCGACCCTATAGGACAGAGTCGAACTGCCTCACAGGGTTTCCAAGGCTGTAATCTTTATGGAAGCAAATTCGACACTTCCTGATCCCACGGAGCGACTGGTGGGTTCCAACCGCTGACCTATCGGTTAGCAGCCGAGTACTTAACCATTGCACCACCAGGGCTCCTTTTAAAAGGGCATTAAAAAAACCAAACCCATTGCCATGGAGTCGATTCCAACTCATAGCAACCCTATAGAACGGAGAACTGCCCCATAGGGTTTCCAAAGAGTGGCTGGTGGATTTGAACTGCCAACTTTTTGGTTAGCAGCCGAGCTCTTAACCACTGACCCACCAGGACTCCATAAAAGGGCATGTTGTTGTTGTTAGGTGCTGTCAGATCGGTTCCTATTCATAGCAACCCTATGCACCACAGAAAGAAACACTGCCCCGTCCTGCACCATGTTCACAATTGTTGTTATGATTGAGCCCGTTGTTGCAGCCACTGTGTCAGTCCATCTCGTTGAGGGTCTTCCTCTTTTTCGCTGACCCTCTGCTTCACCAAGCATGATGTCCTTCTCCAGGGACTGATCCCTCCTGACAACATGTCCGAAGTATGTAAGACGTAGTCTCACCGTCCTTCCTTCTAAGGAGCATCCTGGTTGTACTTCTTCCAAGACAGATTTGTTCATTCTTTTGGCAGTCCATTGTATATTCAATATTCTTCGCCAACACCATAATTCAAAGGCACAGTGGATACAAATTCTTCACTTTATATAACCTTCTATCTTAGTCCTAACTGAATACTTTAAGAACTAATATTTCTTATATTGAGGAATACAAGTGATATCTTCAGTTTCATGTCATTTTTTTGGTCCTCATTTATATATAAAGCAAATAATATACAATATGTTACTTAAATTAGCATGAATATCATCCAGTTCTTATAAAATTATACCATTACATTCATTCTTCTATTTGTATATATGTATAATGGAAACCCTGGTGGTGTAGTGGTTAAGAGCTACGGCTGCTAACCAAAAGGTCAGCAGTTTGAATCCACCAGGCACTCCTTGGAAACCCTATGGGGCAGTTCTACTCTGCCCTTTAGGGTCACTATGAGTCGAAATTGACTCCACAGCAATGGGTTTTGTTTGGTTTTTATATATGTATAATAGATTTCTAGAATGATTCCCAAAATATTAACACTGATGAATTCTGGTGATGATTTGAGTGGATTCAATTTTTTACTATTATCTTGTATACTGCTTGAATTTTTTTCTAAATCTTATTTATTTTGTTGTTGTTGAGAATATACACAGCAAACACACCAATTCAACAGTTTCTACATGTACAATTTAGTGACACTGATGATATTCTTCAATTTGTGCAACCATTCTCACCCTCCTTTTCTGAATTGTTCTTTCCCATTAACATGAACTCACTGTCCCCTGAGGTTCCAAATCTAATCTAATTGCTGTTGTCATTTTGATCCCGTATAGATAGTTCTTAAAAGAGCATAATGCTCAAGGCAGACTTCTTTTACTAGTTAAGGTAAACTATTGTTTGGTTTTAAGAAGACTGCAGGGATATTATTGGTTTAAGGTTTAAAGATTATCTCAGGGCAATAGTTTCAGGGGTTTATCCAACCTCCATGGCTCTAGAAGTCTGGATTCCATGAAAACTTAAAATTCTGTTCTGAATTTTCCCCGTTTTGATCAGGATTCTTCTATGGAATCTTTGACCAAAATGTTCAGCAGTGGTAGCCAGGCACCATCCAGTTCTTCTGGTCTCATGGCAAAGGAGACGGTTGTTCATGGAGGCAATTAGCCACACATTCCATATCCTTCTCCTATTCCTGATGTTTCTTCTTCCTCTGTTGCTCCAGGTGAATAGAGACCAATTGTTGTGCCTTGGATGACCACTTGCAAGCTTTTAAGACTCAAGGCACTACCCAACAAACTAGGAGATAGAACAGAATCAGCCCAATTAACTGGGATGTCCCATAAAACCATGACCCTAATCCTCCAAACCAAGAAACCAAATCCCATGAGGTGTTTGGTTGTACATAAGCAGCCTCAGCAGCTACTCTTTTTCTGTTGTTGTTGTGGATATATGTATCACACAACTTTCACCAATTCAACTTTTTAAAGGTGTACAAATTAATTGACAGCAATTACCATAATTGACTATGAAACCCTACCCTCATCAATGTTAACCTCCCCTTTCCCCCTTCCCTCCCATCCCTGGCAACCACTAATAAACTTTGGTCTCTATACATTTGCTGTTTCTTGTCTTTTTATATAAGTGAGGTTATACAAATTTGTCCTTTTGTGACTGGCTTATTTCGCTCACCATAATGTCTTCAAGCTCCATCCATATTGTAGCATGTATCAAGACTTCATTTCTTCTACCAGCTGAGTAGTATTCCATTCTATGTAAGTACCAGATTTTGTTTATCCATTCATCCGTTGGTGGGCATTTAGGCTGTTTCCACCTTTTGGCAATTGTGAATAGTGCTGTAATGAACATTGGTGTACAAGTCTCTGTTTGAATCTCTGCTTTCAAGTCTTTTGGGTATATATCTAGAAGTGGAATTGTTGGGTCACATAGTAGATCTATTTTCAGGTTTTTGAGGAACTGCCACACTGTTTTTCACAACAGCTGTACCATTTTGCATTCCCACCAGCAATAGATAAGGGTTCCAATTTCCCCACATTCTCACCAACATTTGTTATGTTCTGTTTTTTGTTTGTTTTTATGTTTTATTGTAGCCATCCTACCCATTGCTGTCAAGTTGATTCCGACCCATAGCGACCCTACAGGACAGAGTATAACTGCCCCGTAGGGTTTCCAAGGAGCGCCTGGTGGATTCTAACTGCCGATCTTTTGGTTAGCAGCCGTAGCTCTTAACTATTATGCAACCAGGGTTTCCGTAGCCTTCCTAGTGAGAGTAAAATGGTATCTCACTGTGGTTTTGATTTACATCTCTCTGATGGCTAATGACACTGAGCATCTTTTCATGTGTTTGGTGGCCATTTGAATGTCCTGTTTGGTGAAATGTCTATTCAAGTCCTTTGCCCTTTTATGACTGGGTTGTCTTTTTGTTGTTAAGTTGTCAAAGTTTTACATACATATTGTGTATCAGATTCTTATCAGATATATAGTTTCCAAAGATATTCTCACAGTCAGTAGCTTATCTTTTCACTTTTTGGTAAAGTCTGTTGATGAACAAAATTTTTAATTTTTATGATGAACCGTTTATTTATTTTTTTTGTTTTTTGTTGTTTGTGCTTTTGTTATTATATTAGATAATCCATTGTTAAAAGCTAGGCCTGACAGCGTTACCCCTGCATTTTCTTCTAAGAATTTTATTATTTAATTTGCACATTTAGGTTCTTAATCCATTTTGAATTTGCTTTTGCGTATGGTGTGAAGCATGGGTCCTGTTTCATTTTTCTGCATGTGGATTTCCAATTTTCCAACAGCATTTATTGAAGAGACTCTTCTTTCCCCACCAAATGGACTTTGCAACCTTGTCAAAAATAAGTTGACCATAGATGTGTGAGTTTACTTCTGGACTCTCAATTCTATTCTATTGGTCTATGTGTCTATTCTTATACCAGTACCAGGCTGTTTTGATTACTGTAGCTGTATGGTATGTTTTAAAATCAGGAAGTGTGAATTCTCCTACTTTGTTCTTCTTTTTCAACATTGCTTTAGCTATTCAGGGCTTCTTGCCATTCCACATAAGCTGAGGTTTGGTTTTTCCATTTCTGTAAAGAAGGCTGTTTGCATTTTGTTTGGGGTTGTGTTAAATTTGTAGCTTGCTTTGGGTAGCGTTGACGTCTTAACAATATTAAGTCTTCCAAGCCAAGAACTCAGAATAGCTTTCCATTCATTTAAGTCTTCTTTAATCTCTTTCAGCAGTGTTTTATAATTTTCATTGTATAAGTCCTTCATGTCCCTGGTTAGATTTACTCCTAGGTATTTTATTCTCTTAGATTCTATTGTAAATGGAATTCTTTCCCTAATTCCTCTTTCAGATTTCTCATTGCTGGTGTACAGAAACCCAGTTGATTTTTGTTTGTTGACCTTGTACCCTGCAACTTTGCTAAATTGCTCTATTAGCTCTAGAAGTTTTCTTGTGGAGTCTTTGGGATTGTCTACATATAGGATCATATCATGCATAGAGATAATTTTATTTCTTCTTTTCCAATACAGATATCTTTTACTTCTTTTTCTTGTCTTATTGCTCTGGCTAGGACTTCTAATACAATATTGAATAGAAGTAGTGAGAGTGGGCACCCTTGTCTTGTTCCTGATTTCAAGGGGAAAGCTCTCAGTCTTTCTCCATTAAGTATAATATTGGCTGTTGGCTTTCATATATGCCCTGAATTATACTAAGGAATTTCCCTTATTGCTTGAATTTTTAATGCACATATTTTTAAAACAAAGTCAGAACTAATAAAAAATTAAATTACTCAGTGCATGCTCCCATCCCCCACATTGTCCTCACTCTCCACTTCCACTCCAACCTCTCCTCCTTCAGCAGAACAAACAACAACACCAACAAAAACCAACATCTGTCCTTTATATAAACACCTTCTAATAGATAGCCATGGAGATCCAGTTCAAGACTAGCCATGAGGTTACAAGAATTTTATCCCCACAGTACCCTCGTACAGATCTGTCTTCATAGGTGTTCAATATTTTGGATTGTAAAATGCAAGAATAAAAAGACTAAAAACTGACATCTACCCACTTCCCAATTACTGTATTTTTATGCAAATAACGTGCACCTTCTATGTTTGTTTGCCAATTGCTCCCTCCTCCCACGAGGTATTTTCATAAGGACGCTATGCTAATATTTTTTACAGCTACATGTAAAAAAATTAGCATAGCTGTGCTTACAAAAACACCTCATGGGGGGAGGGAGTAGTTGGCAAACAAATGTAGAAGATTCATGTTATTTGTATAAAAATAAAGTATATCATTCCTGTGATATAACTCAGAGAGTGGTGATTTGTTCATTTGCACATTAATATAGCCTATGCATGAATGAGCGGCTAATTCTTCCCCTAAAGTTACATGGTTTTTATTCTATTGCTTACAACTGATAATGTGGATGTTTTTTAATGATGATGGTTTATCATTTTTCAAGTCTCATTTTTCTTCTTGGCCCTGTCATTTGGATGACCGTTAGAAACACACTTTATTGAGGCTTGCTAAACTATGCATGTATTCTTTAAGAAAAGTCATTTCTTTTTACCATTAACTCTTCAGTCATTAATTGTTTTTGTTCTGCTTCTTCTGATTTGGTATTCAAATTCTGGTTTTATCTTTGGAACATGAGATGAACATGGTCAGAAACATCTAAAAGTTGAAGAGCAAGTCCTGTCTCTTCATTGTCTTGGATACTCACCCCTTAAGCCTATTGGAAACATGGAAACACTTTTCTCCTAATTCATCTTTTACTGGAGGAGGAGGTGCAAATTTCTTTGTCAGTACTTGCCACGGTTGGGAAATGCTAAGCAACAAGGTAACTGGCACAGGGAATCCCTGTGGCAATAATTAAAATAAAGTCGCCATAGACCTTGTGGATTTAACCCTGACATTGGCTTTGCATTTTGACAATGAAATCAAACATAGTCCTAAAATTGCTAGGCTGTGTGTATGTGTTTATAGCCGATCACAGTTCAGCGTACTGGGGCTTGTTGGGGAAAAAAAATGGACATACAGCTTATAGACTGTCGAGAATTTGGTGGTAAAGTTACATTAGGCAGACCACAGCTAGGATATGTCCAGTTTCACATATAGTTTACCAGGAATGTGGAACTATAGAAAGTCTAAAGGAAGGTGATCAGGATGAGGAAGACCTAGAAAACATGTCAGGAAAGGAAAGACAAAGGATATGGAATGTCCACCCTGAGTAAGAAGAGCCTCGGGAAAACCATGATAAGCTGGCATGTTGAATACTTTCAGATAAGAACTAGAATCAATAAGTGACTATTTTAGGAAACCACGTTTCAAGTAAGTAGAAAAAAGATCTATTAATGCTAAAATTGGAATAAAGTTTCATATGAAGAAATGATACTCTTACCTTTGCAAGGTTTAAAAGGAAGCTGAAATGACCTGTCAAGCTCTTAGAAAAGAAACATGAAGGATGCCTAACATGAACAGAAAGTCTTCCTACGTGGTCTCTTAATTATTTTGTAACTCTAGGGATTTTATCATTCTATTAGTAAGGGAAGAGAAACCTGGTTTGCAAAAGCATAATAAAATACTTTCAGAAGTGTCCAATTATGAATAGGGCTGTTGAAACTGAAATCCAGATCTTTTAACTGCAAATATTTTCCACCTATCTAATTGTGTATTTTTTTCTTTTAAACTGAATGAAATAGTTACATATAT
>NW_004444036.1:10463943-10469930 GCF_000243295.1 Trichechus manatus latirostris | reverse complement strand
GAATTCAAACTGTTGACCTTTTGGTTAGCAACTGAGCTCTTAACCACTGCACCACATTTATCTGTATCTATCTATCTATCTATCTATATATATATATAGAGAGAGAGAGAGATACATGTACATATACCATCAGCTGAAATCAGAAATCAACTCGACAGCAACAGGTTTGGTTTTGGTTTATAGGTATAGATATATTAGTAATATATGAAAATATTTAACATCATGGTCATGGAAATATAAAGAGGAAACCTTAATCTACCTCTCTACATCATAATATTATACCAAGCTTAACTGAAACACCTTTTTGAGATTTCCTTAAATCCTGTCTTCCTGAGTGAAATCTCTTCTACCTCTATCTCAGAGGTAGACAACATTTACATTTAAGAAAGTCCACTAATAGACCCTTGAGATTATGCAAAGGAAGACCCAGGAATCCACTGGAATGTAAGCTGCAAAAGGACAAGCATTTTTGCCTGTTTCTTTCACTTATCCAAAGTCAATAGAACAAGGCCTACCACATAGTAGGTGTTCAAAAGGGATATAAGGCTGGATGGAAGGAAGGAAGGGAGGGAGGGAGGAAGGGAGGAAGGAAAAAAGGTAGGTAGGAAAGACAGTGGATTGAGGGAAAATAAAGCAAGTATTTTGGAGTTGACTTGTGGCCTTCCTAAGAGAAAGGGAGAATTGTCCTGACTTGAGAGAAGCCAGGAGATAGGAGACAGCTCTTGGGGAAGGAAAGAGGAGAAGGTATGATTATGAAAGGATTAGAAAGAGGACTGCAGCTACAGGAGGCAAGATGACAAGAAGGGACAAGATCTAATTCAAACTTCTGCAATACTTTGAACAAATCTGAGACCTCAAATGATAATTGAACTACAAAGACATTTTAAAACTAGAAGTATAAAAGTAAATGAATTTCTAACAGTGTTTGGCAATATAAGTTCAGAATTAAAAACAAGTATTAGCAAAATTCAGTGAAGAAACAGTTTGCCCCAAAGGATTATCTTGGAATTTTTTTCCTTCTAAAAAGAAAAATGGGATGGTTAGTCAGCAGAGCTAGGGCATTTATAATAATGTCCTTTCTCTTACCATTGATTTGTTTTCATTAGGTAAGTAGTTAGTTTTCTAAAGGTTTTTTCCCCCTTTTGTTCTTGGCCTTAACAAAATTAGTGGTTTTGGCACTGTCATTAATTCCATAGTTGTAAAATTCCCTTAGAGAAACATGATAACTTGAGTTTATTGAACATACTAAGGAAGGGATAGTTTATTAGGTATTTGGATGACTGGATGTTGAGAAAGATACCATTTATCATTTAAAATATCTCTGGTGCAAGGGCATTGCTAAGTATATGCATATAAAATATTGAATATCTGGATTAAAACAGAAATGGCAGTGAGGTGTAGTATTCTCACTGTGCCAGACAACTGGATATTTGGAAACATAGGGCTGAGAGTTTTTCACACTTCTTTCAGCATGTTTACAGACGTACAGAAACAGCCTACACGTTCCCATTCAATTCTAGAAGTTTAATAATGTTTCCTCCATCTTGTATACTGGATAAAATTGTCCTATACTATAACTGTATGAAATGGAATAAGTGACAGACAAAACATGTCTAAACAACCAAATATTAAATAGTAGATCAGTAACATTGATAATCAAATTAAATTAGGCAATACCTATGCATTTTATCATAATTACTCTCTATGATGTTAAATCCAAGAATTAGATTGGCCTAGAAATTTACAGCTAAAAAAGGGTGTTGAATAATATCTTGCTTGATTCATCAGTTTCGGTAAAGATGAATCAAAATGATGATAACAAAGCTTATTTCTTGTCCTCATGGCACTAAAAGTTTAGTTGGAGGAGAAGCCACTAAACTGGAAGTTACAAAGTAGCACTGTCATGGATTGAAATGTGTCCCCCAAAAATATCTGTCAGTATGGCTAGGCCATGATTCCCAATATTGTGTGATTGTCCATCATTTTGTCATCTGATGTGATTTTCCTACGTGTTGTAAATCCTACTTCTACTCTTAAACGTCCAGTAGCTAAAGCAAAAGGAAGAAATGATGAAGTAAAAGAACTGAACAGAAGATTTCAAAGGGCAGCTCAAGAAGACAAAGTACAGTAGTATAATGAAAGGTACAAAGACCTGGAGATAGAAAACCAAAAGGGAAGAACACACTCGGCATTTCTCAAGCTGAAAGAACTGAAGAAAAAATTCAAGCCTCGAGTTGCAATTTTGAAGGATTCTATGGGGACACTATTAAACGACACAGGAAGCATCAAAAGAAGATAGAAGGAATACACAGAGTCATTATAACAAAAAGAATTGGTCAACGTTCAACTGTTTCAAGAGGTAGCATATGATCAGGAACCGATGGTACTGAAGAAAGAAGTCCAAGCTGCACTGAAGGCACTGGCGAAAAACAAGCCTCCAGGAATTGATGGGATGTCAATTGAGATGTTTCAACAAACGGATGCAGTGCTGGAAGTGCTCACTTGTCTATGCCAAGAAATTTGTAAGATAGCTACCTGGCCAGCAGACTGGAAGAGATCCATATTTATGCCTATTCCCAAGAAAGGTGATCCAACTGAATGCGGAAATTATCGAACAATATCAGTAATATCACACACAAGTAAAATTTTGCTGAAGATCATTCAAAAGTGGTTGCAGCAGTATATCAACAGGGAACTGCCAGAAATTCAAGCCGGATTCAGAAGAGGACGTGGAACCAGGGATATCATTGCTGATGTCAGATGGATCCTGGATGAAAGCAGAGAATACCAGAAAGATGTGTACTGTGTTTTATTGACTATGCAAAGGCATTCGACTGTGTGGATCATAACAAATTATGGATAACATTGTGAAGTATGGGAATTCCAGAACACTTAATTGTGCTCATGAGGAACCTGTACATGGATCAAGAGGCAGCTGTTTGGACAGAACGAGGGGATACTGCGTGGTTTAAAGTCAGGAAAGGTGTGCGTCAAGCTTGTATCCTTTCACCAAATATATTCCGTCTATATGCTGAGAAAATAATCCAAGAAGCTGGACTATATGAAGAAGAACAGGGCATCAGGATTGGAGTAAGACTCATTAATAACCTGCGTTATGCAGATGACACAACCTTGCTTCCTGAAAGTGAAGAGGACTTGAAGGACTTAACTGATGAAGATCAAAGACCACAGCCTTCAGTATGGATTACACCTTAACGTAAAGAAAACAAAAATCCTCACAACTGGACCAGTAAGCAACATCATGATAAACAGAGAAAATATCGAAGTTGTCAAGGATTTCATTTTACTTGGATCCACAATCAACACCCATGGAAGCAGCAGTCAAGAAATCAAAAGATGCATTGCATTGGGCAAATCTGCTGAAAAGACCTCTTTAAATGTTGAAAAGGAAAGATGTCAACTTGAAGACTAAGGTGTGCCTGACCCAAGATGGTATTTTCAATTGCATCGTATGCATACAAAAGCTGGACAATGAATAAGGAAGACCGAAGAAGAACTGATGCCTTGGAATTGTGGTGTTGGCGAAGAATATTGAATATACCATGGACTGCCAAAAGAACGAACAAATCTGTCTTGGACGATGTACAGTCAGAATGCTGCTTAGAAGCAAGGATGGCAAGTCTTTGTCTCATATACTTTGGACACGTTACCAGGAGGGACCAGTCCCTGGAGAAGGACATCAGGCTTGGTAAAGTAAAGGGACAGCAAAAGAGATGAAGACCCTCAATAAGATGGATTGACACAGTGGCTGCAGCAATGGGCTCAAGGATAACAACAATTGTGAGCATGGCACAGGACTGGGCAGTGTTGCTATGAGTAGGAACCGACTTGATGGCACCCAACAACAACAACATGATGTTAATGAGGCAGGACTCAATCTATAAGATTAGGTTGTGTCTTAAATCAATCTCTTTTGAGATATAAAAGAGAGGAGCAAGCAGAGAGACAGGGGGAACTCATCACCACCAAGCAAAAAGAGCCAGGAGCGCATGTCCTTTGGACCTGGGGTCCCTGTGCTGAGAAGTTCCTCGACTGGAGAAGATTGATGACAAGGACCTTCCCCCAGAGCCGACAGAGAGAGAAAGCCTTCCCCTGGAGCTGTCACCCTGAATTCAGACTTCTAGCCTTCTAGACTATGAGAGAATAAATTTTGCTTTGTTAAAGCTGTCCACTTGTGGTATTTCTGTTATAGCAGCACTAGATGACTAGGATAAGTATGACGAGTGTAAATAGGTATAAAAAGAGAATTTTATAGGATTACACAGGAATGACATCAACTCTTGTTTGGGGAGTATGTGAGGATCAAAGTAACTTTCCAGAAGAGGTGACTCTGAAGTTAAATCAACAAAGAAAGAGTAAGAGTTATGCAGGTCAGCTAAACCCAGGGCATTTCAGGATGGGGGAATAGAAATACCCAGAGGAAAGAGAAACCAGGGTATGAGGAGGAAGATGCAAACAGTCTGCTCTCTTTGGTTGGCACACAGAAATGGCAGTAAGATGGAGGCTTCTGGGTGTCAAGAATAAATTTTACATCTAGACTTAACCATATATTTGTACATAAGTATGTATATATATATGTATGAATCAAAATGTCAGGACATAACTCCCACAGCCTTTTATTTCAGAAATGGAAAAGCCACTCTTCAGATTCATATGGGATTGCAGAAGGCCCAAATAGCTGAAGCAATCAAAATGTACTATAAAACTAAAGTAATCAAAACAGTATGGTACAAGGATAGAGATATAGACCCATAGAATAGAATTGATAGTCCAAAAATAAATCCATACATTTATGGTCAGATGGAGCCCTGGTGGCACAGCGGTTAAGAGCCGGCTGCTAAACAAAAGGTCAGCAGTTCAAATCTACCAGCCGCTCCTTGGAAACACTATGAGGCAGTTCTACTCTGTCCCATAGTGTCACTATGAGTTGGAATCAACTGGACGGCAACAGGTTTATTTATTTATTTATTTTTTGATTTTATGATCAGATGATTTTTAACAAGGTTGCCATAATCATTCAATGGGGACAGAATAGTCTCTTTAATAAATGGTGCTGGGACAACTAGGTCTCCACATGCAAAATAGTGAAGTTGGACCCATACCTCCATATACAAATATGAACTCAACATGGATCAATGACCTAAATATAGGAACTGCTGTTGTTGTTGTTAGATGTGACTGAGTTGGTTCTGACTCATAGCGACCCTACATACAACAGAAAGGATCACTGCCCGGTCCTGAGCCATCATCACAATCGTTGCTATGTTTGAGTCCATTGTTGAAGCCACTGTGTCAATCCATCTCATTGAGGGTTGTCATCAATTGAATTGCATCCCCCCAAAATGTCTGTCAACTTGGCTGGGCCATGATTCCCAGTATTGTGTGATTGTTTACCATTTTGTCATCTGATGCGATTTTCCTATGTGTTATAAATCCTACCTCTGTAATGTTGATGAGATGGGGTTAGTGGCAGTTATGTTATGGAGGAAAGACTCAATCTACAAGATTGGGTTGTGTCTTGAGCCAACCTCTTTTGAGATATAAAAAAGAGAAGAGAGACAGGGGGACCTCATACCACCAAGAAAGCAGCACCTGGAGCAGAGCATGTCCTTCGGACCCAGGGTTGCTGTGGGGAGAAGCTCCTAGACCAGGGGAAGATTGATGACAAGAACCTTCTTCCAGAGCTGACAGAGAGAGAAAGCCTTCCCCTGGAGCCAACACCCTGAATTTGGACTTCTAGCCCCCTAGACTGTGAGAGAATAAATTTCTCTTTGTTAAAGCCATCCGCTTATGATATTTCTGTTATAGCAGCACTAGGTAACTAAAACAAGGGTCTTCCTCTTTTTCACTGACCCTCTACTCTACCAAACATGATGTCCTTCTCCAGGGACTGGTCCCTCTTGATAACATGTCCAAAGCACATGAGATGAAGTCTCGCCATCCTTGCTTCTAAGGAGCATCTATCT
>NW_004444036.1:10434634-10463501 GCF_000243295.1 Trichechus manatus latirostris | reverse complement strand
ACTGAAGGCTATGGCCTTTGATATTCATCAGTAAGTGCTTCAAGTCCTCTTCACTTTCAGCAAGCAAGGTTGTGTCATCTGCATAACGCAGGTTGTTAATGAGTCTTCCTCCAATCCTGATGCTGCATTCTTCTTCATATATCCAGCTTCTTGGATTATTTGCTCAGCATACAGATTGAATAGGTATGGTGAAAGGATACAACCCTGACACACACTTTTCCTGATTTTAAACCACTCAGTATCCTCTTGTTCTGTTTGAATGACTGTCTCTTGGTCTATGTACAGGTTCCTCATGAGCATAATTAAGTATTCTGGAATTCCCATTCTTCACAATGGTATCCATAATTTGTTATGATCCACAGAGTCGAATGCCTTTGCATAGTCAATAAAACACAGGTAAATATCTTTCTGGTATTCTCTGCTTTCAGCCAAGATCCATTTGATATCAGCAGTGATATCCCTGGTTCCACATCCTCTTCTGAATCCGGCTTGAATTTCTGGCAGTTCCCTGTTGATATACTGCTGCAACCACTTTTAAACGATCTTCAGCAAAATTTTATTTATGTGTGATATTAATATTTTTCAACAATTTATCCATTCTGTTGATTATAATTCTTTTGGAATGGGCACAAATATGGATCTCTTCCAGTCGGTTGGCCAGGTAGCTGTCTTCCAAATTTCTTAGCATAGACAAGTGGGCGTCTCCAGCACTACATTCGTTTGTTGAAACGAATGTCAGTTCCTGGAGGCTTGTTTTTCGCCAATACCTTCAGTGCAACTGGGACTTCTTCCTTCAATACCATCAATTGTTGATCATGTGCTACCTCCTGAAATGGTTGAATGTCGACCAATTCTTTTTGGTACAGTGACTCTGTGTGTCCCTTCCATCTTCTTTTGATGCTTCCTGGGTTGTTTAATATTTTGCCCATAGAATCCTTCAAAATTGCAACTCGAGGCTTGAATTTTTTCTTCAGTTCTTTCAGCTTGAGAAATGCTGAGCTTTTTCTTCTTTTGGTTTTCTAACTCCGGGTCTTCGCACATTTCATTGTAATACTTTACTTGGTATTTATGAGCTGCCCTTTGAAATCATCTTTTCAGCCCTTTTATGTGATCTTTCCTTCTGTTCACTTTAGTTTCTCTATGTTCAAGAGCAAGATTCAGAGTTTCTTCTAACATCCTTTTTGGCTTTTCTTTCTTTCCTGTCTTTTTAATGACCTTTTGCTTTCTTCATATATGATGTCCTTGATATCATCCCAAAACTTGTCTGGTCTTCAGTCATTAGTGTTCATTGCATCAAATCTATTCTTGAGATGGTCTCTAAATTCAGGTGGGATATACTCAAGGTTGTAATTTGGCTCTCATGGACTTGTTTTAATTTTCTTCAGCTTCAACTTGAACTTGTATATAAGCGAAAACCATAAAAATCTTTGAAGACAATTGTCATGGATTGAATTGTTTCACCCTAAAATATGTGTCAGCTTGACTAGGCCATGATTCCCAGTATTATGTGGTTGTCCTCCATTTTGTGATGTGGTGTAATTGTCTTATGTGTTGTAAATCCTATTTCTGCCTGTGGTTAAATGAGGCAAGATTAGGTTATGTTAACATGGATTAGGGTGGGATGAAATACCCTTACTCAAGTCACAGCCCTGATCCAATGTAAAGGGAGTTCCCCTGTGGTGTGGCTTGTATCACCTTTTACCTTATTTTATCTTTCTTACCACCAAGAAAGAAGAGTCTGGAGCTGAGCACGTCCTTTAGACCCAGGGTCCCTGCGCTGAGAACCTCCTGGACCCAGGGGAAGACTGATGCCAAGACATATGGAGATCTCCAAGGAATGATGGGACCACAGTTGTTGAAAGGAGATATGGACCTTCCCCCAGAGCCAACAGAGATCAAAAGCCTTCCCCTTGAGCTGGCGCCCTGATTTGACTTCTAGCTTTCTAAACTGTGAGAGAATATATTTATTTTTGCTAAAACCATCCACTTGTGGTATTTCTGTTATAGCAGCACTAGATAACTAAGACAACACATAGGGGTAAATTTTCAACAATGGATTATTAGATATAGTACCAAAAGGACAAGCAACAAAAGACAAAATAGATAAATTGGATTTCATCAAAACTATATAAACTTTTTTTGCATCGAAGGAATTTATCAACAAAGTGAAGAGAAAACCTACAAATGGGAGAAAATATTTGGAAACCATATATCTGATAAGGGTTTAATATCCAGAATATGTAATAAAGAACTCCTACAAGTCAAAAATAAAAAACCAAACAACCGAATTTAAAAGTGGACAAATGACTTGAGTAGACATTTCTCCAAAGAAAATATATAAATGGTCAACAAGTACATGAAAAAATGCTCAACATCATGAGTCATTAGGGGAATGCAAATCAAAACCACAATGAGATATTACCTCACCCCCATTCGGATGGCTGAAAAACAGAAGATAACAAGTGTTAGCAAGGATGTGAAGAAACTGGATCCTAAATTCAGTGCTGGTGGGAATACAAAATGGCACAGCCTCTGTGGAAAACAATATGTTGGTTCCTCAAAAAGTTAAGCATAGAATTTCTGTTTCTGTTCTGGCATGTAAGGAGCCTGGAAGTCATCCCTCCCATCCATACAAGAAAAAAGCCAAAAATCTGAAAATTGACCATTTTTCTCAGAGCCATCAGATAATTGAAGTCACATAGCAAACTGCTGCCCTGAAAGCTAGAGACAGAGAGAGAGAGACTAACACAGAGAATCACTGTTTATTGGGAGTATAGACCAGCACCAATGCCACCTCTGCCACAGCATGACACAGCTTCAGATAGGAATACTTAAAGGAAAATTGACTAATTGCTGGAGATTGAGCATGGGGGAGCTTGAGAGATAAAACTCCCAGAAGCCGAGCCTTGGAGGGGGGCCCACACTTTCCTGAGTTTCACCTCCAGAAGCCCTGCCAAGTTTTCACTGTGAAGCTCAGAGAAAAGTTAACTCTTGCTTCAGGCAGGGGAAGGGAAAAAGTAACTATTTTGAAATAGTGCTCTTCTCTCCTTGTCAATGGTCTGCTCAAAGAAAACTGTTTTAGCAGAGCCTAGCCAAGGTGGAAAGGACCCCTGATGGTGCAGTGGCTAAGTGCTTGGCTGCTAACTAAAAGGTCGGTGGTTCAAATCCACCAGCCACTCCACGGGAGAAAGATGTATCAGTCTGCTTCCATAAAGATTACAGCCTTGGAAACCCTATGGGGCAGTTCTACTCTATCCTATAGGGTCCCTACAAGTAGGTATCAACTCGACAGCAACGGGTTTGGTTCGGTTTTTGGCCAAGGTGAGTCTTATTAGAGGCTAAACGACTTGTAGGAGGGGAAATACCTAGCTCCAGCTGCATCTAGCCTTCCATGTGGTGAAAAATTGCCAAACTCCAGTCTCCTTTTAGCCTTCAACATGGGGGAAGGGAAATAACCAACTATAGCCTCCTCAAGCACTGAACTTGCAGTAAAGAAAATACCGAAATCCAGGCTAGCCTTCCTGTTTCACCTAAGAGGTGGGGAGAAAAAAAAAAGCAGAAAAGCACTTGTGAAGGTCACAATCCACAGGCATAGGCTCACTAAAAGACTGAGACTTAATTGTATAGAACACTTTTCCTCCCCACACACCTTATAGCAACATCAGCAGAACTTTATCACTGAAAAAAACCTCAAGATGCTCTTACCTAATACATCATGTCTGGCTTTCAAAAGAAAAAAAATTAAAAGGCATGCTAAAAAAACAAAACAACACAGTCTGAAGAGGCAGGGCAAACAGAACTAGACTCAAATATGGCAGAGATGTTAGAATTATCAGACCATGAATTTAAATAAGTATAATTAATATGCTAAGCGCTCTAATGGAAAAAGTGGACAACATGCAAGAACAGGTGGGAAATCTAAGCAGAGATTGAAACTCTAAGAAATAATTCAAAGGAAATGGAAAAAATGAAAAGCACTATAACAGAAGTGAAGAATGCCTTTTATAGGCTCATTAGTAGATTGGACATAGTTGAGGAAAGAACCAGTGATGTTAAAGATGTCAGTAGAAACTTGCCAAACAGATAAGCAAAGAGAAAAAAGACTGAAAAACATGTAACAAAATATCCAAGAACTGTGGGACAATTACAAAGGTGCAAAATACACATAAAGGAAATACCAGAAGTCATAATGGCTGAGAATTTTCCAAAATCTTTAGATCTTTAATCCATCTTGATTGTATATATGGTGTTTCATAAGAATGTAGTTATTTTTTGCCATAAAATAAGGTAGCATTATCAACATAATCTGTATTTTCTCCATTGATTTGCAGTGACATTGTTATCATGTATTAATTTCCCTTATTAGCATGTTCTGTCTTCTCTAACGCGTAACTCTTCCAGCCTTAGAAATCACCACCTATAGGTTTATTATTTAGTTCACCAGCTTATGGCAAGATTTTATAACTCGATATTTTCCTTATTATATTCCCTCTATGTAAGTGGTGAATCCCATGATTTTAAACAGTATTAAATGATTACACAGAGTTGTGTTGGGCCTATTTGGACCTTTGATTTTGGCAAAGCCTTCTGAAACTGGGCAGATAAAACACACCTCTGGGAAACAGCATTGGAAAGGAGTATGAGAGCTGACACAGAGCGCTGGGCTACAATAACCCCAATCGTTCCACTGATTTAAGGGTAGTTTTCCAGCAGTAACTTTCTTCCTGGGCAAAATAAGTACTATAATTGCCATCTACATACCTTGCAGAAAGTTTCAGATTCACTGAAGTTATCCATGGTAAAATAGCACAAGACATTTATTGTTGTTGTTAGTTGCTGTCAAGTCAATTCCAACTTATGGCCACCCTATGTGTGCTGAGTAGAACTGCTCCGTAGAGTTTTCAAGGCTGTGACCTTTTGGAAGCAGATCTTCAGGCCTGTCTTCCGAGGTGCCTCTCGGTGGGTTCAAAATGCCAACCTTACAGCTAGTAGACGAGAGCTTAACCATTTGCACCACCCAGGGACTCGTTTACAAGCCATTTACTGATATAAAACCTCAGTGTATCTCCAATTAATAGATTTGGATAATCTTCCTTCCCCCTAAAACAAATCCCAGCAAAGATAAATGCATAAAGTAATTTTTATACATTTTGTTACCCAATGTTTGTTTTCTTTATTATAAAAGTCTCCCATCTCTCTCAAAAAAAGTTTAAAAAATTCTTATTCAACAAGTAAGATGTTCCTGAGCTATGGATAAGCTTTAAAATCAGAGTTTTAAATAGTATACTGTTAATAGATGCACTGTCTTAAAACTCTGTTCTCTACCAACAGGAAGCATGGAACCTTCCTTTTCCCCTCCCCTCACCGCCAATAACCCCAGTGGCTGCTACTTCTCCTTAGCATCTCTGTATGTAAAACCTAGTATAATAGCTGTTAATCTACAAGTATTTGCAGAAGCCTATGCAAATTTATTCCAGATGAGGGCGGCCAGTAGCTACTTCTAATACTTCTGTTCTCTGTTATCCTGCTACCCACCTCAGCTCTAAGTAACATTTGAACCTAACATTTACCAAATGATGCTGGAAACGTCTGTTGACTGATTTTCCCCAAAATAGCTCTGGGTGTCTAACCTCAGTCACCCCCACTCCAAAAGGTCAGACCACCTCATCCTCCACTAATGATCACATTCTCTCTCCCTGTCAGCATCATTTCAAGATTAATTACCCCTTCCCCTGCTCTCTTTATCATAATTCTTTGAGTAATTTTCATCCAATTTTTGAATCGTTTAAAGTAATTGATAGCATTCATTTGAAGCATAATCTCATCTCCGCTTTTGGATATTTCTTAATACTTCAGTTTTGGGAAAGCAAAAGGAAAGAGGACACAAGCTGATTAAGTCCTCACTTCTGGTATCTCTTTACAAACATTTCCGCATTATTTTTCTTAGGGAAATTTTATCACATGATAATTCAAAACCATTCTCATTTTCTGTTTCACATCCTTACTAGAACAGTCTTGAGTTAATATCTCCCCATCCAACCTTCAAATATATCAAAATATTTGTATGTTATTATTAATATAATAGGAGTTTTCTGCCACAGAATGATTTTTTTTTTCTTGTCACCATTCTTTTGGAAGCATTATTTGAAGAGTTTTTCATTTTCATCCTTTTCATGGTGCATATGTTTTGGTTTCCTTAAGCACAGTTATGTCTGAAAGCTACAGCACATTAAAATGCTGGAAACAGAGCACGCCAAAAAAATAAAAAGGCAGAGGAAAGGCAAAAAAAAAAAATCGCATCTGCTTTTCAGCATTGTGAAGAAATTCACTGATCTTCAGAAGGCATGGTTTTGAGCAGCTAAGGATTAAAGTTTTTGGTTGCATCTGTTACAAGTAAAGACAGGGCGCTGACTACTGTAATTAATGTCTCCATTCAAAAGAAAAAAAACTCCAGCAAGTTATTTGAAAGATTAATTCAGCCGTGCATGTGTTGTATCACCAATAAGAAAAACAAAATTAACAGCTAAGAAATTAACTCATGGGGAAAAGGAACAAATGACCCTCCTAAAGGGAATATTTAGGAAGGAAAGACGTAAGAATGCTGATGAGAAAACTTGGAAGAAAGCAGAAGAAATGGCAAGAGAGAAGAAGAAAAACGGGGAAGGCAGAGAATAACAGAAGTAGGGAAGAGGAGAATGAAAAGGAAGAAGAGAGATATGTGGAAAGAGAGATGATAATGCAGTTTAAAACAGGGCTTCCAACTGGTTCGTTGGGTTCCACCCCCAGCTGAGAATTTGCCTTTCCACCCCAGATATACTGAATCAGAAGCTACAGTTTAATAAGATCCCCAGGTGATCACTGTAGCTTCTGATTCAGTATATCTGGGGTGGAAAGGCAAATTCTCAGCTGGGGGTCAAACCAGAACTAACCAGTTCGAAGCCTTGGTTTAAAAGAATATCCTTGGAATAATTGTGCAAATCACACAATCCTGTTCACCAGAGAAATTTTCTGCACAGGTCCTTTGACAACAGTCTTAATTAAAAAGCCTTAAAACACATTTCCAACGTACATCATAGACTGAGTGTCTGAGAGAGACAGAAATCAAGCCAGAGACTGATCAGAAAGTCTACCACACAATTCCCTTCTCATGAGTTTAATCATGAGTATATCTGAATGTTTAAGGAATTTATTTTACTAAAATAATTACTAGCTTTAAGACATTGAGTCAGTTACTTAACCTCTTTAAATTTCAATGACCTCACTTTTAAAATGGGTATTATAATGACATCTATCTCATGGAGATTTTGAGGGGATTAAATTAGTTAACATGTAAATCACTTAGAACAAAAAGCAAAAACAAAAAAATACCAGCTGCCCTTGAGTCTCCTCAACTCATGGTGACCCCATGTGTGTGGTCAATTTATTAAAAGCAGATCTCCAGACCTTTCTTCCAAGTGCCTCTGGGTGAACTCGAACCTCCAAACCTTTTGGTTAGCAGCCAAGCACATTAACCATTTACACTACCCAGGGACTCTTCACTTAGAAGAATAGGGCCTGACGTAGAGTGAGTACTTTGTAAGTGTTAGCTAGAATTAGTAGTAGAGTCAGCAGTAGTAATAGTAGTATTGAAGCAATTGTGCATGAACTGGTGCTCAAAACTGACTGATATTTTTCCAGAGGATGGAGGGAGTGGGGTGTGCAGGAAGGAATCTAGTACTTGGGTCAGAAGATAAGGACTCAAGTTTGAATTTTCCAGTATATGGGTATAACCAAAAAAACCTTGCTGCCGTTGAGTTGATTCTGACTCATAGTGACGCTATAGGACAGAGCAGAACTGCCCCATAGGGTTTCCAAGGAGCAGCTGGTGGATCTGACTGCTGACCTTTTGGTTAGCAGCCAAGCTCTTAACTACTGGGCCACCAGGGCTCCAGTATATGGATATGGGACCTTATAATTTAACTTCCCTAAGCCTGGCTTTCTTCGTCTCTAACAGGAGTGCATAGGGCTGGTTTTACCAAAGTTCTTTCATACACTAATCTGCCATGGTGGCTTTTATCTGTGATGTAAGTTGCCCTGGGCTCAAACGTGGAGAGATCCATCACTGATGAGTATGCTGGATGCTAAACACAGCATTGTCCATATGGGTTCACAGGATGTAAAGGCATTGATCCAATTAGAAGGATGAACCAAGTCACTGGACACCTTTAGTGGTTACTCAGTACCATTTCTTACCTTGATCACTAGATCAAAGCCTTTGGAAGAGAGTCCTACCTAGACAAGGTATGAAGAAAACTCAGATACTCCCATCTAGGACATGGGCAAAGTCCTTCCAGGAAGGAACCTCATGCTACTTATCCTTCTACATTTGCCTACTTCTCACTCCACCTTGGGGCGTACCCATCATAAAAGAGTTTTTGAAAAATTTCTCAGAAGAGCTAATAATTAGACATTTTTTGATAAGTATCTTAGATGAGTCAGATCTGATTTAAAACTCTACTGACTACTGTTTGAGACTACGAAGTATGTACCATGTCTTCAGAGCATCCATTGTGGTGTTACAAATTGTTTGTTAAGGAAGCATAAACCCTAAATGAATCCTATATCTAACCCTTTAAGTTAGCTTTGAGTAGGTAGGTCATATTAAAAAGCCCATTTGAAGGGTTAAAAAAAAAAGTAAATGAACAGATTGAAAATTATACCATTGGCTCAGAAAAGAACCTGGACAATAAGTTTTAGCAAGAACACTCCTCCCTAGACAAGGTAGGTATTGATGAAACCCAGCAGTACCAGAACCCAGGAGAGCAAATTTAACTGAAACTTTGAAAAAATATAAAAGAACAGTCTATAACCCTGGAGTGGCATTAGCAATTTGACTACTATGATCTTATAGGCCAGCTGATATCTAATTATATGAAATTTCCATGTTTAAATTTAAAGGTCATGGTTTACGCTGATATATATATATATAATTTATATATTTATACATAATAAAATGCCTTATTTTAACTAGGCATTCCAATATATAGTTCCCTTTGGACTTGAGTTGAGAGACTAAATTTTTTAATAAGAATATATAGAGCTATCACTGGAAACATATTTTATAGCCCCCATTTCCCTGAGTTGTTCACCAATGATTAATATTACTATGTTTTTCTTATTAACTTATGAAACTTTTAATATTACAACCCTAAATTATACTCCCATGAACTTCACAAATATATTTTGTTTTCTTGATAAATATTGTACATTGCAATTCAGCATGATTTGTCACTTAATTTTCCACTTTGCACTCGCTGACCCTTCTATTCTTCTCCTCCATCAGTATTTCAAAATAGGAAGATTCATTCTTTCATTCAATAAGCATGATTTCTCAATAGTTTCCTAAGTCTCTAGGAACCTTTATACTTCAGACATCTTAGGCTTCTGTACGTTCTTTGCTTGAAAAGTTCTGGAATTTGCTTCACCATTTCTTAAAGTTCTAAGGCTTAATAAAGTAGAAAAGCATTTTATGAACTCATTGTATCTCTTCAAGATAATCAATATTAGGAGGTGTATTCAACTGTCAGTAAATAACTCTGCAGACAGTAATTATAGGGAACAACGGCAACTTCTCATTAATCAATGTAAAGAGTGTCTAGGGGAAGAAAGAAAAAAGAATGTCTAAAGCACCTGAAATTCTGCTCCGGAAACTTTCTTTTTTTGACACATACCCATTAGTTGAGCTTAGTTGTGGAGAGTTTGCTTGCTTTGTAACAAAACATTGATGCCATTAGAAGAAGTGGTTTATTCTGTCAGCCGTTTCTCGGCATAATTGCTTCACAGATGACGAACCATTGCTCAGACTATTAACACTGTGGTTTATTATCATCGTGTGATAGGGGATGCTTCCGCCAAATTAAAAGAGCAACAAAACTATTTTTGTCCCAAAGAGTAGTAACAGAGTTTGGGGGAAATATTTAATTATCATGCCTAGATTGGCAGCTATTTATATACCTAGCATAGCTCAAAAATATTTTAAATAACCAACGGAATAAATGAGAAAATATGTTTGGTCACGAGGATAGCTGAGCAAATGTCTAGTTCCAAGCAATTCTAAGTACATGTACCAGTGAGATGGACTAGCAGCATCGTTTATTTGTTGTAAGGATCACAACTGTCAATGCGTTAGATTTAACAGCAAGAATATTAATTTTCTTCTCTTTCCGATGAGCAACTCATAAAAAGTCCATTATGTTTTATATTCTCTCTCTGTAGAGCATTGGAATTATGAAAAATTAAACTTTCTTATCAAAATTGTATGTCACCTTGTAGATCATAGGAAAAGGATAGAGACTAGAATAAAAACCACACAATGAACTTCATGAAAAATTACTAAATAATGACCTCTTTTAATTCATTGTCTTAGAACCTAGTGAGTTTTCTTTTTCAACTGAGTTTAACTGAAACTGTGATTTAAATTTTATTTAAAGAAACACTTCTTACATACTTATTATATGCTATATATCACTCTTAGTACTACAGACATGGAGACATACACATACAATATTTCAATCCTCAGCACAATTCTATGCACTAGCCATTTTAATTTCTATCAATTTTAATCTTTTATTTAAAACAGACATGCAAATTGAAGCTCAGAGTTGTCAAATAGCTTCTCCAAGGCCACACAGCTCAGGAGTGAAGAAAATTGAATAAAATTACAGGTCTAACTCCAAAGTATTTGTTCATTCCACTACATAGTGCTGCTACTATAAATTCCTCCATTAGTTGTAGTCTGATAGGTTACCCTAAAAATTACATAATGAGTTTCTGTCTCCATTTAAATTTTAGCAAAATCACTTATTGCCCTTCTTCCCTCCCTCCCCTCTTCCTGCACTGCCGCCTTACACTGTGCTTTACCACCGTGTGGTAAAGCAAGGACCCTTCCAAAACAAATTCATGAAGCAACTACACTGTATTCAGCACTGTATTGAGAACTTGGCATAGAAATGAGTAAGACCTGGTTCCGTGATTCATGGAGCCCCAGCAGGGGAAAGGGTGAAAGAAAAAACAAGCACACAATAATAATCATATACTAATTAACCTCTTAGTAATACATTAATTAACCTCTAGGTGTCAAACACTGCGATAAGTACTTTACATATAAAATTACTTCTAATTCAAACAATGTTCCTATAGGACAGAAACTATCAATATCCCCAACTTACCAGTAAGATAAGCACAGCTTAAGAAGTTAAATAACTTTTCCAAAGAAAACAGTTTGTAAGGGACACAACTAAAATTTAAGTCATGCTCTTAAGGGAATCCCAAAGTAAGGCGATTCTTCTCTTTTCTCAGTTAAAAGATACCCACCCCCATCCCTCCATATATACATATCAAAAAAAAAAAGTGTTTCTTCCAACGTGAATATATAAAACACTTACTGAGGATGGAGTTGATGTGGTCAAACGTCTCATTTTAATATTTAATTTATTGATACGGTTATATGTAGGTATACATAAAATCATCTATTTTATAAAATAGGAGTCTCTGGGTGGTGCAAACAGTTAAGTGCTCAACTACTAGCTGAAAGATTGGTGGCTGGAACCTACCCAGAAGTGCCTCAGAAGACAAGCCTGGTGATCTGCTTCCAAAAGGTCACAGCCTTGAAACCCCTATAGAGCAGTACTACTCTGCACACATGGGGTCGGCGTGAGTCAAAATCGACTCAATGGCAGCTAACAACAATGATTGGATAAAATAATATAGTAATTAAGAAATACGGCATTTCTTTTTCTATTATCACATTTTAGGATGCAAATTTTACTGCCACACTTTAGTATCAGTGCCTTCACTTCACTGGAGTCAGGGTTTAGACACCTAATACAGCTTCCTGAACACTTTGTGGAGCCCTGGTGGCACAGTGGTTAAGAGCTATGGCTGCTAACCAAAAGGTCAGCAGTTCAAACCCACCAGCGGCTCCTTGGAAACCCTATGGGGCACTTCTACTCTGTCCTATAGGGTTGCTATGAGTTGAAATTGACTCAATGGCAACAGGTTTGTTTTTTTGTTTGTTCGTTTGTTTGAATACTTTGTTGTCACTTTCACCAAGATCATTTGAGCCACAGCACCTTTTCATATATACTATACTATACTGCTGTCACTGGTAATTGCATTACAATCCACAAGCACCAATTCTCATAACCGTAGGGCAAATGTTTTCTTTGTAGGTATTTATTGATATATTGGAGCCCTGGTGGCACAGTAGTTAAGAGCTACAGGTGCTAGCCAAAAGGTCAGCAGTTAGAATCCACCAGCCGCTCCTTGGAAACTCTATGGGGCAGTTCTACTCTGTCCTATAGGGTCGCTATGACTCGGAAATGACTTGACGGCACACAACGATTAATCCTCCAAACTAAAAGATGAGAAAAAGAACAAGAAGTAAATCAAAAGAAAGTAGAATGAAGGAGATAATAAAGATAAAAGCAAAATTTAATGAGGTTGAAAACAGAAAACCAGTAGAATAAACTTTTTTTTAAAAATCTACAAAATAGATAAACCACTAGCTAATCAAGAAAAGAAAGCACAAAATACATGAAATAACAAATGACACAGGTAAAATAATGAAAAGACTAAATTTTAAAAATTATGCTGGATGTCTTCCACTTGCCCCTCCATATCTTTTTCCTACCTTCTTTTCCCCGTTCTGTGCCGTAAGTAGGCTTCCTTGTTCCCTGGTTTCCATTTGGCAAATGGAGCTTCCACAAAAGATCAGAGAATGGTAAGGGAATGTGAGATTGGAGTATTGATTCCCCCAAAAACTCTCCCACGAGGCTATGTTGGACTGGTTGCATCACTCTCCAAAAGCCAGACCCCTGCCAGGTGGTCCTCACTATAAAATCACCCTCTCTGCGTTCTAGCAATCACTCTTCCTCTTTGCTCCTTTCCTAGGTTGGTGGTGGTTCCCCATTGTTACAAGCCTGGTAATCTGCTTCCATAAAGATTACAGCCAAGAAAACCCTAGGGAGCTGTTCTACTCTGTAACACTTGGGATCACCATAAGTCAGAATCAAGTCTAGCACAGTTTAGTTTGTTTGTTTTTATCAAAGAATTATCCCCACCAAATACGCCAGGCCCAGAACAAGGGAATTCAATCAACTTATTGAATCCACCAGCCACTCCTTGGAAACCCTATGGGACATTTCTCCTCTGTCTTATAGGGTCGCTATGAGTTGGAATCAACTGGACAGCAATGGGTTACTCCCTTTATTATCTCCTTCTCCATCATCTATCACATGTTTACTCCAGAAACCAAACCCTCCATACTCAATCTTCCCTATTTTAAAAAGACCTTCACTTGATGCTATCCTTCTCTCTATAAGTCATATATTTTCATTTCCATTAAATGTCAAACACCCATATTCTATGCATGCTTTCAGTCAGCAATACATAACAACTTGACATTTGCTCTCAACTATCTATGAAACTTCACTATTAAAGTCCACCCCTCATTCATGTTACAACACAATCATACTACTGACATTTTATATTTCCAAATCTGAACTTTCAGACACTGACCCAGTCAAGCCTGGGGAAATTCTTAATTACATAAGTACTTCTAGAATATGGTAGAGTGCCTGGGATACATATGCTCAAAAATTTGTTTAGTGGACTCATAATTAAATATATAAAAGTCATCTCAAGCCCTATATTCTCCTCTTAGCTTACCAAAATGGCTATTTGACATATCTACTTAGAAGATTCAAAAGTGTTTCAACCCCAACATTTCCCTACTAGTTTCAGTTTTTCCAATCATTCCGCCCAACTTGGTGTTCTTTCACGGTCTCTACGTTAGTGAATGGACTCATCATCCATCAGGATGACTAGGTCAAAAATTTAACAGCCATCCTTGTTGTCTCCTCATGTCCAACCTGATCCAATTTTAATTGCTAAATACCCTTCAAATCTGTCCACTTTTCTCCGTTTTCATTGCAACCACTCTAAGCCAAGCTAGTATCATTTCTTGCCTGGCCTAGTGCAACCAATTCATAACAAACTTATCATACTCATTTTTGCTTCCTCTAAACCATTCTCTACACCACAACCAGAGTGATATTCTCACAATGTCTGTTTCTTCATGTTACCTCCCCCTTAGTAATCTTCCAAGACTTTTCAGTTCTACTATGATAGTAATCAAAATCCTTAATATTAACCTACGGCTTCCATTATCTGGCCACTGTTGACCTCTACTACTTCATCTAACAACACACTCCCCTCACATTTTTAGACTTCCAGGCTCAAGAGTCTTCATTCGGTTTCTCAGATACCTATATATCCTAGGTATCCTCCTATAAAATTCTATTCCCACTCTTCACTAGGATATGCTTCCTCCTCTCTTGTCACCTCTCACACATCTTTCAGATTCCATTTACTTCCTCAGAGAAACTTTTTGTTGACTAACTCAGTTTCCTCCTAAAATCTCATACAATGTAAACCTTTTGGAAGTAGAATTTATCACTTGTATAATCTTATATTTACTGTCAGTCTCCTATACCATCTGTTTTGTCATGCACCATTTTAGCCATAAGTATAAATTCTACATTCCTATAAAGTAATCTACAATTTCTACAATACACCTGGGCTATCTTAATTTTAGGATTGAATCATTACCCTTCAAGTTGTAGTCCTCCTCACTCAATAATTCTCTACTTTTATAAATCTCCCTTTCTTTTACACATCTGCTTAAATTCAGGCTTGCCTTTCATTGCACCCTTAGGTCTATGTACACCTAGCACCATTCAATACAACTCATTTAGAATTTATTGAATTCTCTCTTATCTAGTTACTCATCCTTATGATGTCTTGTTGCCCAAACAAGATTGTAAGGGCCTAGAGAGAAAAGACAAATTTTTCACCCACATGGCTTCGAATATCTTAAGCATGGGTGATACTCAGTACATGCATGTTTGCTTGTTGGACAACCCTTAGATTAATACATGAATTTTATAAGCATTGTGGGGCAGAACACTGGTGAGGACATAAATATCAAGACAAATATCTACACCATAAGGCATCTCATACAGGAGAGAGGATTTTTTTTTTTTTTTAGTTTGAAAAATGCATTTGAAGTTCTATATTTTTTCTTTTATTTTCTAAGTCAATTTTCAGATGGAAGAGAGTTGAAGGAAGATGAGATATACTCTGGAGAAAGCATAGGTGGAAAAGTTAATAATGATGGTGAAGGCAGAAAAGTGATAGGGAAACAGTGGGGAATAAGCAGGAAAGGGTCTGAGAGGTACCAGGAATTTGTTCCCAGGCTACTAGAATTCACTGAGTACATGACCAGGTCATCCTTACATTCTATATTTTCCATGGACAATTTTACTTTCAAATTGCCTTTCCTTGGCTTGAGCAAAAAATCTAAGAAAACCAGCTGCCATCGAGTCCATTCCAACTCACAGCAACCCCATGTGTTGCAGAGTAGAACTGTGCTCCATAGAGTTTTCAAGACTGGCCTTTCAGAAGCAGATCGCCAGGACTTTCTTTCGAGGCTCCTCTGAGTGGGTTTGAACCTCCAACCTTTTGATTAATAATTGAGCACCTAACCATTTGCACCACCCAGGGACCCTTATTATTATCACCTCAAATTCAATCCAATATCATGTATTTTTAATTTTCTCTGACAAACATCTCTCAAATCTACCCATTTTTCTCTATTTCTGTTGTGACCAATCTAGCTCAAGCTGCCTTCTCTTGCCTGAACCAGTGCAATAACTTCAAAACCAATCCACTATTGCCTGTCTCCAATCCATTCTCTGTATTATAGTCAGAATCATAAAGTAATGTAAAATGAGATATAATAAAGTAATAATACATCTGAGACTCAAAACTCTAGGAAGAAGAAAGGACAAATGGAAGGAGAATCTGTCATGCTGGCCAGTCTAAAATGGTTATTTCTTTTCACTTCCAAAGTGCTATTTAACCCTAGGGTTCAGTGCACTATGTACCCGTCATGTTCTAGCAATTACCACAGGCGACGATCCACTCCCTTGAGAACTTCCTCAAAAACATCACCTAGCTTCCAATCTGTTTCTTTAATGTTTGCAATGGCAGGGAAGACAGGGAATTCCATAAAAATTCAGCTATCTGGGTCTATTTTAACAAAATCAGGAATGGCACATCTGGAGTTTGGGGTAGAAACAAATGCCAGACAACATCACCAGCATTTCTCATTGAATTCATCACTGAGCAGCTGAGTAGACAGATCAATAAAATGCAAAATAAACTTTGGGTGATTTCTTTTTCCTTGAAAATAAATAATGAACAATCAGATTTGCCTGAAGTTTTAGAATAGTCAACTGTTAGATCTATATGGCTGCTAAAACTTAAGAGAAGTCTATAGTAATAGTACCAAAGGCATAAAAAACAAAATAAAATAAATTCTGAAATTAAAAAAGCCAAAAAAAGTGTTTAAAATGCTACTAATAGTTTTTGGAAACAGCTATAATAACTCTGTAAAATCTGGACAATAACATGACTTTTCTTTGTGAAGATAAAATGAGATCATGTATTAGTAACATTTCACCTTGTGTCAGGCACATAATATTCATTAATTAAACCAATATTTATTAAATGCCCAACATATTCTAGTCACCCTTCTAGGTTCCAAGGATACTCATTGCCGTCGAGTCGATTCCAACTCGTAGTGACCCTATAGAACAGAGTAGAACTGCCCCACAGAATTTCCAAGGAGTGGCTGGTGGATTCGAACTTAACCACTGCGCCACCAGGGCTCCAGTGCCAGGGACAGTGCACATTATCTCACAGTGTTTAAGAAAGGAATAACACAGTATATAAATAAATCAGATATTGATAAATGGTATGGGGAAATACAATGCAAGGTAAGGGGCATACAGAGTCTGTGGGTGGCAAAGGAGGAATGTTGCTGTTTTAAACAGGTTGATCAGAGTAGGCCTCTCAAATAAGGTGACATATATGCAAGTCCTGGATAAAGTGAGAGAATGAACCATGCATATTCCTGTCAACTCAGCAAAGGGCCTGAGGCTGGAGCATGCTTGGTAAGATCCAGGAACAGGAAGGAGACCATGTAGCAGGAACAGAGTGAGTAAGGAGAAGAATGGTAGGAGATGTGGTTAGAGAAGTAACAGGGGCCAGATCCCAGAAGGCCTTGACATCCATTGTAAAGACTTTGGCTTTCACTATGAGTGAGATGCAGAGCCATTGGAGGATTCTGAGCAGAGGAGTAACATAATCTGATTTATGTCTTAAAATAATCATACTAGCTGCTGTGTTGAAAATAGATCTCAGGGGTCAATGGTAGAGGCAGGGATCTGATTTAATGAAAAATAAGCAGTAGTTGAAATTGGTGCTATATTTTATTATTATGTCTTCCTATTATGAAAGAATAGGCATGATATGCCCAATAACACCATGTTGAAAACCCCAGTAAACGTACAATCAACATGGACAGAAAAAAATGGAGCATGGTGTAATGACTTATTCTTTGCACTGGGGTTGGTTCTGAGTATTTCTTCTCCTTGCAGAAGTGAAAATTGAGCACAACTCCACAATGCAGACTGATTGAAAGCATTGACCTGGCATTCTGACCTGGAAATTTTAAGCTGAAACACTTTTACCTTCAAAGGCAGAAAGCAACCAGTGGAAGATGATCTGCACATTCCACAAGTCTTATTTCCCGCCACCCTAACTGTGATACAGTAGGATCATAGAAACACTGTTGAATGGTGGTAATATTAGTCCAGTATTTAGCTTACTGCCACTCATCTGTCAGTTTGTTGTACTGTGGTGGCTTGCATGTGGCCGTGATGCTGTGATGCTGGAAGCAATGCCACTGGTGTTTCAAATGCCAGCAGGGTCACCCATATTGGACAAGTTTCAGCAGAGCTTCCAGACTAAGACAGACTAGAAAGAAAGATCTGGCAATCTACTTCAAAAAATACCCAAAGAAAACTTGAAGGATCACAACAGAACATTATTCAATTTGCTTGCTTTGGACACTGCATCAGGAGGGATCAATCGCTACAGGAGGGTATCATGTTTGGTGAAGTAGAGGGCCAATGAGGGTGAGGGAGACCCTTGGTGCAATGGATTGGCACAGTAGCCAATGAAGCCAATGATGGACTTGAACATGCTCGTGATTCTGAAGGTGACAAAGGACTAGGCAATGTTTCGTTCTGTTGTACATAAGATCAGAGTTGACTCAATGGCAACTGTCTTAGGCTGGGTTCTCTAGAGGAGCAAAACCAGTGAAGTGTATATATATATAAACTCCAAACCAAGCCCGTTGCCACTGAGTCGATTCCGACTCGTACCTACATGAGAGAGAGAGCCCTGGTGGCGCAATGGTTAACAGCTATGGCTGCTAACCAAAAGGTCTGCAGTTTAAATACACCAGCCGCTCCTTGGAAACCCTATGGGGCAGTTCTACTCTGTCCTAAAGGGTCGCTATGGGTTGGAACTGACTCGATGGTAATGGGTTTTAGAGAGAGAGAGAGAGATTTATTTCAAGGAAATGGCTCACGCAGCTGTGGACACTGGCAAGTCCCAAATCCGTAGGTCAGACATCAGGCTGGAGGCTTCTCTTGACTCATACGGTTGCAGGGGCTAACCCCAAATCGGCAGGTCAGACGGCAGGCTGCTGGGTCGTGGGGCTGAGGGAGCTGGTGAATCCCAAAATCTGCAGGTCAGATGGCAGGCTGCTGGCTCACATCCCAAGAACTGGAGGTCAGACGATAATGAGTCAGATGCAGGACCGAAAGAGCGTGAGCTTTGCCGGAATATCTATATATATTGGATGCAGTTCACACCCCCAAGAAAACTCCCCTTTCAACTGATTGGCTGCTAACATCAGATCACAAAATGGAGGATGATTACATAATATCTGCCAAACCACTGAGAATCATGACTTAGCCAAGTTGACACATAACCATAACCATCACAGCAACTAACAATTTAACTTAGGAAAATTATTTATATTCTCAGATTTTCTTGAGCTACCAATGAAAAGCATTAAAGCTTTTCAGTCTTAATACATAATCAAAGTACACAACTAAACACACTATCTGCATTTTGTAAAACCAAACTTGTCAAGTAATCAGTATCTAGTGAATAATACATATGTTCCCAGCTCACTCAGAGTGACAGAGTCTGTACAGTGACCTTTGAGGCCCTACATAATCCCTTTTGCACTCTACCTGGGTTCTCTGACAGCATCTCCTGTTTTCTTCCTCTCCATCTCTCTGGTTCAGCCCACACAGCTCTCCTTCCTTTTGCCTGTTAAAAGCTATGTCCCCCAGAACATATGA
The DNA here is from genome assembly GCF_000243295.1 of Trichechus manatus latirostris. Taxonomy (NCBI): domain Eukaryota; kingdom Metazoa; phylum Chordata; class Mammalia; order Sirenia; family Trichechidae; genus Trichechus; species Trichechus manatus. Next base: position 10,444,176 of record NW_004444036.1, on the reverse strand, counting down.
ATGTGACCTTATTTGGAAAAAGGATCTTTGCTGATATAATTAAGTTAAAGATCTTGAGATAAGGTTATTCTGCATTACCCAAGTGGGCTCTAAACCCAATGACAAGTGTCCTTATAAGAGATAGAAGAGAAGACATAGATGCACAAAGAAGAAGGCCAAAGGAGAGAAACAAAGAAGGCCATGTGAAGACAAGAGGTAGAGATTGGAGTTATGCAGCCACAAGGCAAACAATGCCTGGAGCCACCAAAAGCTGGAAGAGGCAGGAAGGTACGTATTCTCTTCTAGAGCCTTCAGAGGGAGTACAGCCCTCAGGTTTCTGGCCTCCAGAACTGTTTGAGAATAAAATTCTGTTGTTTAAAGCCACCAAGTTTATGATAACTTATCAGAGCAGCCCTGGTAAACTGATACAACACAGATACTCTCCTGTCTTGGGCTTTGTACATGCTGTTTCCCCTGCCTGGATCAATCATTTCAGGTATTTGCATATCTATCTGCATCAATTCCTTTGTCTTTTTTTCAAATGTCACTGTCTCAAGGAATTCTTCTCTGACTACCTTCTTAAAATAGCACCTTGCCTGTCACTCCCTATCCCTCTTGCCAGATTTTTTTTAAATTTTATTGTGGTGAAATATGTAACAAAACATTTGCCATTTTAACTATTTTAAATATACACTTAAGTGACATTAATTACATTCACCATATTGTACAACCATCAACACTCACCATTCCCAACTGATTTTCATCACCTCAAACAGAAACTCAGTACCCCTTCAGCAATAGCACCCATTTCCCCCTCCCTCAACTCTGGTAACCACTAATAAACTTTTGTCTCTAGGCATTTGCCTATTCTAGATAGTTCACATAAGTGGGATCACACAGTATTCGTCATTTTGTGTCTGACTTATTTCACTTGGCATATTGTCTTTAAGATTCACCCATATCATAGCATGTATCAGTACTTCATTTCTCTTTACAGCTGGATGATATTCCATTGTATGAATATACCACCTTTTATTTACCTGACTCTGACACTTGGGTTGTTTTCACCTTTTGTTTTATTTATCCATTCATTTTGTTGGTGGACACTTTCATTGTTTCCACCTTTTCTATTGTGAATAGCGCTGCAATGAACATTGATGTACAAGTGAGTCTCTGCTTTCAAATCTTTTGGGGATATACCTAGGAGTAGAGTTGCTGAGTCATATGGTAATTCTATGTTTCACTTTTTGAGAAACCTCCAAACTGTTTTCCACAGAGGCTGCACCCATTTCACTTTCCCACTAGCAGTGGATGAGGACTCCAATTTCTCTGCATCCTTACAGCTAACACTTGTTATTTTCTGTTTTTCTGATTATACCATCCTAGTGGGGGGGAAGTGGTATCTCATTTTGGTTTTAATTTGCATTTCCCCAATCACTGAGCATCTTTTTATGTGCTTATGGCCATTTGTATATCTTTGGAGAAATATCTATTCAAGTAATTTGCTCATTTTGTATTAGGTAGTCTTTTTGTTGTTGAGTTATATTTCTTTGTATATTCTGGATATTAAATCCTTATAAGATATATGGTTACCAAAATTTTTCTTCCTTAAAATGAAGAAAACTAAAGACACAAGGGAAAGATCGGTCCAAAGGACTAATAGACCACAACTACCACGGCCTCCACCAGACTGAGTCCAGTACAACTAGATGGTGCCCAGCTACCACCACTGACTGCTCTGACAGGGGTCACAACAGAGGGTCCCGGACAGAGCTGGAGAAAAATGTAGAACAAAATTCTAACTCAAGAAAAGACCAGACTTACTGGCCTGACAGTGACTGGAGAAACCCAGAGAGTATGGCCCCTGGACACCCTTTTAGCTCAGTAATGAAGTCACTCCGGAGTTTCACCTTTTAGCCAAAGATTAGACAGGCCCATAAGACAAAACGAGACTAAAGGGGCACACCAGCCCAGAGGCAAGGACTAGAAGGCAGGAGGGGACAGGAAAGCTGGTAATAGGGAACTCAAGGTCAAGAAGGGAGAGTACTGACATGTCACGGGGTTGTTAACCAATGTCATAGAACAATATATGTACTAACTGTTTAATGAGAAGCTAGTTTGTTCTGTAAATCTTCATCTAAAGAATAATAAGGAAAAAATGTTTTTTTCTCCTTTTCTGTAGGTTATCTCTTCACTTTGCTGATAAAGTCCTTTGATGCACAAAAGTTTTTAATTTTGATGAATTCCAATGTATCTATTTTGTCTTTTGTTACTTGTGCTTTTAGTGTCATATCTAAGAATCCATTGTACAAAACTAAATCCCAAAGCTTTACACCTATGTTTTCTTCTAAGAGTTTTATGGTTTTAGTCCTTATATTTAGGTTTGAAATAATTTCCATATATTGTGTGAGGTTTAGGCCCAACTTCATTCTTTTCAATTTGGAGATCCAGTTGTCCAAGTCCCATTTACTGAAGAGACCATCCTGTACTCATTGAATGGACTTAGCACCCTTGGTAAAAATCAATTAACCATACATGTATGGGTTTATTTCTGGACTCTCAATTGTATTCCATTGGTCTATATGTCTATCCTTATACCAGTACCACATTGTTTTGATTGCTGTAGCTTTACAGTACGTTTTGAAGTTAGAAAATACAAGTCCTCCTACTTTGTTCTTCTTTTTCAAGATTGTTTTGCCCCTTGCAAATTTCATATGAATTTAAGGATTGGCTTTTCCATTTCTGCAAAAAATGCTGTGGAATTTTGATAAGGATTGCTTTGAATCTATAGATTGCTTTGGGTAATACTGAAATCTTATCAACTTTAAATCTTCCAATCTATGAATATGGGATTACTTTCCATTTATTCAGAAATTCTTCAATTTCTTCTCAGTATTATAGTTTTCAATGTACAAGTCTTTCCCTTCCCTGGTTGAATTTATTCCTAGGCATCTTATTATTTTAGATACTACTATAAATGGGATTGTTTTCTTGATTTCCTTTTCAGATTGTTCATTGCTGATGCATAGAAACATAACTGATTTTTGTATGTTGATCTTTTACTTTATATAGAATCATGTCATCTAGGAATATAGTTTTGCTTCTTCCGTTCGAGTTTAGATACCTTTTATTTCTTTTACTTGACAAATTGCCCTGCCTGAAACCTCCAGTACAATGTTGAATAGCAGTTGTGAAAGCAGGCATCCTTGTCTGATCATAGGGGGAACGCGTTCAGTCTTTTTCTACTGAGTATGATCATTAGCTTTGGGTTTTTCATAAATGCTCTTTATTATATTAAGGAATTTCCTATCTATTTATAGTTTGTTTAATGGCTGTATCATGAAAAAAGTTGTTGGATTTTATCAAATGATTTTTGTGCATCAGTTGCGATGATCATGCAGTTCTTTTCCTTCATTCTATTAATGTGGTGGATTACATTGATTATCTTATGTTGAACCTCCTTTGCATTCCTGGGACAAATCCTACTTGGTCATGAACCATAATCCTTTTAATATGCTATTGGATTTGGTTTGCTAGTATTTTGTTGAGGATTTTTGCATCTATATTCATAGGGGATATTGGTCTGTAGTTTTATTTTCTTGTGGTTTCTTTGCCTGGCTTTGGTATCAAGGTAATGCTAGCCTTTCAGAATGAGATAAGAAGTGTTCGATGCACTTCTGTTTATGGGGAGAGTTTGAGAAGGACTGGTATCAATTCTTCTTTAAATGTTTGGTAGAATTCCCCAGTAAAGCCATTTAGTTCTTGACTTTGTTAGGAGTATTTGATTACTGATTAAACCTCTTCACATGCTATGGGTGTGTTGAAATTTTCTACTTCTTCATGAGTCGATTTAGGTAACTTGAGTGTTTCTACAAATTTGTACATTTCATCTAGGTTATCTAATATGTCGGGATACAATCGTTCATAGTATTTTTTTATAAACATTTTATTTCTATAAAGTCGGTAGTAATATCTCCACTTGCATTACTAATTTTAGTTGTTTGCATATTCGTTTTTCTTTGTCAGTCTAGCTAAAGTTTTGTCAATTTTATTGATCTTTTAAAAAAAACCAACTTCTGTTTTTGTTGAGTCTCTACTGTTTTTCTATTCTCTATTTATCTCCGCAGTGATCTTTATTGTTCTCTGCCTTTCGGTAGCTTTGGTCTTAGTTTATTTTTCTTTTTCTAGTTCCATAAGTTGTAAAGTTGGGTTATTGATACAAAATGTTTTTTTTTAATTTCCACTTGATCTTTGCTTTAGCTGCATCCCTTAAGTTTTATGTTGTGCTTCTGTTTTCATTTTTCTTCAAGAATTTTCTGAATTCTCCTTTAACCCATTGGTTCTTTAATAGTGTGTTGTTTAATTTCCACTTATCTGTGCAATTTCCAGTTTTTCTTTGGTTATTGATTTGTTTTATTACATTTTGACTGAAGAAGATACTTAGAATGGTTTCAATCTTTTGAAATTTATTGAGACTTGTTTGGTACATAGCATATGGTCTATCCCAGAGAATGATCAACATGCACTGGAGAAGAACGTGTATTATGCTGCTGTTGGGTGGAATGTTCTGTTAGGCGTGTATAATGGAGTGTCTATTAGGTCTATAACGTTTATAATGTTTTATCCTTATTGATCTTATGTCTAGATATTCTATCCATTAATGAAAGTAGTGTATTAAAGTCTACAACTATTACTGTGATACAATTTCTCCCTTCATTTCTATCAGTGTTTGCTTCATATATTTTGAGGCTTTGATGTTATATACATATATATTTATAACTGTTATATTTTTTGATGAATTGACCCTTTCATAATTATAAAAAAACAAAAACCAGTTGCCGTCATATCCATTCTTTACCATTATATAATGCCATTTAATTTCTTTTGCAACATATTTTGACTAGTTTGTCTGATATTAATATAGTCACCCAACCTATTTGCATCAAATAGCATTTTCATCCTTTCACTTTCACCCTTTTTGTGTCTTTGGGTCTAAGGGTCTAAATGTATAATTATTTTTATGCATTTGTCATTTTAAATCATGTGGGACATAATAACTAGAGTTAAAAACCAAAAATACAATATAACAGGCATTTGTATTACCCATGAAATTAAATTTACCAGAAATCTTTTTCTTTCTTTCTTTTTTTTTCTTTGTACAGCTTTGAGTTACTGTCTAGTGTCCTTTCAACTCAATCTGAAGGACTCCCTTTACTATTTCTGGTAGGGCAAGTCTAGTCATTACAAAATCTCTCACCTTTTATTTATCTGGGAATGTCTTGATTTTACCATCACTTTTGAAGCACAGCTTTGGTGGATAGATAACTCTTGGTTGACAGTTCTTTTCTTTTAGCACTTTAAATATGTCATCCCACTGTTTTCTGTCCTCCATGGTTTATGAGAAGGAAAGCATGCTTAATTTTACTAAGAATCTCTTTAAGCGAAGATTCACTTCTCTCTTGCTGCTTTCGGGATCTGTGGTTCTTTAGAGTTTGATTATGTCTCGGTGTGGGTTTCTTTAGGTTTATTCTACTTGGAGTTTGCTGAGTTTCTTGGGTGTGTAGATTCATGTCCTCCATTAAATTTGGGATGTTTTCTGCCATTATTTAACAAATTTTAGTCTGCCATTTTCTCTCTTGCTCTTCTCCTTCTGAGACTCCCATAATATACATGTTTTTTCACTTGATGGTGTCCCACTAGTTCCTTAGTTTCTGTTCACTTTTTTTTTTCATGCTTTTTATTGCTCCTGAGACTCATTTATTTCAAGTGTCCTATCTTCTGGTTAGGCGAGTCTTCTGTCAGCTCAAATCAGCTGTTGTGCCCCTCTAGTGAATTTTTCATTTAAGTTATTATATTCAGTAGTTGCTTAGTTGCTGCAACCCTTTGACTGCTTTTCGAAGTTCTTCCGAAGTTAGATATACCAATTTCTGGTGGGGGGGGGTGGGGGGGTGGGAGCACAGAACTGCTTGTGCCACCATCTTTGAGGAAGTCCCCCAGCATTATTTTTCACAATTACTTCCTAATATACTATATAATTTGCTACTTGTGTTTTTATTACCAGTCTCCCTCTACTAATTTGAAAGCTTTATCAGGGCAAGGATTCTTGACTAGCTAGGATCTAGAACAGTGTCAGGCATGAAATAGTCAATTAATAAATATCTGTCCAATGAACAAGCTAATGAAATCAGAACAAACATCTAGTAAGATAAAGTTAAATTAGCTGGATATAAATATTTGGAAAATTTTAGGAAGGAAAAATATACTATGATGTACACATCTACATACATAAAAATATCCAGTGTATTGGGTCATTCACAGAATTGATATATTTTAAAAGTAAATATATTACCTTCCCAAAGCATTCAAAGTCACTTATTTGTTCTAAAACCTCTATTTTACGCAGATAATAACTTTGTTTTTCTTTATTTCATGTCATCAGTAAAATTTGAGTTCTTACTTCCCTGAATTCTGCTTCTTATTGCCTCAAATGAAAACAAGTATCTTATAGTAATAGTTAATAAGACTTGGCCAACTGATAAGGCAGGTTAGTACCCAAACAGCTGAATACCAAATTTTACATTTCAATATGAGGTTTCCAGGTATGAAAGAATGTTCAATCTCTGACACTTATTGACTGCTTCACCAAAAAAACCCCACAAACAAACAAACAAAAAACTCTTTAAAAGTTAAAGAATGCAAGAGCAAAATTTCAGATCTCTCTTAATGGCAATGTGCACAGTTCATGATTTAAGTGAAAACCATTGGTGACATTATTATTCAAAGTAGAATCTGTTAAAAAGGCCTTTTGGGGGCCTTTCTTAAAAGACACCAATGCTGTTCTCCTAAAGGAATAACTAAGTCAATAAATAACTCAGTCACCATCTGAGTCCTGAGTCTGACAACAGAGCCACACAGAGAGACTTGAGTATGTCTACCTCAACAATGAGTGTGAGTTGTAATTATTTCTTCTATAAAATTAAACTCAACATAAGGAGGAAAAGTAATGTAGCAGGTATTAAAAAATGTCATTTTAAAAATATTTCTTGCCAATATGGATGCTTGGTATTTTATTATGAAATGCTAAAATAGCCTAGTGAGGCTTCCTTTTTCCTATTTTATTATGCTCTTTTGCTGCAGAAGCAGCAGCAGCACCATCTTCTGGAATAAATGGAATGAGAAAGAATTATGGTATTTTTAAAAGTCAAAGAGTCCTGAGAAAAAACAGATTATCTATATGCGTGCAGCAAAATGAACTGCCTGCAAATAAATCTTAGTTGTTAATCATCACAGAGGGAATTAACAGAGAACCAATTCCTGACATCAACCAGCAACTGCATATGGGCAGCAAACTTCATGGAATTTTTTAATGTATAAAATACATATAAATGACATACAATTAAAGCAAACAAATATGTTTCACAAAGTAATTGAAAAAGTGAATCATTAGATCCCACTGGATTCAAACCACTTTGGCATTTTTTAAAAAAAAATATATATATATACTTTAATATATGTATACATATTTAATATTCTTCCTGCCTGTCATTAAATATACACATAATACAAAATGGAATTGGGGTCTCACAAGAGAAAATTACCACAGTAGACCAAACAGAGAGTCAATAAATAGTACAGCAGAGTTGAAACCTGGAGTTGGTCAGTCTAGAGCACCAGTTATGATGGGCACTGAAACCATCCCTGGAAAGTTAAGGGTATAAATAATGAAATAATCATTTCTGAGAGAGTGCTGTTGTTGTTGTGTGCCGTCAAGTTGATTCCGACTCACGGCAACCCTATAGGACAGAGAAGAACTTCCCCATAAGGTTTCCTAGGCTGTAATCTTTATGAGAACAGATCGCCAGGTCTTTTCTCCCCCAGAGCTGCTGGGAGTTTGAACTGCTGACCTTTTGGTTAGCAGCTGAGCGCTTAAACATTGTACCACCAGGGCTCCTTGAGAGAGTGCTACACACGATTAAAAGGAATACTTTAATTCTTAGGGTGGGCAACGCGCCTCCTGGGGCGTGCAGAGGCTATGAAACCCCAAAGGGGCAAGGTCAGTATGGTCAACATAATTCTAAGATGCTTCCGCAAGATTCCCAGCCCCTGGTGTACACTAACCTTCTCCCAGTTATTCGTTCAAATGTTAATCTAGGTACAGCTGTGAAAGGATATTGCAGTGAGTTGACCTTAAGATACAGAGATCATCAGGGTTAGCCTGACCTAAACACATGAACCGTTAAAAGCAGAGTTATTTTTTCAGCTGGTTGCAGGAGAGGAAGTCAGAGATTCGAATCATGACAAGAATTCAGTGCACTCATGCTGACTTGAGGAAGGAGGGGACCACGTGTCAAGGAATGTGGATAGCCTCTAGGAGCTAAGTGTGGCCCCCCACTGATAGCAAGCAAGAAGTGGGGACCTCAGTCCTACAAGTGCAAGGAACTGAATTCACCCAACAACAAGAACATGCTTGGAAGCTGATTTTCCCCTAGAGTCTCTAGACAAGAGCTCAGCCTTGCTGACACCTTGATTTCAGCCTTGTGATATTCTGAGCTGAGAATTCAGCCATGCCATGCTGGACTTCTGACCTTAGAACTATGAGCTAATAAATGAATGTTGTGCAAAATGGTACAATCATTTTGGAAAACGATATGGCGCTTCCTCAGAAAGCTAGAAATAGACATACCATGCGATCCAGCAATTCCACTCCTAGGAATATATCCTAGAGAAATAAGAGTCGTCACTCGAATAGACATATGCACACCTATGTTCAATGCAGCACTGTTCACAATAGCAAAACGATGGAAACAGCCTAGATGCCCATCAACAGATGAATGGATAAACGAACTATGGTACATACACACAATGGAGTACTATGCAACGATAAAGAACAATGATGAATCTGAAAAGGATCTCATAACATGGATGAATCTGGAGGACATTATGCTGAGTGAAATAAGTCCATCACAAAAGGACAAATATTGTAGGAGACCACTACTATAAAAATTCATGAAAAGGTTTACACACAAAAAGAAACAATCTTTGATGGTTAGGAAGGAGGGAAGGGGTGGGGACGGAAAAACACTAAATAGACAATAGATAATTGGTAGCTTTGGTGAAGGGTAAGACAGTACACAGTACTGGGGAAGCCAGCACAACTTGTACAAGGAAAGGTCATGGAAGCACCATAGACATACCCAAACTCCCTGAGGGACTGAATTTGGGTGGAGGGCTGTGGGTACCATGGTCTCGGGGAACATCTAGCTCAACTGGCATAATACAGTTTAAAAAGAAAATGTTCTACGTTCTACTTTGGTGAGTAGCGTCTGGGGTCTTAAAAGCCTGTGAGCAGCCATCTAAGATACTCCACTGGTCTCACCCCTTCGTGAGCAAGGGAGAATGAAGAAAACAAGACACAAGGGAAAGATTAGTCCAAAGGACTAATGGACCACGACTACCACGGCCTCCACCAGACAGAGTCCAGTATCGCTAGATGGTGCCCGGCTACCACCACTGACTGCTCTGACAGGGATCACAATAGAGGGTCCCGGACGGAGCTGGAGAGA
>NW_004444036.1:10433107-10434534 GCF_000243295.1 Trichechus manatus latirostris | reverse complement strand
ATTGTTTTAGTTCTGAGCTGATAGAGAATCCAGGGGCCATGCTTTCCAGGGTTCCTCCAGTCTCAGTCAGACAATTAAGTCTGGTCTTCTTACTAGAATTTGAATTCTGCACCCCACCTTTCTCCTGCTCCATCCGGGACTCTCTGTTGTGTTCCCTGTCAGGGCAGTCATTGGTGGTACCCAGGCACCATCTAGTTCTTCTGGTCTCAGGCTGACGAAGTCTCTGGTTTATGAGGCCCTTTCTTTCTCTTGGGCTACGACTTTTCTTGTGTCTTTGGTGTCTTCATTCTCCTTTACTCCAGGTGGTTGGGGCCAATTGATGCATCTTAGATGGCTGCTTGCAAGCTTTTAAGACCCCAGATGCCACTCACCAAAGTAGGATGCAGAACATTTTCTTAATAATTGACCTAGATGTCTCCTGAAAGCATGGTCCCCAGACCCCTACCACTGCTACTCTGTCCCTCAAAGTGTTTGACTGTATTCAGGAAACTTCTTAGCTTTGGTTTAGTCCAGTTGTGCTGACTTCCCTTGTAGTGTGTACTGTCCTTCCCTTCACCTAAGATAATTCTTATCTACTATCTAGTTAGTAAATAACCCGCCCCCTCCATCCGCACCCTCATAACCATCAAAGAATGTTTTCTTCTGTGTTTAAACCTTTTCTTGAGTTCTTATAATAGTGGTCCTATACAATATTTCTCCTTCTGTGACTGACTAAATTCACTCCAGCTTTTTTTGTTGTTGGGAGTTTTTAAATTACCTTTTCAATCTCTTCTTTCGTTATGGGTTTATTTAGTTCTTCCACTTCTGTTTGTGTTAGTTTAGGTAGGTAGTGAGTTTCTAGAAATTTGTCCATTTCCTCTAGGTTTTCAAATTTCTTAGAGTACAATTTTTCATAGCATTCTGTTATGATTCTTTTAATTTCAGTTGGATCTGTTGTGATATCACCCATTTCATTTCTTATATGTGTTATCTGCTTCCTCTCCTGTTTTTCTTTTGTCAGTTTGGCCAAGGGTTTATCAATTTTGTTGATCTTTTCAAAGAACCAGCTTTTGGTCTTGCTAACTCTTTCAATTGTTTTTCTATTCTCTATTTCATTTAAGTCTGCTCTAATTCTTATTATTTCCTTTCTTCTGGCACCTGAGGGCTTCTTTTGCTGCTCTCCTTCTACTTGTTCCAGTTGTAGGGTTAATGTTTTGATTATGGCCCTTTCTTCTTTTTGGATGTGTGCATTTACTACTATAAACTGACCTCTGAGCACTGATTTTGCTGTGTCTCAAAGGTTCTGGTAGGATGTGTTTTCATTCTCATTTAATTCTTTGAATTTCTTTATTCCATCCTTAATTTCTTCTATAACCCAGTAGTTTTTGAGCGAGGTGTTGTTCAGTTTCCATTTGTTTGATTTTTTTTTCCTTGCTTTTTGTGTTGTT
>NW_004444036.1:10431257-10433007 GCF_000243295.1 Trichechus manatus latirostris | reverse complement strand
GGTTGAGAAGTTAGAGGGTTGATACGTTGTGGGGTTGTTAACCAATGTCATAAAACAATATGTGTACTCCTGTTTCATGAGAAACTATTTGTTCTGTAAGCCTTCATCTGACGTACAATTAAAAAATTAAAAATTTAAAAAAAAAAGACCAGACTTACTGACCTGACAGAGACTGGAGAAACCCCGAAAGTATGGCCCCTGGACACCCTTTTAGCTCAGTAATGAAGTCACTCCCCAGGTCCACCCTTCAGCCAAAGATAGACAGGCTTATAGGACAAAACGAGACTAAAGGGGCACACAAGCCCAGGGGCAAGGACTAGAAGGCAGGAGGGGACAGGAAAGCTGGTGATTGGGAACCCAAGGTCGAGAAGGGAGAATGTTGACATGCTGTGGGGTTGGTAACCAATGTTACAAAACAATATGTGTATTAATTGTTTAATGAGTTTGTTCTGTAAACCTTCATCTAAAGTACAATAATTAAAAATTAAAAAAATGTTGTTTTAAACCACTAAGTTTGAAAACTAATAGTCAAATAATAATATATAGGCTTATGATTGTTTTCTAAGGAAGGTAGTTCCTGTAACCTCTGTTCTTTTTGTTTTTTGAGGTGGTTATACAATCTATTCTTTCCTCTCACAATGCTTAGTCTCACTTTTAAGTAAAGATTTTTGACATATTAAAAGAGTAATGGCTTGTTAGACACCAAATAATCAGCTGTCTCAGTGGGCCTATGTAATTATCTCATGCTCAGGGTGCCTTCATATTCACCGATCACCCAAGGGTGATAACTAAAATATTTAACAGTTGGTATTGCATGGGCATGAGCCAACCAATCAAATGAGCTGGTTACCATACTGGCACTGGCCAAATATTCCCCCGGAGAAAAACTGTGCTCCTGGAGAGAAATAGGTAAGAACAAAGGTATGAAAGTAGAAGAAGATCTTCTTGGGAGGCAGGAAATAAGACAGTTCTGCAGAGCTTATTTTATCTAAGAGTTGTCCCTACTTGGCTTCTTGGAGATGGAGTTCTTCCTCTTAATACCTTTATCCTTAGGGTTGCCAGATTTTGAAGGGGTATGGGGCACCCTCAAAGAGATGGATTGACACAGTGGCTGCAACAAAGTGCTCAAACATAGCAATGATTATGAAGATGGAGAAGGACCAGGAAGCATGCCATTCTGTTGTGCACAGGGTTGCTATGAGTCAGAACCGACTTGACAGCACCTAAAAACAACATGGGGGACACTGAGTTAAATTTGAATTTCAGATAAACAATGAATAACTATTAATTATAATTATGTCCCAAACATTGCCTGGACCCAACGTAGACCAATTTAACCCAAGCCAATCACCAAATGGAGCCCTGATGGCACAGTGGTTGAGAGCTCGGCTGCTAACCAAAAGGTCAGCAGTTCAAATCCACCAGCTGCTCCTTGGAAACCCCACAGGGCAGTTCTACTCTGTCCTATAGGGTTGCTATGAGTCAGAAACAACTCAACGGCAATGGGTTTTGTTTTTCTTTTTTATCACGAAATATTACAATTGACATACGTATACTTTCTTTTTTTTACTCCTCTTCCATTTTGTTTTTTATTTTTTCCCTACAAAAATTTATACATACATTGTTATGTGACTCTAATTGCTCTCCCCATACTGTGACTACAAACTCCTCCTTTCCACCCCTAATTCCCCATGTCCATTCAACCAGCTCCTAACACTCTCTGCTTTCCCATCTCACCTCTGGACAGAAG
>NW_004444036.1:10411210-10430457 GCF_000243295.1 Trichechus manatus latirostris | reverse complement strand
CTAGTTTGATTATTGGCACCTTTGAAGCTCTAAAGTCCTGTCACCAGGTGGTTAGGCCTGTTACTAGGTATGTGAGCTTAGGAGTCTGCCCTCTCCTCCTGTATGGATTCAGCTCAGGTGCCCAGTGTGTGTATAGGCTCTCACTTACAGTCTTAGACAGGCATGGGTGATTTGTGTAGGCACAGGCATCTGGCTGCAGCAGGGGGACACACTCTGAGCAAGGCAGGGGGCTGACAGCTGCCCCCAAGTGTCCAGGAGTAAGGTGTGTCCCTCTTCCCTAGAGTGTGTAGGTGGGTAGGTTTTGCAGCTGGACTATGAGCACCTAATGCTGTTGGCTGTAAGGACTGGGGAGGGCACCTCTTATTCATGGGCCCCTATCACAAGTGGCTAGGTGGCATGGGTGGAAACACCAGTCCTCAGGCCCCTGATGTGGGTAGGTGAAGACCCTGCTTAATGGGCAGAGCAGTGTCAAATGTCAATAACCTGCCACTTCACAGCTGAAACAGTTGAAGTTAGAGTTTCAGTATATACCCTGTTGTACTGCGGTAATGAGGGCCTGCGCTGTTGAGATGGGCCCACACAAGTCTATGCAGGGGGAAAGGCACTCCAAGTCTGTGGATCCCTTATGCCTGTTCCTAGGCAAAGGAGCTGTGCCTACCCTGGGTTCCTGGCTTAGGGGAGCCGGCGGTTTATTTTTCCCCCCGTTTGTTAATTTGTTCACTCCCCAAGACAGGGAGAATGGATCCGGGTGTGTGACGGATCCTTCTTCCCACCCAGGGGACTTGGCAATTGCTGAAGCCGGTCTGGGATCTAGTGCAGAGCACGGAGTGGGGTGGTAAATGGGAGAGAGGTTTTTCCCTAAGGGGGGTGTTTTTGATCCACTTGGTAGGCCGTACGCAGATACTTATCTTTCTGCGATGGGGGGCTGCTTCTCACTGGTTCTGGGTGGCCGTGTAGACTCTATGGTGCTGGGTCTCTCCTCGTGCAGAAAACGTGCCTCCTGAGCACAGCTGCTTGCCTGCCTCACTGCTCACCCCCGAGCTGATCAGGCCTGAAGGGCCCAGGCTCTCACCGGTTCAGGTCTGGCAACTCCTTGCTGCTTCCGAACCATCTCTCCCTCCCCCTGCCACTCAGTCTGGTTCTTCAACTCTGCCTTTGATGTTCAGGGCTCCCAGATTGCCATATATAATCAAATCACTTGTTTTTTCAGGTCTTTTTGTAAGTGGGTCCACCGGAATCATCTGAGTACTCTGCCATCTTGGCCCCGCCTCCCGTATACTTAAAAATAGTTGAAATCCAAACTTAACTGAGTATCCTCTATTTTTATTCGGCAACTCTATTCATTTTTTTCTTCTCTTCCGTCCACTATAGACAACTCTTTGCTTAAAATAGATCAAAGTTTCAGGTCCTACTCTCTTCTAAGGTCTATTACATTAACAACCCAAATCTTTACCTTCCTTGTGCCTAGTCACTGTAACTTTACAGTTCATCCTCTTAAAGAGCTTGAATATATTTCCCTGCACCTTGACTTTGGGTTCAGACATGTTGTTTGCTTTTACCAACAGGGCAGACATGACAGCATGCCACTGCCAAGCTTGAGCATTAAGAAACCTTGAGTGTGTTTCCACCTACTCACTTGCATATCTGCATTCCCTTGAGTTCCAGGAGGAGATGAGAGACAAATGAAGCCACCCAAAATGAGCCCAATCCAGACCAGTTTACTCTCAGCCAATCACCAGGCTCATGAGTGGAATAAATGCATATTGTTGTTGGCCTCAGAGATTTTGTAGTGGCTTGTTACCCAGCACTATTGTTATAGGTAGCTCATACTTCCCTTCCCACTCATGGTTAAGGTGTTAAAAGAGACCTTCAGTAACCACAATGCTAGCTAGTTTAAAGAGGCCACAAAAGGAAGGAAAGAAAATCAGTGCCAGTACTCGCAAGAATAAATTATATTACACTTTGGCTCCCTCAGGTGCTTCCAGAGAATCCCAGGGAAAGCACTAAGGGTAGAAGAGAAACTTATTGTATCTTACTCTAATGCTCCAAGAGTTATTGTCTTGCCATGTCCCTGTTTTATTTTGAACTGACATGCTGAGCTTTATTGAGAATTACAGTGTTGGTAGGGAGGATTTGATAAAGCTTGTATAGCATTACTTCTCCTTGAGTTCTAGGCTTCCCCCCCCTTTCATTTTACCTGATGTCTATCTGAATCAAGCACTTCTGATTTTTGTATACCCACCTAAGGATTAGAGCTAAATAACTTAATTAAAGGCCAATGAACTGTAGTTCAATTCTCTCCCACTCAGATATATTTTCCTGTGTGTGTAAAGGCTTTAACATACATAAACACCCTTACAATTTGATTTCTTTTCCAAAACACTTTCTAAGAGCGTGTGTAGTTGAGCATTTATTTTTAATATGATTGAAACTCTAGCAGATATCCAGTAAATCTCTGTGCCACCCAGCCTTTCAATTACAGATTGTAGTAATAGCTTGTTCATTTGGCTTCTATGACACAGAATAGATAAACTATGAATCTAACTGGATGGTTCAAAGACTGTTAATGGAATATGGGTCCCTGTATTTCTGGTCTGTCATCTCTACGAGTTCATCTGGATAGCATCGCCAAAAGTATTCTGAAAGCTGGTTTATGCAGCATTCTATCAGTTGGACATCTCTATTAACTAGCTCTCCTTCTCTTTGCCAGGGTAATGATTGCAGCATATGTACAAGACCCTAAAATGCCTCCTGGCTAGTAAGATTAAATTATTTCCAGCGTAATTTTTGTGCAACACATATATTACTGAAGTTCAGTACTCCTAACATTGGAAACTCATGCATAGCACATACAGCAGCATTCTATTTGCTGAATTAGAATAGGCTGGTGTTTCTTTCACCATGGGGATAACAGAGTTTACTGAGGATACATTGTCTCAAAGGATCATTTACATTTGCTTCCAGGGAGCAAAGATCTACTGCCCTTGAGGAAGTCCTCATAGGCATAACTGCAGCGGGTATCCCTGATAGACTTTAGGAACAACAGGATAATATTAAAGGAAAGGTTTCAAGCTTGCTCCTCAAGGTGTGGTCTGCAGGGCAGCAGCATCAGCATCACCTGTTACATCTGCAAATCTCAGACCCACCTCAGCCCTGTTGTTGTTGTTAGCTGCTATCCAGTCCAGCCCCCGACTCATGGTGATCCCATGTACAACAGGATTGGACCATTGTGATCCATAGGGTTTTCACTGGCTAATTTTTGGAATTAGATTGCCAGGCCTTTCTTCCCAGTCCATCTTGGTCTGGAAGCTCTGCTGAAACCTGTTCAACATCATAGCAACATACAAGCTTCTACTGACAGGCAGGTGTGGCTGCACAAATCTGCATTTTATCAAGATTCCTAGGTGATTCCTTAGCACATTAAAGTTTGAAAAATGCTGCTCAGTACTTATTACTATTTGCCATTGCTCCAAGCAGCAAGATGTACTCTAAGATTTCTAGTTAGGCACTTTACAGAGCTTCCAAAGCTCTGACTAAATGGGTTTCCCAAAGCCTATGTCTCAAAGTTATGAATATTAAATAAGATCATACATTTGAAAACTATAAAGGATCTATAGAAATGTTCGTTGTTGCTACTTTTCAATGAGTGTGCTCATACCTTTTCATTCCTGATGGAGTATTTAAAAAAGAATAATAAGGACAGCTAACAGTTGTTAAGTATTTATTACTTCCCAGCTGTTTGTCTAGTGCTTTAAGCAACCCCAGAAGGTATAGTTAGGTTACTGTCCTCATTTTACAGGAGAGGGAAGTAAGGCACAGATTCAAACCCAGGCAATCTTCCCAAGAGCCACTTTCTTAGGCCCTACCCCCAAACTATTGCTCATTCTGAGACACTAAGAAATATTTTCCATGTAAGTCCAAATTATGATTCGCCTACCTGTGTTTTATCTTAAGGGTAACCTGACATGCTCATTAAAAATACAAATCTAGAGGAGCCCTGGTGGTGCAATGATTAAATGATCAGCTGCTAACCAAAAGGTTGGCTGTTCGAACCCACTCAGTGACTCCATGGGAGAAAGACCTGGGGATATGCTACGATAAAGATTAAACCCAAAAACCAAACCCATTGTCATCGAGTCAATTCTGTCTCATAGTGACCTATAGGACAGAGTAGAACTGCCACATAGGGTTCCCAAGGTTGTAATCTTTAAGGAAGCAGACTGCCACGTCTTTCTCCCACGGAGCGGCTGTTGGGTTCAAACTGCAAACCTTTCAGTTAGCAGCTGAGTGCTTAACCACTGCGCCATCAGGGATCCTTAAAGATTACAGTCAAGAAAACCCTATGGGGGGTTTTGTGATCACTCAGATTGGAGAAATACCCCCCCAAATGAGGGTCCCCTCTTTACAACCAGCTGTGGTTACTAGTTTGCTGCATGATGGTGGTCTCATTAATGCCAATGCCATCTCCACACGCACATTCTAAGAAGCCAGCCCACGAAATGCAGCACCCAGCTCTCATTTGGCTTGCTGCAGAGCTTCATTACCTCTCAAGTGTTCTTTGGTGACACAGGCCAGGAAGAACCTAGCTTCATCTGCCTTTTAAATAAATCAAAGCCACCAAGACAGCTCTAAGCCACTCTTCTTTCTTCTCTCAGATACTGCAGATGGATGTGCTGATACTAATGACAGTTCTCTCCTAATTCCTTTTTCATTGCCTCTGCCTCTGCCCTGGAAGATAATCTAAATCAAGTTGCTTGCCCAGCTTTAGTCCTGACGTGCCCTTTGGTACTCAGGTCCCCAAACTATATTTGCATTTGAGCAGGTACCAATCTCATTCCACACACTTAGGGCTAAAAGAAATACAACTTCCATTATATATCTATACATTAACCAACATTATATTTTGAGTTCCCAGTCTACCATTAGCTAGAAATTGAAATATCAGGCAATTCTCCAAAGGTGGGGGGCATGCATAGTGGCAAGGTATCGGGGTGGGTGGAATACTCTCTCCATGCTGGTTTCCACTGTGATGTCCACATTGCCATCCATTTTTTGGGTGGTTTATCCATGCAGACTCCTTGTTCAGACTCCTTGTCCCAACCACAAGGCCTCTTCAGGCACATCTGCTATGGGAGCCAGGTTTGTGCCACTCTTGGAGCATGGAATACATTCTGCTGCTCCTGCCCTGCATTAGCACCAGGGAACTCTGGGAGAGGGTCTCAAACCCACCATCCTTACCACACAGCCACGTCTCCTGGTTTCCTGTGTTCTCTCCAAGAAGGGAAGGAAATAGGCATGAACTATGTGTTCACTGTCCTCGGATTCTGCAAGTCTACCTGGGATACCAGCGGGAAGTGGGAATCAGTAGATCACAAGGCCCCTTTCCTGGAAACCTCCAAACCAAACTTTTTGCCACTTCTCTGACTCCCCCTGACTCATTTTTAGCATCTATCTAATCTTGAGCGGAGGAAAGAGTTACTCTCTGACTTACTAACTTTTTCGAAATGATTGTTTATACCCCAGGTTTTTCCCATCCCTTCTAAAAGTTAAGCTTTTGGAATTTAAACATCAAGAACTGACTTCTATTTTCAGATGTGAATACAGAGGTAGTCATATAACCTAACTGTCCAAACACAAGAAGTGTAAGGATAGAAGGAAATACAAAGGAAAGTCACATGCGTTAATACCTCAAAAATATTATTCTGCTACACAATTATTTTTGCAGTATTATAGCACATCACACCCTCCTCCATTCCACTACCAATCACAGTGGAAGGAGCAGTAGCCTGACATGGGACATAGAAATTAGACCATCAGATTGAATGAGGAGGCAGCACCCAACACTCCAAACTAACTCGACCATGCCACTCAGTATTTAATTTTGCCTTCGGAAAAAATGGAAAAAGCATCCCTCTGTTGGTGCCCTCAATTAGAGTTCTAACAAGGAAGAACCTCTTGTTTGACCCAATACAGAGATTTAAGAAGCACAGGAACATGAAACAATGAGAGAGAAAGGGAAGGGTTGACTCCCTGTCTGGCTTATCAAAATAACCCTGACAATAAGAGCTAATATCTACTGAGAACTTAGTATCTATCAGGTACTCTACTGAGCCCTTTACATTTATTATCTCCTGTTTTTTTGCACAACAATCCTATGATTGTAATACTATTATCTCTACTTTTTCAGATGAGAAAAAATAACTAGCTGGTGGAAGCAGTGGGTCTGAAACACATGTTTTTCCAAAACCCGAAATTAAATTCACAACCACACATTCTATTGCAAATTAGAGAGTGATATAGAAGCCATAACCAGACTCTACTCCCATTTAATTTGGCATAGAATCTTATTTGGTGATCCTATAAGAGCAAAGACTGTATGAATCAACCAGGTAAGCACAACTTATACCTCTAGAGAGGTATTATCACCTGACCTACCACTCTTATAACCTGGAGTTACCTATTCCGTCTTAGAATGATGTATATGGGAGGTTTTTTTCCTTTTGATGGCAGTAGGATATTATGTAAGGTCAAAGGTGGCACAAACCATTTGTTCTTGACTACTAAGCTAAAGGTTGATGGTTTGAACACACCTAGCAGCACCATGGAAGAAAGGCCTGGCGATCTACTTCTGTAAAGATTACAGCCAAGAAAACCCTATAGAGCAGTTCTACTCTGTAACACATGGGGTCTCCATGAGTTGGAATCAACTCAATGGCAGTGGGATTTTTCTTTCCTTTCAAGAATATTATATAGACTTTAGTAGGCACAAAATATATATTTGATAATAAAAAAAATCTTTAAATCTAGAGTGGAAATTAGACGCTAGCTAACTTTTTGAGGTAGCTCTTCAAAGTAAGTCTCAAGCCTGTACAATATAAAGTAAGACTCAGAAAGACCTATCCACATAAATAGAACAAATAAAAACTAAGAATACATTCAAGTTACATATTAAATACTTATGTTATTTATCTGCTCATTTCATTTATGCTTAATGTATGGTTTTGTAAAAGTTGTAGTGTATTAAATTTGAACTCCTCAACCATCATTTTATTCATAATATCTTGCCAGCTTCCTCTTTTATTGACAACTACAGGCAGTCCCCGGATTACGATCAAGTTCCGTTCCTCAGTCTGTCTTTAGGTCAAATTTGTACGTAAGTCGCAACAGTTAGTTCACATCTAACGTCAGTCAAATGTTTCTCTTAATATATAGTTATATAGTGTACCTTTTATGCATAAAAAACATTAAAGAAACACTTCCCAATACATTAAAACATCTTTAACATAATAATACAGCAATAATACCTATTTTTACGCAAATAATGTGCGTCTTCTACGTTTGTTTGCCAACCATGCCCTCCCCCAATGAGGTATTTTCGTAAGTGCACTATGCTAATTTTTTTTTTTTACAGCGACATGTTAAAAAACTGGCATAGCTGCACTTATGAAAATACCTTGCAGGCAGAGGGTGCGGTTGGCAAACAAATGTAGAAAGTGTGCACTGTTTGCCTACAAATACAGTAATAATGTTTTGATGTGTGTTGCAAAGTAGCACCCATTTGTTATTACGAACCATTATATGCACCTTGAATTTTTAATATAATAGGGTTTACGGAGACTGATTCATAACTACCAGTTGTACGTAAATTGGATGTTCGTAACTCAGGGACTGCCTGTATTTTCATTCCAGAAAGCTATCACTCTTACATCACAATTAGCTATGTATGGAGTTGAATCTTGTTAGAATGGGGGGAGGCCTACAATCCAGTTACAGGCTCCTTTGTCTCTGGCTATAATCGCTGCTTTTGATGAAATGCTCCTTATGGGGACTAAATGACCAACTCTTTTGTAGCACATAAAGAAACACAACTTAAGCTTAATTGGAAAAATACGAACTAATGCTTAAGAGTCATCTACCCCAGCCCATGGGGCCCACGGTGCTCGGTAATGGCAGTGCTTCAGCCCCACACACAGCATGAGTTTCTTTCATTGCTCTGTTTTCCTACATTTCAACTCTACTTGCTGAGCAGAAAAGATCTCCATAAGAACACTTCATTTCCCCGGCCAAAACTAATTTATAATTATAAAGTAACTAGTTTCCTTGTGTTGTACTTAAAGCGGTTTAAGAACTTGGGTTGCCCCATAAACAAGCCCTTTCCATTTTGATATGAACTTGTTTGGTTTTAATCACCCAGCTTCTATTCTCTCTGCCACCTTCTTCCCCATGGTCTCTCCCCTTCTGATAACTTTCCCACTGGAGAAATGTAACAATAGCATATGGAATTATCCAATACTCATTTCAAAAAAATTTTAAGGTAATTTAACCATCTCTGAGACCCAAACAGAACATCTTACAGTGTATGAGGATCCAAGGAATTGACCCCCTTGATTATTTTATAAGCTTTAAAATTTCCACCAAGAAGAGAATATATTTTTTCTCCTGTTCACTGGTCTTTAAACTCTTTGTTCTTGTAAATGGCTTGCTAATTCTTTCTAAAAACCCATTTTCCATCCTTCTTCTTGTTGCAAGGATAAACTGCTTACAATGTCACAGCTAGTTAGAGATATAAGGATTTCAAAGATTGAACAGCATAACCCTCTATTTTACAAACAAGGGCTTGATATCCAAGGAAGTCAAACGACTTTATCAAGCTAACTAAGCAAGCTACATTCCTTCCTTAGTCTATCCAAGTAATCTCACTTTTTAATACAACAATCCAACATCTCATATCAAACCTCCCAAATGGCATATTTAACATATTTAATGAGAGTATGTAATTATTAATTTAATGGGCTTTAAACTCCCCAACAAAGCATACACAAAATACCTATGCACCTGAATAGACAGCACATTCTCGTTGGTATAAAAAATTGTGCAATGACATCCATTAACATAGACATTTATTGAAAAAAATATATCCTTGCAGGCAAAGTGACTTTGCAACCTGCAACACACACTAGCTAAGTTATACTTCATATACTCTGACAAACTAGTACCCTAGGTTCTTAACAGGAAGTGTCAGAATTAGTCCCTTGCCTCAGTCAATACCTATTTTCTCAGTTCTATAGCAATTTCATAAAAATATGGGGCATTCGTATGGTTTATAGGTTACATTCAGAAAAATGAAAAATACTATTTTTTCCAAAAGTACAGACCTTCAGAGGCCAACAATTGAAGGGCACTGTGTGCCAAGATGGCTGCTGAAAGGGGCTTGAACTAGGGTTGGAAAGAAATGCAATACTTTTGCCAAAAGTTGAAAAACTGTTTGCTGTTTTAACCTCTATGTCATGTGAAATTACTCTGGCTCCAACTGCAGGTCATTTAAAACTATAAAAACTTCCTCAATAATACCAGCAAGGCTCATCAGCCACTCCAAAAGTCTCAAAAATTCCATTTTCTACACACAATATTTCACTGGAGAGAGGAACAGATATTGTTTTAAGAAATGAAAGTATTTCTTTTCCTTAGAAGTTTATTAAATATGATAGCAGACTCAAAAATTTAATAGCTACTTCCATGCATTAAGAACACCCAAAATAATTTGTTCATTTACTTATTAACTATTTGTTTTATTGTTGTTAGGTGCCATCAAGTCGGTTCCGACCCTATGTACAAGAGAATGAATGAAACACTGCCTGATTCTGCACCATCCTCACAATCATTGTTATAAGAGACTAGCACATTATCTTGCCTATCTCGTTGTTGTTAGGTGCCTTCCAGTCTATTCTTACTCACAGAGACCCTATCTACATATAACAGAACAAAATGCTGTACCATCCTCACAATCATTGCTATGATTCAGCCCATTGTTGCAGCCACTGTGTCAATCCATCTCCTTGAGGTTCTTCCTCTTTTTTGCTGGCCCTCTTCTTTACCAAGCATGATGTCCTTCCCCAGGGAATGGTCCCTCCTGATAACATGTACAAAGTACATGAGACAAAGTCTCGCCATCCTCACTTCTGAGGAGCATTCTAGCTGTACTTCTTCCAAGACAGATTTCTTCGTTCTTCTGGAAGTCCATGGTATATTCAATATTCTTCATCAACACCATAATTCAAAAGTATCTATTCTTCTTAGGTCTTTCTTATTCATTGTCTAGCTTTCACATGCATATGAGCCAATTGAAAATACCACGGCTTGGGTCAGGCGCACCTAAGTCCATGAAAAGTGACATCTTTGCTTTTTAACAATTTAAAGAGATCTTTTGCAGCAGATTTTCCCAAAGCAATACGTGGTTTGATTTCTTGACTGCTGCTTCCATAGGCGTTGATTGCGGATACAAGTACAATGACATTCCTGACAACTTCAATATTTTCTCCATTTATCATGACGTTAAGGAGCCTTGGTGGTGCAGTGGTTAAAGTGCTCCACTGCTAACCAAAAGCTTGGTGGTTCAAACCCACCAGCCGCTCCTCAGAAGAAAGATGTGGCAGTCTGCTTCCTCAAAGATTTAAAGCTTTGGAAACCCTATGAGGCAGTTCTACTCTGTCCTGTAGGGTCACTATGAGTTGGAATCAACTCGATGGCAGTGGGTTTGGTTTGGGTTTTGGATTATGATGTTGCTTACTGGTCCAGTTGTGAGGATTTTTGTTTTCTTTATGTTGAGGTGTAATCCATACTGAAGGCTGTAGTCTTTGATCTTCATCAGTAAGTGCTTCAAGTCCTCTTCACTTTCAGCAAGCAAGGTTGTATCATCTGCATATTGCAGGTTGTTAATGAGTCTTCCTCCAGTCCTGATGCCGCATTCTTCTTCATATAGTCCAGCTTCTTGGATTATTTGCTCAGCATACAGACTGAATAAGCATGGTGAAAGGATATAACCCTGACGCACACCTTTCTTAACTTTAAACCATGCAGTATCCCCTTGTTCTGTTCCAATGCCTGCCTCTTCATCTATGTACAGTTTCCATAATGTTCTGGAATTCCCATTTTTCTCAATGTTATCCATAATTTGTTATGATCCACACAGTCAAATGTCTTTACGTAGTCAATAAATACAAGTAAACATCTTTCTGGTATTCTCTTCTTTCAGCCAGGATCCATCTGACATCAGCAATGATCTTTCTGCATCCTCTTCTGAATCCAGCCTGAGTTTCTGGCAGTTTCCTGTTGATGTACTGCTGCAAACATTTTTGAATTATCTTCAGCATACTTTTACTTGCCTGTGATATTAATGATATTGTTTGATAATTTCCACATTCTATTGGATCACCAG
Source organism: Trichechus manatus latirostris (assembly GCF_000243295.1). NCBI lineage: Eukaryota > Metazoa > Chordata > Mammalia > Sirenia > Trichechidae > Trichechus > Trichechus manatus. The sequence goes on along the minus strand of NW_004444036.1, from coordinate 10,419,242 downwards.
TCTTTGGAATGGGCACAAATATGGATCTCTTCTAGTCGGTTGGCCAGGCAGCTGTCTTCCACATTTCTTGGCATAGATGAGTGAGCACTCCCAGTGTTGCATCAGTTTGTTGAAACATCCCAATTGGTATTCCATTAATTCCTGGAGCCTTGTTTTTTGCCAATGTCTTTAGTGCAGCTTGAACTTCTTCCTTCAATACCATCAGTTCTTGATCATAAGCTACCTCCTGAAATGGTTGAACATTAACAAATTCTTTTTGGTACAGTGACTCTGTGTATTCCTTCCATCTTGTTTTGATGCTTCCTGTGTCGTTCAATATTTTGTCCATAGAGTCCTTCAATATTGCAACTGGAGGCTTCAATTTTTTCTTAGGTTATTTCATCTTGAGAAATGCCAAGCATGTTCTGCCCTTTTGGTTTTCTAACTCCAGATCTTTACATATTTCATTATGATACTTTATCTTCTTGAGCCGCCCTTTGAAATCTTCTGTTCAGCTCTTTGACTTCAACATTTCTTCCTTTTGCTTTAGCTACTCTGTGTTCAACAGCAAGTTTCAATCTCTCTTCTAACATCCATTTTGATCTTGTCTTTCTTCCTGTCTTGTTGATGACCTCTTGCTTTCTTCATGTACGATGTCCTTGATGTAATTCCACAACTTGCCTGGTCTTTGGTCATCAGTGTTCAGTGGGTCAAATCTATTCTTCAGATGGTCTCTAAATTCAGGTGGGATATACTCAAGGTTGTTCTTCGGCTCTTGTGGACTTCTTTTAATTTTCTTCAGCTTCATCTTGAACTACATATGAGCAATTGATGGTTTGTTCTGTAGTCAGCCCCTGGCCTTGTTCTGACTAATGATATTGAGCTTCTCCGTTGTCTCTTTCCACAGATGTAGTTGATTTGATTCCTGCATATTCCATCTGGTGAGGACCACGTGTATAGTCACCTATGTTGTTGAAAAAAGGTATTTGCAATGAATAAGTCATTGGTCTTGCAAAATTCTATCATTTCTATCACCAAGACCATATCTTCCAACTACTGATCCTTCTTCTTTGTTTCCAGCTCATGCATTCCGGTCACCAGTAATTATCAATGCATCTTGATGGCATGTTTGATCAATTTCAGACTGCAGAATTTGGTAAAAATCTTCAGTTTCTTCATCTTTGGCATTAGTGGCTGGTGCATAAATTTGAATAACAGTCATACTAACTGGTCTTCCTTGTAGGCATATGAACGTTATCCTATCATTGACAATGTTGTACTTTAGGATAGATCTTGAAATGTTCTTTTTGACGATGAACGTGATGCCATTCCTCTTCAATTTGTCATTCCTGGCATGGTAGACCACATGATTAATTCAAAATGGTCAATACCAGTCCATTTCAGCTCACTAATGCCTAGGATATTGATCTTTATGCATTCCATTTCATTTTTGATGACTTTCAATTTTACTAGATTCATACTTCATACATTCCACGTTCCAATTATTAATGGATGTTTGCAGCTGTTTCTTCTCATTTTGAGTCATGCCACATCAGCAAATGAAGGTCCCCAAAGCTTGACTCCATCCACATCATTAAGGTTGACTCTACTTTGAGGAGGCAGCTCTTCCCCAGTGGTATTTTGAGTCCCTTCCAACCTGAGGGGCTCATCTTCTGGCACTACATCAGACAATGTTCTGCTGCTATTCATAAGGTTTTTCGCTTGCCAAGGAGTAGACATCCAGTGCTTCTTCCTAGTCTGTCTTAGTCTGGAAGCTCCTATGAAATCTGTCCACCATCACTCACCCTGTGGGTATTTGAAATCCAGTGGCATAGCTTCCAGCATCTCAGTAACACACAAGCCATCACAGTATGAGAAACTGACAGACTGTTAACTATTTAGTGTCTATTATATTCCAGACTCTGTACATAGTTTGAAGGAACAGTTTAGAGTGATAAGCTAGATAAATTCTTGCTATCATTTGAATCTCCTTGCTTTACAATTTGACAAAGACCTCCTATCCAATCTATTTCCTGGAAGAAGTCCTGTTATAAAAGTAGACTCAATCAGGAAGTAATATGGGAGAACACACTATGTTTTCATCTTAATATGACATAGAGTTTCCAATCTCGACATTAATATAGTCACTGCTCCTTCTCCTTTGACTGTAAATTTGACTGACAATTAGCTTCTCTTTATTTGGAATTCTAATGCACAATTTCTCCTATAGAGCTCATTAGGACTATTGCTCAAGTTACATGTATTCTGGTTCATAGTTGGCATATTTTCTAACGTTACAAGTATGCCTTATTAAGTAGAATCTTGCTGAATGAGGCAGACACACAACCTCGGCCTCATTTTTATAAGAGGGAAAGAAAATACTATTGAATTCCAGAAACATATACTTTAAGAAGTCTATGAAAATGTAGGACCAGGCAATAAAAGTGACCACAAAGGAATACCGAAGAAGAATTGATGCCTTTGAATTATAGTGTTGGCAGAGAATACTGAATACACCATGGACTGCCAGAAGAACGAACAAGTCTGTCTTGGAAGAAGTACAGCCAGAGTGCTCTTGGGAAGCAAGGATGGTGAGACTTCATTCTCACTTACTTTGGACATGTTAGCAGGAGGGACCAGTCCCTGGAGAAGGACATAATGCTTGGTAAGGTAGAGGGTCAGCAAAAAACAGGAAGACCCTTGACGAGATGGATTGACATAGTGGTTGCAACAATGGGTTCAAATACAGCAACAATTGTGAGGATGGTGCAGGACCAGGCAATGTTCTGTTCTGTTGTATATAGGGTCACTATGAGTTGGAACTGACTTGATGCACCTAACAACAACAATATAGCAAGCACAAGGAGCCCTGGAGTGCAAACGATTAAGTGTTCAGCTGCTAACTGAAAGGTTGGCGGTTCAAACCCACTCATGGGGAACTTCTACTCTGTCACATGGGGTCGCTATGAGTCGGAATCGACTTGGCGGCAATGGGTTTGGTTTGGTATATGAAGTTAAAGACAGGAAAAATTAATGTATGGTGATAGCAATCAAAACAGTGGTTGCCTATGGATTGCGAGGATGGGCTGGAAGGGGGCATGAGGGCACTTTCAGCAGGGATGGAAGTGTTTTATATCATGACTAGGGTGTTGGATAAATGGGTGCCTATGTTTGCTAAGAGCTCTGGTGGTGTAGTGGTTAAGGAATTGGCTGCTAACCAAAAGGTTGGCAGTTCAAACCCATGAGCTACTCCTTGGAAACCCTATGGGGCAGTTCTCCTCTGTCCTATAGGGTCGCTATGAATAGGAATTGACTCAATGACAACGGGTTTTATGTTTGCTAAACTCATAAAATAGTTCAATTAAGACCTCTGTATTTCATTGCCTATAAATTTTACCTCAATTAAAAAAAATAAAAAATAGAGATAAGTAAATATTTGAGGGGAAAACTGAAACCAAAACTACTCTATAAGGAAGAACTCTGACATTCAAGAAAGATTCAGGGACAATGTCCTGGAGAAGTAGTAGCCAATAAGAGATTTAAAGAATGAAAATTAATTAGAGAATGAAGACTATTCCAGGTGTTAAGAAAGAAGGGTATACATGTGCGTGCGTGCGTGCGTGTGTGTATATATATGTGTGTACATACATATATATATATGCAAGTAATATGAAGAATGGATTAAAGGAGGTCATGACTGAAGGCCTGTAAATCCTTTAGTATGCTATTTCCTATTCCAGGTTAGAAATTATGAGAGCAATAGCAGCATGGAGACAGGGGACAGATTTAGAAGTCATTATTAAGGAAAATGTTTGATGACCTATGAAGAGAAGGTGAGAAATTAAGAAGAATTATGGATATTCACCATAGTTCTGGCTGGGATAAATGGATGGAGGATTGTGTTGAGATACAGAATTCAGGAGAAGGAGTAGATATGGGAGGGAAGAAAGTTGAGTTGTCTCTTAGCCCACCATATTTTAGGTGCCTGAAAAACACCCAAGTAGAGCTGTCTAATATGCCTTTGGGTATATGAAGGGTGACCATATCTACAGGTTTGCCCAGGACAGTTCTTGTTTATGATTGTTGCCCCAGTAATATTATTAATAGCATTGCCTTTCATTCCCCAAATGTCCCAGTTTAGACAATAAATTATGTGGTCACCCACATTATGTGGGGCTGGGAATTTAGGGCATATGTGTTCAGTTTAGAGATACGACTTTTGGTTCATTGGTACATGGGTAGTAGATAAAGCCAGATACAAGGATAGGATCAACCAAATAGAGATTTTAATGGAACCTGGGAAATACCAACATTAAGAGAAAGGTGGAAAAAGAGGGCCCAACAAAGGAGAATAGCAAAAAGTATCCGGAGAGAAAAAACATTAATTAAAAATGAATATTATCCTGGAAACAGGGAGGATTCGTTCACTTAATCCTCTCCAGTAGACTTAAATTCCTCAAGAAGGGGATACATCCCACTCTACTTAGTGCCAGTGTCAACTATCACACCTCATATGTAGAAAGTACACTCTAGATTTCTGATGATTAATTAGTGGAAAGATGCAATTTCTGTCTTGAAAGGGTAAGAATTCTTATATAAGTCCCAGTTTCAAAAATGTGACATTCTTATAAAATAAAACTTTAGTTTCAGGAGCTATGATACAAATCAATTCTTTTCTGAGAGACAGTACACATTATAGCTCAAACAACATTATATACTGTATGTGATTCTTCTTCCTTGCTTCAAATAATATACAGGAAGATATGTCTTTGTCCATAATTCCCTCAAATACTGTCTTCTCTCAGCTTTCACTGCTTTATATCATCATGGAGTGTAGAGATTTCAGTTTTATAAGTATCGCCTTTCCTATTGTTTATATGTGCCTAACATCTAGAATCATTTCCCCCTATCATTCTTGCATTTTCTTCTGCTATTTCTGTTGCATCTTGTCAAAAACAAAAACAGCAACCAAAATTGTCTACAAAGATTTCTTGGTGCAATCTAGAAGTTAGTTGTTTGCTGTCCATCAGTTAAAAACAGATCATGCATAATGAATGGCAAAAAAAGAGTGGCATAGTTCACAAAAACTTTTTTTTTCCTGTAAAAAAATGAAAGATCAAAGTTTTACTTGACTGAGATAGTTGTACAAATCTAAACACTCCCATGAACAATAATTTATATGTATCTTCTAAGAGCTGACAGATTTTCATAATTCAGGACACAAATTTGTAGTTCATAATCCAAATCTCAAGTAACATTTATCTTACAATCAATAGTTTATTTGTGTAGATAGCACCCAAAAGAGAGAAAATAAGAGAAATAAAGAACAATCTCTCTATTACTAACATGAGGCATAATGGGCATAGTTTCTGACAGATTCCTGGGGTTGAAACTGGCATACAATTTCTCAATGGCATTTCTCAATAAATATCAGTTCCTTTCCTTTTTAGAATAGGTAAGAATGCCTTTGAAAATAATAAGAATCTGGTTGGTTAACCAGGCTCATATGGGTGATCCAGAGTGAACAACATGTCTGGTGCCATACTTGGAAGTGGTGGGCAGCAGTGAAGCCAAGGCGCTGAAGAGAGTCATTCCCCTATGTATTTATCTGGATAATTCTCTGACCAGCATAATACACACACTTCTCCTTTTCTATCAGTTTTGATCAGCTTTATCTAAGAGTCTGATTCTAGAGTCTACCCTATGTTAGTGTGACATTCTTTGGTAAGATCAATGCAATATTATCTGATTCTGACCCTCTTCACATCCATATTCTAGGCTGCGTTTCAGCTGCTTGTTTCATGATAGATAGCTTTTAGTAACCTTGCCACACAGAGGTGGTCAAAATCAAATATGGACCATTCCTTGGCATATGTTGAACACCAACAGAAGAAACTTGGATTATGTCCAATGGGTAATAGTGAATTACCTCTAGTTTTTTTACCAGTGGCCTGATAGTATCTAAGGTTGAAGAAAGTTAATCTGACATCCTTGAGAATAGATCAGAAAAGAAAACTGAAATAAGAAAACTGAAATAGGAAGAACAACTTAGAGGATGACTTAATAATTTTGGAGCTAAATTTTGGGAAACATGGTGAATAGATAATTCAATCCAGTCATCAGACATAACTGTAGTTTATTTTAATAAAGTTATTATTGATATTTTCCTTAGAAATTCAGACTGGTGTTTCCCTCCATTAGTATTAATGAAACCTTAAAAAGGTAGTGTTAAGGGGCGGGGCCAAGATGGCAGAGTAGTCAGACGCTTCCAGTGGACCCTCTTACAACAAAGACCAGAAAAAAAAAGTGATTCGATTATAAATGGCAGTCTGGGAGCACTGAACATCAAAGGCAGAGTTGAGGAACCAGATTGAGTGGCAGAGGGAGGGAGAGAGGGTTCGGAAGCAGTGAGGAGTTGCCAGACCTGACCCAGCAAGATTCTGAGCCCTTCAGGCCTGATCAGCTCGGGGGTGAGCTGTGAGGCAGGCAAGTGGTGGTGCTTGAGAGGCACGTTTTCCACACCAGGAGAGATCTAGCACCAGAGAGTTTACACTGCCACTCAGAACTAGTGAGAAGCAGCCCTCCATCGCCAAAAGATAAGTACGTGAGTACCGCCTACTGCAGAGATCACAAACACCTCCCTTAGGGAAAAACCTCTCTCCCATTTACCTCCCCACTCCCCGCTCTGCACTGGGTCCCGGACCAGCTTCAACAATTGCTGAGTCCCCTGGGCCGGAAGTAGGATCCGTCATATGCCCAGAGTCATTCTCCCTGCCTTGGAGAGTGAAGAAATTAACAAACAGGAAAAAATAAACTGCCAGCTCCCCTAAGCCAGGAACCCAGGGTAGGCACAGCTACTTTGCCTAGGCACAGGAATAAGGGATCCACAGACTTTGAATGTTTCTCCCCCTGCACAGACTTGTGTGAGGCCCATCTCAACAGCGCAGGCCCTCATTACTGCAGTACAAAAGGGTATATACCAGAACTCTAACTTCAACTGTTTCAGCTGTGAAGTGGCAGGTTATTGACATTTGACACTGCTCCGCCCATTAAGCAGGGTCTTCACCTACCCACATCAGGGACCCGAGGACTGATGGCTCCACCCACACCACCTAGCCACCTGCAATAGGGGCCCATGAATAAGAAGTGCCCCCCAGTCCTTACAACCAACAGCATTAGGTGCTCATAGTCCGGATGCAAAACCCACCCACCTACGTGCTCTAGAGAACATAGACACACCTTCCTCTTGGACCTGTCGCCACCCCCTGCCTTGCCCAAGTGTGTCCTGCTACTGCAGCCAGAAGCCTGTGCTGACACCAGTCACCCATACCTGTCTAGGACTGTAACTGAGAGCCTACATGACACACTTGGTGTCTATCTACCTGGGCACCTGAGCTAAATCCATACAGAAGGAGTGGGTGGACCCTGAGCTCACATACCTAGTAACAGATCTAACCACCTGGTGACAGGACATTAGAGCTTCAAAGGTGCCAGTAATCAAACTAGCTCATACAAGCAGCCTATTTGGGCATAACAAAACAAAACAAGAAGCTAGGACACAGTGAGCAAACATAAAATAAATAAATATAATAACTTACTGATGGCTCGGAAACAACAGTCAATATCAAATCACATAAAGACACAACCCATGATGGCTTTAGCAAGCTCCAAAAATAAAGAATCTAGAAATTTACCAGTGGAAGAAAATTTCTTGGAATTACTGGAGGCAGAATACAAAAGATTAATATACAGAACTCTTCATGAAATTAGGAAGGAAATTAATCAAAATGCAGAACACGCAATAGAGGAAATTTAAAAGATTAGAGAAGAGCATAATGACAAATTTAACAGGCTGCAAGAATTCACAGAGAGACAGCAATAAGAAATCCAGAAGATTAACAATAAAATTTCAGAATTAGACAACTCAATAGAAAGTCATAGGAGCAGAATAGAGGCAATGGAAGTCAGAATTAGTGAGATTGAAGATAAAGCACTTGACACCAACTTATTTGAGGAAAAATCAGATAAAAGGATTTAAAAAAATGAAGAAAGC
>NW_004444036.1:10406615-10408355 GCF_000243295.1 Trichechus manatus latirostris | reverse complement strand
CAGAGAAATTAGGCTAGAAAAAGAAATAAACGGCATCCAAATTGGTAGGGAAGAAGTCAAAGTATCTCTATTTGCAGATGATATGATCTTATACGCAGAAAACCCCAAAGAATCCACAAGAAAACTACTGGAACTGATAGAAGATTTCAGCAAAGTTTCAGGATACAAAATAAACATACAAAAAATCAGTTGGATTCCTTTACACCAACAAAAAGAACTTCGAAGAGGAAATCACCAAATCAATACCATTTACAAGAGCCCCCAGGAAGATAAAATACTTAGGAATAAATCTAACCAGAGACGTAAAACATCTATACAATGAAAACTAGAAGACACTACTGCAAGAAACCAAAAGAGACCTGCATAAGTGGAAAAACATACCTTGCTCATGGATAGGTAGACTCAACGTTGTGAAAACGTCAATTCCACCCAAAGCGATTTACAGATACAATGCAATCCCAATCCAAATTCCACTGGCATTTTTTAGTGGGATGGAGAAACAAATCACCAACTTCATATGGTAATGGAAGAGGCCCTGAATAAGTAAAGCATTACTCAAGATGAAGAACAAAGTGAGAGGCCTCACACTACCTGATTTTAGGACCTATTATACCGCCACAGTAGTCAAAACAGCCTGGTACTGGTACATCGACAGATACATAGACCAATGGAACAGAATTGAGAATCCAGACATAAATTTATCCACCTATCAGCAGCTGATATTTGACAAAGGCCCAAATTCCATTAATTGAGGAAAAGACAGTCTCTTTAACAAATGGTACTGGCATAACTGGATATCCATCAGCAAAAAACTGAAACAAGACCCATACCTCACACCATGCACAAAAACTAACCCAAAATGGATCAAAGACTTAAATATAAAATCGAAAATGATAAAAATCATGGAAGAAAAAATACGGACAACGCTAGGAACCCTAATACATGGCATAAACACAATATGAATCATAAGTAACAATGCACAAGCACCAGAAGGGAGACCAGATAAATGGGAGCTACTAAAAATCAAACATTTATGCACATCAAAAGACTTCACCAAAAGAGTGAAGAGACAATCTACAGACTGGGAAAAAATTTTTGGCTATGACAAAATGCACAAGATACTGCAAAACCTCAACAACAAAGACAAATAACCCAATTAAAAAATGGGCAAAGGATATGAACCGTCACTTCGCCAAAGAGGATATTCAGGCGCCTAACGGACACATGAAGAAATGCTCCCGACCATTAGCCATTAGAGAAATGCAGATCAAAACTACAATGAGATATCGTCTCACCCCAACAAGGCTAGCATTAATCCAAAAAACACAAAATAACAAATGCTGGGGAGGTTGTGGGTAGACTGGAACACTTATACACTGTTGGTCGGAATGTCAAATGGTACAGCCACTTTGGAAATTGATTTGGCACTTCCTTAAAAAGCTAGAAATAGAAGTACCATACAATCCAGCTATCCCACTCCTTGGAATATATGCTAAAGAAATAAGAGCCATCACACGAATAGACATATGCACGCCCATGTTCATTGCAGCACTGTTCACAATAGCAAAAAGATGGAAACAACCTAGGTGTCCATCAGCGGACGAATGGATAAACAAATTATGGTATATCCACAAGATGGAAAACTACACAACGATAAAGAACAACAATGAAGCCGTGAAACATCTTATAACATGGAGGAAGCTGGAGGTCATTATGCTGAGTGAATTTAGTCAGTCACAG
>NW_004444036.1:10399754-10406196 GCF_000243295.1 Trichechus manatus latirostris | reverse complement strand
ACCACCTGGAGTAAGGGAGAATGAAGAACACCAAAGACACAAGGAAAGTATTAGCCCAAGAGACAGAAAGGGACACATAAACCAGAGACTTCATCAGCCTGAGACCAGAAGAACTAGATGGTACCCAGCTACCACCAATGACCGCCCTGACAGGGAACACAACAGAGAGTCCCTAACGGACCAGGAGAAAGGTGGGGTGCAAAACTCAAATTCTAGTAAGAAGACCAGACTTAATGGTCTGACTGAGACTGGAGGTACCTGGGAAAGCACGGCCCCCGGATTTTCTATCAACTCAGAACTAAAACAATTTCCAAGGCCAACTCTTCAGACAGGGATTGGACTGGACTGTGGGACATAAAGTGATACTCGTGAGGACTGTGCCTCTTAGCTCAAGTAGATACAAAAGAGTAAACGGGCAGCTTCTGTCCAGAGGTGAGATGGGAAGGCAGAGAGGGTTAGGAGCTGGTTGAATGGACGTGGGGAATCAGGAGTGGAAAGGAGGAGTGTGCTATCACAGTATGGGGAGAGCAATTAGAGTCACTTAACAATGTATGTATAAATTTTTGTATAGGAAAAAGTAAAAAAAATTTTAAAAAATGGTAGTGTTAAAAACAGTGACAACACAAGTGTGTGCTTTTGACACACAAGTTAGTGCAATCTCATCCCTTACAAATTAGTTTAGACATAATATTTCTGCCTTAAATTCCGAAAAACTAAATTTATTCAACAAAATGTGTGGCTCAGCTAAACCTTCAGTCTTTTGAGTAATCACCATAATTGGAATGGGCCGGAAATGGCAAAGTTTTAACTTGGGTAGCAGGATAATATTTTGAGATATGAATTGTTTGTCTTTCCTATAGGTTTCCTTAGTCTTCCTTCTACCATTCAACATCCTCGAGGGAAGGCCGAAGACTGTCAATAAGTTAATTGAGCTTCTGGAAGAAATAAAATGAAAAGAGACAAATAGCAGAGACAATACTTCTGAGGGCCGTGGTTTTTAATCTCAAGAGTCAGGAATTTGAGAGAGAGACAAATTGTTTTCTTTTGCTTTTTATGCTAAAGACTTGTCATGCATATTAATACCCAAATATGTAGAGGGTTGAGGCTTGAGTAGTAGAAAAGCAGAAGATGAGGGAGGCATGTAGGCAGATAGACATTAGGTGGAGGAAACACTGAATCCTCTCATTCAATCATTTATTCAGTTAACAAAACTTCTCTAAGGGGTTCTCATGTGTCAGGCACTGGTCTGAGTGCTGGGGATATAGCAGTCATTGAAACAGGCAAAAATCCCTGCCTCACAGTGAGTTGAAGATAATGGTGATGGAGTAATTTGGAAAAGGATTGTGAGAACAGCAGCAAAACTGGAAGAATGTAATCAGTGTCACTGAATTGTACCCGTAGAAACTTTTGAAATGGTGTAACTTTGGCTATGTATCTTTTCACCAAAAAAAGGTCCTCCAAGGTCAAGAAGGGAGAGTGTTGACATGTCGTGGGGTTGTTAACCAATGTCATAAAACAATATGTGTATTGACTGTTTAATGAGAAACTATTTGTTCTGTAAACCTTCATCTAAAGTACAATAAAAAAATTTTTTTAAATCCCTGCCTCAAAGAAATTACATTATAATTGGTAGAGATTGACCAAAAAAATGAGATAACTCAGTAAAATGTTTAGTGTGTTATGTGTAGTGCAAGAGTAGCTCAAAATTGGCCAAGAGAGAGAAGGGACACCCAAAAGAAATCTGATATCCAGCCAAAGAGAATACACAGTATATAGCCACTTTGATAAAAGGCCATCATAAGAAATTTAGCACCCCGGTTGTAGATCCAAGCAAAGAGCTTGATGTCCAACAACCTAGTGGACTAAAGTACATTAGAGAGAGGTGAAAAAGGACAGAGGATTTCAGACAGACCTGACGCCCCTCTCCTAATGCCAGTGTAGTTGATTGACTGCAAATAATACTCCATCCTCTTTGCACTGTGACTTTGCAGCAATTCCCATCAAGAATGTGGAATTTATCTCCCCAAGCCTTGAAAATGACCAGGTCTTGTAACTTAACTTTGGCCAACAGAATGAAGCACAGTGATGGTGTGTCAGTTCTGAGCCAGAGGCCCAAGAGGCTGTGCATCTTCTGCATATTCTTTTGGAACCCTGCCACCACCATGTAAGCAAGCCTAGGCCATCCTGATGGAGGATGAAATATTACTTGCAGGAGACCCCTGTTATCTCAGCAAAAGCCATCCTAGACCAGACTATTGTCAGATGATTATCAGCCATGTGCATGAGCCCCAGCCAAATCAGCAGGGCTGCAGATATCTAAATGAACTCAGCTAATATTACAAGAACCGCCTAGATGATGACTCCTGAGCAATAATACATGTTTATTCTCTTCAATCACTGATTCTGCGGTGGCTTATTACACAGCAATAGTTAACTAATACAACCAGGAAAATGTATAAATTCTCCAGGATCTTAAAATACCCCTGGGGAGAGTGAAGGCTAGTGAAATGGAAAATATTGAATTAACCGAGTTTACATCCTGAATTGACCACATTTAAATCCAGAAGTGAGTAAATTATTTTTGATTGGCAAATTAATAGAAATGGAACTTTGAGAGCTAACTGAAGTTCAGTATGAAAGAAAGTCACATGCACATCTGAGATGAGAGTGTACATTATAAACTGGTTACACTTCTGCTAAAATAATTTCAGTTATACTAGCAAGGCAGCTGCTCCAGAGAAATCAATGTTGTCATTAGACAGTCATGCCCTTTAGGGACCATGGCACCTGGTGTACCTCACAGTTTCTGAATCAAAAATTATTTCAAGAAGGCTATAACTGTTGTTTCCTTAGCACATTAAAAAAAATGAGAGTATTCTTTCTGTATATGATGGGTAGCTTCTGAAAAGAAAATATGAAATTAACTCTAAACCACCCCCCCACAAAAAAAACCAAACCCTTTGCCGTCGAGTCAATTCTGACTCACAGCAACCCTATAGGACAGAGTAGAAATGCCCCATAGGATTTCCAAGGAGCAGCTGGTGAATTCAAACTGCCGACCCTTTAGTTAGCAGCCAAGCTCTTAACCACTGTGCCACCAGGGCTCCAAAGTTACTCTAGGTATAGCAGTAATAAGGAGCCCTGGTGGCACAGTGGTTAAGCACTTAGCTGCTTACCGAAAGGTCAGCAGTTCAAACCCACCAGCCTCTCTGAGGGAGAAGGATGTGGCAATCTCCCTCCATAAAGATTACAGTTTTGGAAGCCCTATAGGGCAGTTCTACTCTCTCCTTTAGGGATGCTATGAGTCAGAATCACTGGACAGCAATAGGGTGGGTAGAGCGATAATCACACAGCATGTAGTACCGTTAACAAGGTGACAAATTTCCTCACCTTCAGCAACTTGTGTGAACTAGGGTAGAGGTTGAAATAAAGCCCCTTGACATGTTTTCTATGGCTTATACAAACAATATTTAACCATAATAACCAAGAATTTTGATAAAAGGACAAGAACCGGGAACAGGAGGTATGGGAGTGGGAGGGTGCTGCGTTTTAGATAGTATCACACAATGCTAGAAGTCAGAAGTAAATGGGCTAACAAGACTAGGTTCCAAATCAGAAATGATGATTCAAAACAAAACAAATGAGAAAGGAGAGAAAGTTAGGAAGACCTTTCTAAAAAATACTGCTTCTTTTTGGCTTTTTAAGAACATTCAGGGCCACCATATTACATAATTCCAGGAGTCAACATTCACCTCCTGGTCTATGCAAACGACAACTCCCGGGGCTGTGCAGTGTACATCCCAGACTGTATGTGCCTGACATGACTATAGGACAGACTTTAGTGGTATGTCACTCCAGGAGATAATGTGGGCCAATTAAGGATTAATAGATGCACTATTTATATCCACTATGTGCACGGAGGAGCCCTGGTGACTCAGTGGTTAAGCACTCAGTGGGTTTTGGTGGGTTTATGTGCGGGGCACTTTGCTCATATATCATTTGATTATATCATATATTGCATATATCATTTGATTGCACAACTGGTAAATATAACAATTATTATTAATAATTATAATATATGAATACATGGAGTCCCTGGGTGGTGTAAATGGTTAAGTACGTGACTATTAGCCAAAAGTTTGGAGGTTCAAACCCACCCAGAGGAGCCTCGGAAGACAGTCCTAGCTATTTACTTCCAAAAAGTCACAGCCTTGAAAATCCTATGGGGCAGGTCTACTCTGCACAAGTAGGGTCACCATGTGTCGGAATCGACTAGACAGCAACTAACAACAACAACAATATTAATACATAGCAATTCAGGAGTTCTGGCAAAACGGCGCTCTAGGCAGAAGCACCATGCTGTCCCTTCACAGCAAAGATCTGAAAAACTAAGCCAAACAGAGAACACAACAATCCTGAAACCCTAAAACATCAAGAAGAGATAAAGAACTCAGCCAAGCACCAAATGGAGTGAGAAAACTGACAGAGAATGGTGAGCGAGGAGAGATTCATGCAGAGGTCCCCTACCAGCTAATGCAGAGCAGATCCACCATCTTGGACTCCTATTGTAGACCAGCAAACAGGGGGTATGAGAAAGCAGCCTCACAGAGCATCCAGCAGGAGACAAAACAACCGGAAATTTGCGATATATGCTTTCCCATCCCCCACCCTTCTTCACCCCGACTCAGCCTCCTCTGCTTCCCACGGCCACAATCTCTTGACCAGGAAACACCGGCTGCTTAGAATCCACACACCTGAACGGGCTGGCTCTCTGAGTGCCGTTTGTTGGCTGCTGGTGTTGCTTTTTTCCACTTCTTTTGGTTTCTTCCTTACCTCTCACCACCTCCCCCTCCTTTTGCTCAAATACCTGGCTCCGTGCGCCAGCTTTACTTCTTCCTCAGGGGCTGCAGAGCTCCAGTAATTTGTGATATATGCTTTCCCACTCCCTACTCTTCTTCACCCACACTCGGCACCCTCTACTTCCTGCGGACACAGTCTCTTGTCCGAGAAACACCAGCCCGCACTAGCTGGCTCTCTGAGTGCCATTTGTTGGCTGCTAGTGTTGCTTTTTTTTCTGCTTCTTTTGATTTCTTCCTTACCTCTCACCACCTCCCCCTCCTTTCGCTCAAATACCTGGCTCCGTACGCCATCTTTGCTTCTTCCTGAGGGGCTGTGGAGCTCTGTTCGAGTGTGCAGCTGTTTCCCAGTCTGGGCTGCCGCGCGGTGGGATCCCGGGGCTTTTGTTCATTTGTTTGTTTTGAATTGTTTGTTTTCTTTTCCTTTTCTTGAGTTGGGAATCCCTTTCTGGCCAGGTGGTGCTGCATGGGAAGGAGACTTCCCCCTCGGCTTGCGCAGATGTGCAGAGGGATTCCTGAGAGCATTTCTTTTTTAACCGTTTTTTTTTTTTCTATTTTGGGGGGGCCTTTCTTGTTCTTTTTTTAATTTGTTTTGTTTTCTTTTCCCTCTTTTTCCCATTTTCTCTTTCTTCATTGCTCAGTTTCTCGTCTCTCTATATCTTCCTTCTCTTTCTATTCCCTGAATACCTGGTGTTGTATACCTCTACCCTTTCTAGCCAGGCTGTACTGAAACACCTGAGAACAACTTCTCCAAACCGCATAGCTTCACTGGTGGGATCCCTGGGAACTTTGTGGTTCTTTAACTTTTCCGATTTTTATTTATTCATTCTTTTCTTTTCTTTTCTTCCTCTTCCCCTTTCTGTTTTTCAACATTTCACAGTCTCTCATCTCTCCACTCCAACGGCAAACTCCCCTAGCATTCTTTTTTCTTTGTTTGTACGTTTTTGGCTCCTGTTACTCGCTCCCATATCCATCTTAGCTCCACACATAACAATCTCCCTGCTGCAACCTGCCTACCTGCACCATGCGCTTGACATCACACCACCAAGCAGCACAGGCACGGCCTACTGGAACCTGCCGTGCACTGATTACCAACCCGCTCTGGTGGCTGTAGTAAGTGCCACAAACAACCCGTCCCAGTAACTCCTCTTCAGCTAGACCTGCCCTGCCGTACCATATCTGAGTGACTGATCCTGCCAATTGGAGGAGGCGAAAATCATTGTGCTCACAAACGAGCAAACAACAAAGAACACACAGTCTGCCTGCTCAGACATAGTCAAATTAAAAAAAAGGGGGGGGAGATGAAACAAACAAATCTACAATCAATAAATGAGAAAAATAACTACTGAATGCCCCGAAGACAGCAGACAATATCAAAACATTTACAAACACAGGACAGGCTGGTTCCAGTAGGCGTCCAAAATAAAATACCAGAGGACTCTCCAGTGGAAGAAAATGTACTAGAACTACCTGATAGGGGATTAAAATCACTAATACTCAGAAATCTTCAAGAGCTGAGGCAAAAAGCTGACAAACATGAGGAAAAAGTAGACAAATTCATGGAAAATACAGACAAAAAATTGGAA
>NW_004444036.1:10375392-10399654 GCF_000243295.1 Trichechus manatus latirostris | reverse complement strand
GTACTACTGTTTCATGAGAAACTATTTGTTTTGTAAGCCTTCACCTGAAGTACAATTATATATATATATATATATATATCAATTCTAAGCCTGATGTTACGTTAGGGAGAAACACTTTACTCAAAGCATGGTCCACAGACCAGCAGGGTAGGCACACCTGAAAACTTGTTAGAAACAGAGAGTCTCAGAACAAACTCCATATCTGCACCCCCCCATCTATTCAATCTGAATCTGCATTTTTAACAAGATCCCCAAGTAATCTGTATGCACATCAATGTTTGAGAAACGGACGTATGCAACACTGAGTCTGTCATGGTATAGTAATCTTTAACTTCCCAGGGTGTGCCCTTAGATAGTATAAAGAAGACTGTATTTTACCCTTGTATCATGGAAAGGATTCGCTTATCTAAATTAGCTTGAGAATCTTATTAAGTTATGGGTGGTCAAGGATGTTATCCCTAGAAAAATGTAAATAAAAACAAAACAATTGCCTATAAACTCAAGGTTTCTCAAAAGTATCCATATCTCATAAAGAGGTAGGATCTATGTCCCCTCCTTTTGAATCTGGGTGGGCCTGTGACCATCACAAAAGTGATGCTATGTGACCTACAAAGCAGGTCATAAAAGGCAACACAGCTTCTGCGTGGACTCTTTGCTTGCTTTGGAAACCAGCCACCATGCTGTGAGATAGCCAAGCAGCCACATGGAGGCATCTGACCAATATCCAGCATGAACCACGGGAGATACAAGGAATGAACCTTTATATAATTTCAGATCCTCAATCTTCAAGGTCACCCCCAGCCTTCAAACTGCCCCAGCTTATACCAAATAGGGCAAAGATGAGCTGTCCCCACTGAGTCCTGCCCATATTGCAGATTTATGAGCCAAATACATGCTTACTGTTTTAAGCAATTAAGTTTGGAGCAGTTTGTTATGCAGCAATAGATAACCAGAACACATTTGGCCCATGGGCCCCAAATAAGGATACCTGCCTAAAAGTGCCCTCTCAGTGTTGCCATGGAGAACCCAACCTCCTCTTCTGGCAAGGCCCAAATCTGGAAAACAAAGAACTTGACAAATGCAGGCTTCATTTCCCTTTGCTCCCCACTGGGCCCTAACATAATTATGAAAATGATATGCCAAAAGCAGCCCTTAGTATCTTGTCATCCCCCAGATTATAAACCCACTGTCTCTAGACATATGTCTTTGAAGAGTCCTGTATAGTTTGGTAGTCTCTAAGATTAAAATACTGCTTATACCTAAATTCTTGTCTTCTGTAATTAAAAGGTTGATCCAGTTGAACTGTCTTCCTTTATCTCTTTCTTTTCCTGAATACTCTGAGACTCTCTCCTTCACTGATCATATGCCCCATAAGGTTACTCATGTCAACAAAGAGACTCTAAGAATGAGACAAGGCTTTCACCAGGAGAGTGCACATGAGTTCTGAATAAGACAGTCTAGTCAATATTCATTGACAGGGTTAGGGGCCTGGGTGTTTTCCATAATTCAATGCTCTGATTTTGTTTATACATTATGGTAGCCATTAGCCACATGTGGCTATTTATATTTTAATTAAAGTTATAAATTCAGTTTCTCAGCTGCACTAGCCACATTTCAAGTGCTCAATAGCCACATGTGACTAGAGGCTACTGTATTGCCCAACACAGATACTGAACATTACTATGTTTACAGAAGCTTCTATTGGACAGTGCTGCTCTAATTATCTAATATCAATCACAAAAATGCTTTCTTTTTTACATAAATACACTTTTCATCTATCATTTGGTGATAGAGGATCTTGGCTTGGTTAAAATTCATGAATTTGAAAACAAAGTAAATTTTCAAGATTAGAGTCCATTGAAGATTGTATGTGATCCAGCCCATGTCTTGGAATTTTCTCTTTTGAAACAACAAAAAAATTCCTGTGCTCCAAAACAAACAAAATTCACTGTCTCTGCCTTGTTCTATAAAACAATTTACATATCATAGTAATTAAACAAATGAATATAATAGGTTGGGCTGTTGCTAATCAAAGTTTTCCTGGATGTACCTAATGGCAATTCATTTATATTTAAAGAAGAACAGATTTCAACATGGGATCAGGTGACTTGTAAGTAAATTGGCTTGACTTAACAACAATTTTCACTTACAGAAAACCAAGGCATAAATAATTCTCTGAAAGAAAAAAAAAAGGAAAGTATCTTTCTCAGTAAACATCTCAGATGTTACTTAAAAGCCAAAGAGGGACATAGGAAAAAAATCTCTCTTCTCTTTACCCACAGACATTACAGTTCTTAGTTCATTTCCATTCAAGAGAACACTGAGGTCAAAATGAACAATTCAGCCAAGTTACGTTTTCACCATGAAAGAAATTTGCAAGACTCAACAGCTAACCAAAATGCATCCAGTGCATCTTACCCCTGCATTTTAAGGAGAATACAAAAAATTTTTTATTGATTAAATCTATATAAAACTGACATTTTAGTATACTTGACTTTTATGTCAGTGATACACATTATCTCTTTAATTCTTAAAAAAAAAAATAATAAGACCAGAAGGTAAGCATGAATATATTATTGACTCATTGTCTTTTTTTTTTTTTTTTTTTTTGTTATTTCATTTAAGAATTTACAAGGGATCTCAAAGAATTCTGTTTCCAAAGCATAGTCTCTTAGTCAAGTGGAAAGGAAGTGTTTTAGTAACATATATGGAATTAATGCAAATATCAGGGAATTACATTTTGTTTTTGGTGGGACTCAAAGTTTTGTTTTGTTTTTCCATCTCCCTGCAATACTGCAAGAGTCATTTCACTCATAAATTAAAAGTCTAGTGCTCTAAATCTAAAAAATAGAATGGTACATAGATCATAAGGTCCAGAAAAGCAGAGACAACATACTTTAAATAGTTTTAGAGTATGGTGAATAAGGAGAGTTTTTTCCAAGTTGTGTAAAGTTGACTGAATAATATTATAAAAATGAAAAGCCAAAAATATCACTAAGACATAAAGCAGCATTATAATAGTATTTATGCTAGAAATACAGTTGTATTCTGGTTAGGCATTTTGTTCGGAGGAGTCTATATAATTGACCATGTCTATGCTTATATATTTAATACTGAAATAGAAAAAAAATCCCTATTGGAGAATGCAGTAGACACTCTTCAACTTTTAATATGTGAAGAATTTGAAGAGGACTTACAGCAAAGTAACAAAAATGATTAAAGTTTCTGAAATAGGATTTAGGAATAAAGGTTAGATGATTTGACATTATTTAAACCTAAGAAAGTCAAGGGCAGGAGGTGTTTTAACAATGATTTCCAAAACATGATTTATTATAAAATGAATGGGTCTCCAATTCTAGTATCAACAGTATAAAAGGAAATATTGAAAGATAAGAAGAACTGCTGTTTTCTAGTGGAATGCGAGGATACATTCTGTCACAAGCTTAGAAAACACTGCTTTCAGGTGGTAGAACAGGAATTGTTTTTTAAGTTACATAAAATCCCAAACCAAATCTACTGCCAGCAAGTCAATTCCAACTCATAGTGACCCTATAGGACAGAGCAGAACTGCTCCATAGGGTCTCCAAGGCTGTAAATCTTTACAGAAGCAGACTGCCACATCTTTCTCCTGCGGAGTGGCTGGTGGGTTCGAACCTCTGACCTTTTTGGTTAGCAGCCGAGCTTTAACCACTGTGCAACCAGGGCTCCTTAAGTTACATAAAAGTCACAATCAAAGAAGAGAGGCAAGTTCCCCTACGTAGCCCCTTCTAACACCACCTTATCTTGCAGATTCATTTCTGCCACTAGCAGACGAAGTAATAGTAACATCGTTCACTCTCCTAATAGCATGTAAACAAAACATCTTAGGAAACTACCCCCGTCACCATCACAACCACCAATCCCTGTTTTATCCAAGCAAAATTTATTAAAGCACAGGAGAAAGGAGACAGACAAGTCATAAAGAAAAGAACCAAAAGACTTGAGTTTTCAATATGTAAAAGTGAACGTTGAGTGATTGATGAAAAAAATGGAGTATAGTTTAAGTTAGATCAAAGAGGGTTTAACTTCCATCTTAGCCATTTGCTAACCGAATAACCTTGTACCCAAAGCTACTTTCATTCAATCAATCAACAACTATTTATTGAGCATTTATTATGGTGTCGGGCACTGTTCAGGCCCCCATGGAAATATCAGTGAGCAAAACAGAATAGCCTGTGGACTCATGGAGTTTATACTCCACTGGAGAAGGATTGTGTAGGTCCTTATATGCAAGGACTTTGGTTTTTCCACTAAGAATGTTTTGAGTAGAAGAGTGGCATGCTGTAACAAAAATTGTTAGGAGTTTATTCTAGATTCTATGTGGAGACGTAAAGTGGGATTCTGTGCATTCTATGTATACTTGATGGAATAATATTATTAAAAACTAAAGCCAAAAATGTCACTAAGGCATAAAGCATAATTATAGTAGTATTTACACTAGAAATATATCTGTATTCTGGTTAGGCATTTTACAGGAGGGCATGAGTGGCAGTAGCCAGATTAAAGACTAATGCATTTCAGGCAAGAGATGATGGTGGTTTCTACCATGGTATAGCACTGGTCTGATTCTGTAAATATTTTTAATGTAGAGTCAATAGGATTTGTTGACAAATTGGATATGAGATATGAAGGAGAAATCAAATATAGCCCCAAGGTTTTGGACTGAGCAACTGAACAGATAGAGTTGTCATTAACTGAGACGGGGAAGACAGTAGGTTGAACATGTTGTGGGGGAGAAGATAAGGTAATCAATTTTGAACAAATGTTGAGATGCCTATTAGAACACAAAATGGAGATGTCAAGAGCGCAATTAGATGAACTTCACATCTCTGTCATTCTACTTATCTATCAGATTGGGTAATAATACCTATCTTTAAGAGATGTGAGAATCAGAGATAACATATGTAAAGCACTTGGCACATACTAGGGAATCAACCGAATGAATGGTAATCACCATTACTATTCAATAAAACTACATTAATGTCAGTAGGAAAGACTAAGATCAAAAAGTTAACTACAAGGGACAGTTAATTATGGTCGCAATCAGGCTGCAAGATAAACAACAATAAAATCTCAATGGCATACAACAGTATTATTTACCTGGCTATCAGCTGATCTAGCTGATTTAGGCTGGACTCACGTGCCTGCTGCCAGCTGGGAGGGAATTCAACTGAGGCAGGTTAGTGGCAGCTGGGAGTGGCTCTGCTCCATGTCTCTCATCATCCTTCTGGGACCAGTATATTTGTCCCATAGGATAATAGTTGCACAACAGAGGAATACTGAATAGTTAAGAAAAATGACTTCATTGTAATTTACCCCTTGGTTTCATACTGGTGTTATTGTTAGCTGCCATCGCATTGGCCCCTGACTCATGGTGACCCCATGTTACAGAGAAAAGCTCCTTCATAGTGTTTTCTTGGCTGTAATGCTTATGGAGGCAGTTGTCAGGCCTTTTCTTCTGTGGAGCCACTGGGTGGGTTCAACAAGCCAACATTTGGGTTAACAGCTAATCACAAGTGCCACAACTAAAACTAATTCCAGCAGACTTCGAAGTCCACCTCTAAATGTCAGTAGGACATTTAGCAGACCTCTGGTCTGCTCAGAATTCTCAAGATTCTATTTCCTCCCAGTGACACATTCAACCTGGAGACATTTGTTCAAGGGCCATCATACTCAAAAACTGATTTAAACTGCACATGATGCAATGGGTCATGACAGATCTTCATATCATCAGCAAAATCTGACCACAGTATTACTGGAGATACTTGTTAACACTGAAAGATATTTTCCACTTTAAATACAGGGGGAAAATGCATATCTCTTGAAGCTACAACACAACTGGCCAATCTTTTCTGAATTATCAAAATATTTCTGTTAGTTGTTAGGTGCCGTCGAGTCGATTCCAACTCACCCTGCGTACAACAGAACAAACCACTGCACGGTCCTCTGCCATCCTCACAATCATTGCTATGATT
Source organism: Trichechus manatus latirostris (assembly GCF_000243295.1). Classification (NCBI taxonomy): domain Eukaryota; kingdom Metazoa; phylum Chordata; class Mammalia; order Sirenia; family Trichechidae; genus Trichechus; species Trichechus manatus. Next base: position 10,393,640 of record NW_004444036.1, on the reverse strand, counting down.
CAGTCCATTGTTGTAGCCACTGTGTCAATCCATCTCCTTGAGGGTCTTCCTCTTTTTTGCTGACCCTCTACTCTATCAAGCATGGTGTCCTTCTCCAGGGACTGGTCGGTCCCTCCTAATAACATGTCCAAAGTATGTGAGATGAAATCTCGCCATCCTTGCTTCTACGGAGCATTCTGGCTGTACTTCTTCCAAGACAGATTTGTTTGTTCTTCTGGCACTCCATGGTATATTCAATATTCTTCGCCAACACCATAATTCAAAGGCATCAGTTCTTCTTTGGTCTTACTTATTCATTATCCAGCTTTCACATGTATGAGGTGATTGAAAACACCATGGCTTGGATCAGGTGCACCGTAGTCCTTAAAGTGACATCTTTGTTTTTTAACACTTTAAAGAGGTCTTTTGCAGATTTGCCCAATGCAGTGTGTTGTTTGATTTCTTGACTGCTGCTTCCATGGGTGTTGACTGTGGATCCAAGTAAAATGAAATCCTTGACAACTTCAATCTTTTCTCTGTTTATCATGATGTTGCTATTGGTCTAGTTGTGAGGATTTTTGTTTTCTTTATGTTGAGGTGTAATCCATACTGAAGGTCTTTGATCTTTGATTTTCATCAGTAAGTGCTTCAAGTCCTCTTCACTTTCAGCAAGCAAGGTTGTGTCATCTGCATATAGCAGGTTGTTAAAGAGTCTTCCTCCAATCCTGATGCCCGTTCTTCTTCATATAGTCCAGCTTCTCGGATTAATTGCTCAGCATACAGATTGAATAGGTATAGTGAAAGGATATAAGCCTGACACACACCTTTCCTGAGTTTAAACCCCGCAGTATCCCCTTGTTCTGTTCGAACAACTGCCTCTTGGTCTACGTACAGGTTCCTCATGAGCACAATTAAGTGTTCTGGAATTCCCATTCTTCACAATTTTACCCATAATGTGTTATGATCCACACAGTCAAATGCCTTTGCATAGACAATAAAACACAGGTAAATATCTTTCTGGTATTCTCTGCTTTCAGCCAGGATCCATCTGACATACATTAGCTATGACATCCCTTGTTCCACGCCCTCTTCTGAATCCGGCTAGAATTTCTGGCAGTTCCCTGCTGATGTACTGCTGCAGCCGCTGTTGAATGATCTTCAGCAAAATTTTACTTGTGTGTGACATCAGTGATATTGTTCAATAATTTCCACATCCTGTAGGATCTCTTTCTTTGGAATGGGTACAAATATGGATCTTTTCCAGTCGGTTGGCCTGATAGCTGTCTTCCAAATTTCTTGGCATAGATGAGTGAGCACTTCCAGTGCCGCATCCGTTTATTGAAACATCTCATTTGGTATTCCATCAGTTCCTGAAGCCTTGTTTTTCACCAATGCCTTCAGTGCAGCTTGGATCTCTTCCTTCAGTACCATCAGTTCTTGATCATCTGCTACCTCCTGAAATGATTGAAAGTTGACCAATTCTTTTTGGTACAGTGACTCTGTGTGTTCCTTCCATCTTCTTTTGATGCTTCCCCCTCATTTAATATTTTCCCCATAGAATCTTTCAATATTGCAACTCGAGGATTCAATTATTTCTTCAGTTCTTTCAGTTTGAGAAATGTTGAGTGTGTTCTTCCCTTCTGGTTTTCTATCTCCAGGTCTTTGCACATTTCATTATAATACTTTGTCTTCTCGAGCCAAACTTTGAAATCTTCTCTTCAAAAAATATTTCTAGTCCATTGCTAATAATGACTAGGATTCAGGTTCAATCCCCAAAGTGATCAGTTAGCATTCTCTTATCACTCACTTTCATTCTTTCCCTTAGCCTAATTTCTCAAAAATCTGAGCTGATGCTACAGCAAGGGAGGGTTCTAAGATTTGAGCTATGTTCCTTCAATTAAATCATTTTTTATGAGTTGATGTTTTCATTGATGGGGTAAATGTACCAACTATTACAAGTTAATACTAGGGTATGAAATTAAATGCACTAATCTGAGATACAGAAAGGCTCTGTTATCTATGTAGTATGTATATATACATATAGCATATAGCTTTAAATATAGTTTATGAGGAGCGAATTATGGTTTAATTATTAATTAAGCAATATGTGGCAAGGCAACAGTTCTGACATTTATGAGGAAATTAAATTTCCAACATAGAAAGCATAAGACACAGTCGGGTGCATTTAATCCCCCAAGGATGTGATTATCTAATGATAAACCATGTTCTCTGCAGCTGCATGATTGCTGTTACAAAAAAAAATGTTTATTATAAGTAAGATTGTATTCTTTTTGTATGGAGAATAGATGAAGTTGGTTGCACAGAATATCAAACAGATGTTTCAACCAAATTGTGTATCATCGATGGATTAATTCTTGCTATTTAAACTAGACTACATCTGAAAGCAGTATTGTCTATATGGGGAAAGTGTAAATACTTCTCAAGCAAATTTCACTGTAAAATAACAAACAGCTAGTAAAGGTACAGATGCAGGCAGTTTTGGGCTTTCCAGCTCATGAGAATAATACTAACTCAGGATGATTTGGGACATTTTTCCATTAGTGAGACTAGCTCTGCTGTGGTTCCACCATCTGTGAGAGGATTGGGAAGGCCATGGCACAAGATCATTTTTTTTCTTACACACTACAGAATAAATCTAACGTTTTTGCAAATAAACCTGAAATCTTGACCTCATTAGCTCTACTATATTCTAGGCAATCTATGTTGTGTTGTTAGGTGCCGTCAAGTCGATTCCAACTCATAGCAACCCCGTGTGGCAGAGTAGAACTGCCCCATAGGGTTTTGTAGCCTGTGATTTTTACAGGAGCAGATCGCCAGGTCTTTCTCCCATGGAGCTGCTGGTGGGTTCCAACTGCCAACCTTTCGGTTGGCAGCTGAGTGCTTAACCGTTGTGCTCCCAGGGCTTCCTTTAAAAAAAAGAAAAAGTTTTAGTCCGATATTTAGCTTTGTTCCCAGTTTACAAAGTGCAGAGATCGGAATAGCAGGTGGCTTTGGTGCCAGACAAATGCAGGCTCAAATACAACATTTGCCACTTCATGGCTGTGTGATCTTGGGCAAATTATGGAGCCATGGTAATCCTCAAGTTTCTGTTTTTTTCCTCATTTCTAAAACGGAGAAATTATCAACCTCATCAGGATGCTGTGACACTCCAATGAAATAATGTATTCAAAGAATTTCCCACAGTCTGGCATTGATTCACATAGGTTTGCAGTTTTGGTGACACAGTGACGAACCAGGCAGAATACAGCTTCTGCCTTCATGGAGTTTACGTTATATTGGGGGTGGGTGCAGGCCAGATAATAACCATTATCATTTAAAGAAAATAATTACTGCAGGCAGGGTTAAAAAGGATAAAGACAAACTGCTGAGATAGGGAGTAATGGGGAAAGTATGCATTTTGGTTTTTGCAGCTTACGTTATTATCATGTCAGGCACTTCACCCTGTACATGAGCACAGCTCTACTGCTGATTTTCATCCTGTCCCTGATTTACATCCAGGCCCTGGGAGCTCAACTAAAATTTCAGGTGTCCCTCAAGTCCAATTCCCACTTTTAGAAACTTCTTCAATTTTCCATTCTCAAAAGGACTTGTTTTGAGTTTACTGTCAACAAACATATTGGTTGGAAGTATCTAATATCTTCTAGGGCTTTCTTTTATTCATTTTAATAGAGGCTGTTAAGGAATTCAAATATCTGAAAGTCCCTAGGTGGTACAAACCTGTGCACTCCACTGCTAACTGAAAGGTTGGCAGTTCGAACCCACCCAGTGGCATCGTAGAAGAAAGGCCTGGCGATCTGCTTCCATAAAGATTACAGCCAAGAAAACCCTATGGAGCAGTTCTGCTCTGTAACACATGGGGTTGCCATGAGTTTGAATCGACTGGATGGCAACCAACAAGAATTCTTAGAAACTATAGATGTGAGGGATTTATTCATTTATTTAGTGGCAGAAAGCTCTGTCTAGTATCTCCTTAATTAATATCCAAAATTGTCCACTCTTGGACACTAGTTTTGCATTTTAGGCCACCTACCTCTATGAGCTTCTGTAATTTGGTCCACATATTCAAATAGCTTTACTATTAACAACCGAAGCCACTTTGTCAAATTATTTCTAGTGGCAGCTGAATTTCACAGGAGATTAAGCGTCTGGCAGGAGACTAAGTAGATGCAAGGTCTAGTGCATGATTTGTAAATATTGCACACAATTTTGCCAGGGTAAACACAGGCTAAAAGAAGAAAAGCTACTGTATTATTCCTCTCAAGTTCTCATGGTCAAAAGTATATCAAAATGCAGAAGTAAATGTGGGAAGTTGGTGAACTTAATGAAAAATGTAGGTGCTGATGTTTCTCCTTCTTTTTCAGTTCTGAATAGATATCCTTTCACTTAACAAAGTCTCTTGTCTATTTTTCAGTAATTTCAAACTTACAGAAGAGTTGCAAGAATGAAACCAAAACACTGCTGTAGAGCCCTCAGCCAGAATCATCAATTTTTAACATTTTTTTCCTCTGAACGATTTGAGGGTAGGTTGCAGATATTATCCCCTTTGAGGGCAGTGGTGGTTCAGTGGTAGGATTCTTGCCTTCCATGTGAGAGACCTGGGTTCAATTTCCAACCAATATGCTTCGTGCACAGCCACCACCTGTCTGTCGGTGGAGGCTTGCTTGTTGCTATGATGCTAAGATGGACTACGAAGAAAGACCTGGCGATCTATCTGCAGAAATCAGCCAATGGATCACAACGGTCAGATCCCATTGTGTATCCATTGTATGTGAGGTCCCCATGAATTGGGGGAGTTAGGAGCTAACAACAACAACATCCAAAAATGCTTCAGTGTGGATTTCATAATAACAAGGACATACTATTACATAATCACACTACAATTATAACATAAGAAATTTACCATCAATGCAATACTAATAGTTAACATGGAATTTACCTTCAGTTTTGCCCTTTGTCTTAATAACTGCATTTCCAGCCTATAGGTAATTAATCTTATTTATTTCCAGTGTAGCCTTCCTGGATAAATGCTTAGAGAAATGAACAAATACGTGTATATTTTCTTATTTTTTTCTCACACAAAGTGTAGTATATTATACATACTTATTCTGCGCTTTATTTTTTACTTTATAATAGATGTTAGAAACCACTTCAGATCAGTTCATAAATACATGAAACGCTTTATTTTTCCTCTATCATTCCAATGTTAGAGTATGTGTTGCCAATGCAAGCACTAAACAAGTTGTTTGTGAAATCAATAATTTTCTAGAATAGTGCTACTTAAAGTGTCTCCATGGTCTGGTGGACCAGAATGGATCCTCCAACTTTTTGTTACCAATCCATAGTAGATAAGTACAGACATGGAGAATAACTGTGTTTGCAAACTTTTCTTAGCAATTTGACGAAGTAATTTTATGTCCACAGAATCTAATTATAATTTTAAAAATTGGGATTGCATTTTTATGTTATTATTTTACTTTTTTAATAATTATTTTTATTGGATTTTATGAAAACATGTGTCTCTGATGAATTTGAAATTTTAAAAACTTCTGGTCTTTTGCTACTGTTCAAGAGAAACTTCTGTGTGTTTTAAAAGAAATAAAGCTTAGAATTATAAAGCCTAAAAGAATAATCTTAGCAAAAGTAGTGAAAACACTGAATTAACTTGGCCAAGCTACTGGATAATGAAAATGCAAAAATTATTTTAATACAATTGAAGAAACAGCTGCTGAATATCTTCTACATATAAAAGACAGAAAATCTATATTGATTTTTAAGGGTCAGTAGGAGTAAGCAATGGGCTTTGAAGTTCAAGAGGTAGGCCCAAGTTCAAATCCCAGTCTCACCACTGTATCAGCTAAGAACTAATGCTGACATTCTTTCAGGTTTAGTTCTTTCTTCAATAAAACAGCAACAATAATATCAAACTCACTTGGCTGTTGTGAGTATAAAAAGAGAGAGTTTAAGCTAGACATTCATATCTCTAGATATGATTTGATTGACACACATTTTTTTTTTTAAGTATCTTTAGCAGAGGTATAGCCTATCTTGGCTGGGCTACCAGTCTTCATTGCATTACATCCTACCTGCTTCACTAACATATGTTATTTTTAAGTTCCCATTTTAATTAATGGATTAATGCCTTGGTGCACACTAACCTGAATATGATGGTGCTTGACCTCCAAAACCCGTTGCCATCGAGTCAATTCCAACTCATAGCAACCCTATAGTGACCCTATAGGACAGAGTAGAACTGCCCCATAGGGTTTCCAAGGCTGTAATCTTTACAGAAGCAGACTGCCACATCTTTCTCCCACAGAGTGGCTGGTAGGTTCCAACTGCTGACCTTTTGGTTAGCAACCAAGCGTTTAACCACTGTGCCACCAGGGCTCCTGCTTGGCCTCAGAGGGCATCAAATGAAGCACTGAATCTAAATATGTATTCAAAATATGCTAAGCCAGGGATCAAGTCGATAATTCATATTCAGACAGACAAACTGCCCAGATGTTTATTTTTCTAAATAACCATCTTAGGAGAAAGCTATAAAACTTTTTTTAATCAAAGTCTGTGAGTTATCTAGTGATGAAAAATAGATTGTGGTAGGCAAAAAGGCACTCTAGAATAAGTCACTCTTGAAATTCTTATTACAATTCCTCATCTGCCCATTTTTTATATCAATATGATGTCTTCGTTTCCTTGCCTCTTCAAAAAAGTGCTTTTCTGGCATCCCAACTGATTTTAAGATTGAGTTTCCATTTAAAAAGCCTAAATTGGAAGTTAACACTGAAGCAAAGCACAAATAGAAACTCAGGCTTGAAAGCTGCCTGGGCATCCTGTTGAATAGCTATTGAAGCAAGGTTGGCAAGGCAATTTGGTATGCTGCTCCTTTCCGGCGGCGCCCGCACTGCTCCGGCTGCTGTGTTCAGCAGTTCTTTGTTGACGTCTAGTCCACAGTCAGTTTTTTGTTCCCTTCTAAAAGCTAATTTGAGGATTTTATTTTTGATAGCAATCTGGTTGTATGGTCTCCAGTACCTACTGGTTTTTCAGAGAGTTGGGATAGGGCACGAAATGAAAAATAATGCTTTCTTTCTGAAGCATGCTACCTGCCTACATGTTCTCCATCAAGGATATTTGATTTCTATTAGGAGACAGAAAATGTGAGAGAGAGAGAGAGCAAGAGTGACAGCAAGTGTGAGAGCAACAGAGAGAGAGAGAGAGATGAAATGAAATGCTAATATGAGGGCCTGGGGAAAAATTCAGGAAAGAAAATATTCTTGAAATAAAGGTACTATTTTAATGATGGATTATTGGAGTAATGGCCTACAATTTGTTCGCATCTGCCTGCCGAGTCCAAACATTTCAGAAGTCCCCCCAGCACTGACTCTGGGCTGGACCATATGATTTGCTTTGGTCCATGGAAGATTTGAAAAGTGTCTGTGGATTGAGACCTTCTTCCAACTCTTGGAAACTGCAGCCATATGAACGAGCTTGGGCTAGCCTCTGGATGAGAAACGCATGACTCATCAGTCCCCTCTCACCCCAGCTGACTGTCAGCCAGCCCCAGAAGCAGGGCTACCCTGCTGATCTGCATCTAAGTGCAGACCCAGGAGGAAGCCCAGCTGAGACCAAAAAAAAAAATCACCCAGCTCAGCCTCGCTTGGATCACCAACCTACAGAATCATGAGCCAAATTAATGGTTGGTGCCCTAAGCCACTACATCTTGGGGTAGTTTGTTACATAGCAATAGATAACTGTTAGAAGCCCATTTGAGTTTTGTTTTTTAAGTCTTGTTGTTGTTAGGGGCCGTTGCTAGGAGTCCATTTCGACTCCTAGCAACCCCGTGTGACAGAGTAGAACTGCCCCATAGAGTTTTTTCTAGGCTGTTATCTTTATGGGAGCAGATCGCCAGGTCTTTCTCCCATGGGGCTGCTGGTGGGTTTGAACCACCAACCTTTTGGTTAGCAGCCAAGCGCTTAACCATTGTGTCACCAGGGCTTTTTAAAAAAGTCTTAGATAAATGCAAAGTGATAATATCCTTATCATGTATCTAATTTCAGCATTATTGCCCATAATAGATAGATGTGCTCAAAAGAAAAATCACTTCTATTCATAATAACAAGTAAACGTTATTGCCACCTATTTTCATTTCTCAGCAGACTTTATTTTAAAATCTTATTATCTTAAAGGTGGCAAGTGTTGAATCTATAGTTTAATACAAAACTAACTTATGAAAAATACTTAGCATAGTGCCTGGAATATATTAGGCTTTCAGAGAACACTGGCTTTTAAAACAGCAAAAACACTGAACGATGACAGTAAAATAAATAACTGGGGAACTCAAAAATTAACAGCCAAAGCCACATCTAGGTAAAGGGTTTTAAATGTAAATTTTCATATTAAAAAAAAACATACTGTAGTAGTTCTGTCTCTCAATCACGTGTAGTCAGTGAAGGAGCCACTGAAGAGACTATTTAAATGAACTAAGAGGGAAAAAGCCTTGTGAAGAAATGAGTCAACAGAAGGCCTTTTACTTATTCCATACCTACCAGATGAATGAATGGCTGTGACCAGACTTCCTTGTCAACATGTTAATAGCATTTAGTAGCAGATGTTTAAAACGTAAATAAATCTACAATCTGTGGATTTACGAGGTATGGCTACCTGGAGAATGAGAGGTCAACAAATAAGCTCTTTGATTAATGGAGTAAGAGAATGGTAATGTTCTAAACCAAACTGCTTCCACATACATTCTTCAAAGTTCATCTGTTAATCTGAAATAAAAAAAGAGCCCTGGTGGTGCAGTAGTTAAGAGCTCAGCTGCTAACCAAAAGGTCGGCAGTTCGAATCTACCAGCCACTCCTTGGAAACCCTATGGGGCAGTTCTACTTTGTCCTTTAGGGTCGTTATGCGTCGGAATCAACTCAATAGTAACAGGTTTTTATGGTTTTGATGCAGGGGAAAAGGACATTTTTGGAGGCTAGATCTGACTGTTTCGTATCCTCCAGGGATAAAATGTTTTACCTGTGCCTATTGCTTATTTGTATCTTGTGAATTATTTAGTCTGATGCAGAGTAAAACCAATTATTTATTATTCAATTCTTTGTTAACATAAGCGCAATTTTACCATTGTGACAGATTTCTTCATAAGCCATTAATTAATAAATGTTATTGACCAAAGACCCCATTCACACAGCCAGCAAAATTATCTCCACCTTCTGTGTTTCTCGTTTGTTCAAGCACAGATTTATCAGACCACATTACAACACTCTGTTTACATCTCTGGATCCCTCACTAGACTATAGATTTATCAGGACTAAGAACTTTATTAATTTCTGTATCTCCATCAGAATACCTACTGTCCAAACCAAAGCAGTTGCCGTCAAGTCAATTCCGATTCATGGAGACCCCGTGTGTTCCAGAGTAGAACTGCAACATAGGGTTTCAACAACTGTGAATTTTTGGAAGCAGATCGCCAGGCCTGTCTTCCAAGGAGCTTCTGGATGGGTTTGAACCGCCAGTCTTTCAGTATGTAGCTGAGTGCTTAACCATTTGCGCCACCAAGGGCCTATATGTACACTATACTCCTGTTATTTTAAAACTAATTCAAATATTTGCATCTAATTACTGTACTTCCTCCAATCCTGACGTCCCGTTCTTCATATAAGTCCAGCTTCTTGGATTATTTGCTCAGCATACAGGTTGAATAAGTATGGTGAAAGGATTACACCTTGTTTAGAAAAACAATGGTTAAGAAACTATGTTCTACATTCTATTCCTGGGAAATCTTACTTACTTCTACTTTCCAAGACTCCATGTATATGCTGATGATTACCAGATCCCACACAATCTCTCTCTTAAACTCTGGACTCATACATCCAACTGTCTATAAAACACCACCCATAGATTGTCTCTCAAATATCTCAAACTCAATAGTTCCAAACTGAATTCATCATCTTTCATCTTAGACAAATCCCTTCCTATTTGTTTATTCATCTAATAAACACTTATATAGTGCCTACTATGTGCCAAGCACTGTTCTACATGCTTTACAAGTATTACCTTATTTAGTACATATAACAATCCAATCAGTTAGGTACTATTCTTATCCTTATTTTCACAGATGAGGAAACTGAGCCGGATAGAAGTCAGTCAGTCAATGGAAGATCCAGGATTCCATCCCAGGCAGTTGGGTTCCAGAGTCCTTGCTCTTAGACCATTTGCTATGTTTTTGTTTTTAATCTTAATGTGTGGCACCACCATAGACTTTGTTGCTCAGTCCGGAAACCTGGACATCACCCTTGATTCCAGTCAATCACTGTGTTCTCTTATCTCTATCCATTCCTTTCCATCTCTATTGCTTCTCCTCTAATGTACCATCAAATTATGCCTGGATCACTGCAGCATCCTCCTAAAACTAATCTCAGCCTCCTTCTGGCTGTTCTCCAGTACAATGTTCACATCAAAACCGGGTGACAATTTTAAAATACAAGCCTGGTCCTGTCACTTTTTTCATAAGACCCTTCAGAAGCTCTCCCCTACCCTGAAGAGGTGGTACTTCCTTATTATAATAAATTTGAGGCCCTGCGTGATTTTATCTCAATGAAGAAAAGACTCATATAAGGTTGATGAGCTGGGTTAACATGAAAGAAATACAAATAATCATTTCTTGAAAAAAAAATATGCTGACTTTTGCATGAGGTGTTTCGATTTTTCATTAAAAAAAATTATCAGGCATACAATTACACTAGTAATTACACTGTTTAATAAGCAGACATTCAAAAATAACTTATTTACCTAAACTATTTCTACTATTTCTTATACATTTATTTTAATGAAGGCTCAGACGCAGTCAGGAGAGAAAAGGCTTTTCTCCACACTTTTCAACTCCAGCAAGGTGTTCTTAATCACCTCCTTTGATAAGGCTTCCAAATGTCCCCATTCTAGAGAGCTACCTACCAGCACAAACAGAAAAACCCCAGAAAGTGAGGTAGAATGTAGAGTGGACTTATAATTTTAATACCTTGATTGCTATTTGTTACCAGAAACCTAATATTTATTGAGCTCTGTTATCCTCACTGTCTAAGGCAGCACCTAGCACAGAGTTAAGTGCTCAAAGTTCATTTATTAAATGAATGGATTGAGAGATTACTGTTTTTCAGGTGTTATGCTAATTACTTTATATTCACTATCTCACTTAACTTTTATAATAATCCCATAAGAAGGGCACTGTCAACCCATTTTACAGGTGAGAAAAACGAGGCATGTAGAAATGTGAAGAACTTTCCTATATGACAGAGCTGGGTTTGAGTTCAGTCTTCATGACTCCCTCTTTCTTTCCTTGCTTCCATATGATCCCATTTATATGAAATTCTAGAAAAGGCAAAACCAATGTACAGTTACAGAAAGCAGATCCATGCTTGTCTGGAGCTGGGAATGGGGTAGGGATATTGACTATAAAGAAGCACAAGTTAACCTTCTAGGATGACGGAAATGTTCTAGGTCTTGATTGTTATGGTTGTTACAAAGTTGTATTCATTTGTTAAAACTCATGCAACTGTGCATTTAAAACTGGTGCATTTTATTGTATGTAAATTATTCATCAATAGAAAAGATTTTTATTGAAATACGTTATTGAAACAGGTATAGGCCAAAGAATCAGGCTTAATTTCCCTACTCCCCTTCACTCACACTACACTCTAGACTTCCTCAACCCTTGGCAATTAACAGAAAGAATAATATTCTTTCTTTTCCGTGTGTTTCTACTTAGAATGTCCTTCCCATTCTGAATACTTGGCAACCACTGATTTATCCTTCATGAGTTTGTTCAGATCAAACAGCATCATTTCATTAAAAAAGAAAAGCCTAGAGAGAATACATTCTGTTACATTTTTGCTTTGCAACATTGAGAAAGTCAGTTAACCATCTTAAAGTTAACATCCTTATTTGTACATAAGGATATAAATTCCTCTTTCACAGATATTTTTGTAAGGGTTAAATAGATAGCATACAAAAAAAGTAATCGGAGCATATCAGACATGAAAAAAGGCTCGTTTTCATTATTCTATTCTAGCTTTCATCACATTGTAAATAACTCCAACATCTACTAGAGTATCTGACAAATAATAAACACTCGCTAAATATGTGTCGGAATCAATTTGACGGTAATGGGTAAATATGTGTTAGATGATGCAAAGGGAGTGCTCTCGGCAGTTAACCAAAAGGTTAGCAGTTCAAATCCACTGAGCTGTGCTGCAGAAGAAAGGCCTGGATATTAACATGAATGAAAATGGATGAACAAGCAACCATGAAGGCCACATATTAATTCTAATTTCCTTTTTTATCACATATTAATTCTAATTTCCTTTTCTATCCTCCACACAAATATTTTCCATGTAAAATATTTGATGGGGCTTATACAATACAGATGGGCTAAACAGATACATAGTTGGCATCTTCCAACAAGTATCTTTATTGAGTAATGAGATTCCCAGGAAATTCTATGGTGACTCTAAAATAAGCTATTAACGATTATCATAAAAATTAATAAATATCATTTTAATTGGTTAGTTTCAAAATGATTGGTTGTGGTATTTATCACCTCCCATTTAGAAGCAAAACAAGTGATATTTTATAGGTATAAGCCATCATCTTTAAAAAAAAAAAAAGATCTCTCAGGTTAATCTTTGTTGTTGTTGTTAGGTGCCATCAAGTTGGTTCTGCCTCGTAGCAACCCTATGTACAACTGAACGAAACACTTCCTGGTCTTGCACCATCTTCACAATTGTTGCTATGTTTGAGCCCATTGTTGCAGCCACTGTGTCAATCCATCTCATTGAGGGTCTTCCTCTTTTTCGCCGACCCTCTGCATTACCATGCATGATGTCCCTCTCTTAATCTTTACACAATATAAAATACTCATATTTTTCTACCTTCTGAAGAGTGACTGAAGCCAGTAGACAGATTTTTCTGGCACCTCTATATTAATGTCAACAACGCTGTCTTTTCTTTCCTTCATCTTCCTTAAAAGCAGCTTATTTTGGTTTTGCTAAAACCCAAGATTTCTGTATTCAAGGCTGACACCAAAAAATGGGGGCAAAAACATCTGGTGGGTGTGGCACAGAGTCGTCATTTCGTGCAGAGTGATGGCAGTTGTAAGAGAGAAGCAAAACGACAGCTGTGAGGAGGTTCTGAGCAGTTCCTATTTTCAGGATGTGCTGAACTCATAATTCAGGCCTAATGAATGTGTCTTTGAGATATAACAGCCTGCTTAGATCCCTGCTTCCGCTGCTGCAGAAGAACTGAATACAAAATGATAAGGATTTCATGTAAAATTCATAAATAAAATGCAAAGACAAGGGGAATGGCGTGCCCCAGTGCTACACAATGGACTGTCATGTGTTAGGAGGGCCAAGTCAATGGAGCTGTTTTAAAAGCCTTAACTGCAGTTTATTTTATTTCCGTGGCAATACATGTAGAGCCAAAATATTTATAAAGGCCTCTGACACCATGCTGCACAGTAAATGGATATGCTCGGTTCTTCCCACAAAACCACTGGGTTGAGTTCATAATCTATATAAGAACCTGGTTGAAAAACAGAGGAAATAGGCCAAGTGATCAAGGGGTATAATGAGGGATTTGATGGAGACAGTAGTATACAAGTCTTTATTCAAGCAAATATTTTTACATTTAAGGGTAAGGCATCAAGCATGTGTATATGTCAGTATTCAGATGTCTGTCAATAATTATTTTCTATTATACTTTAGAAAAAATGTTATTACTCTGGGATGTTGGTTAATAAATGCTAGCAAACAATGAAAAAGAAATATACTGAAAAGCTCACCAAATTCTTACTAGCCTGGATAGACAGATAGATTGATAGATAGATAGATAGATGGATGATAGATAGAGAGAGAGAGACAAAGAATCTAATACTGGGGGACCTTCTCATGTAATTTTTTGTTTATTCTAGTATTCTGCACAAGTAATAAAAATGCTAAGGAAAAATCAAGTCCGCAAAGGACATAACGGGTCATGGATAATGATTGGGTTCATAGAATAAGAGAAAGTTCTTCATTTGAATTTTAAACCACAGAATGCAGCAATCTTTGACCTTTCTCATTTCTTGAAAATGAGAAAGTAGACAGGCTGAGGCAATATACAGCACCTGCCTGCATATTGTCAAGGTACTGCTAAGTTATATAGTGCTCTCTGCACTGCAGCCGGCATCAGCAAATAGGAGAATAAACACATTTATGCAAAGAGGAGCGTAACTTTATTCAGGGTAATGAAATTGAGATGTCTAGCTAGTTCCATACCAAAATTGGCACTTTCAAGTCTTCGCATTCATACTGTTGTCTCCCTTAATAAAAAATTTGTATACTCACAGATTTCATCCTGGAGCATGTCTTTTTTCTACATTTTCAGTGAGCAAATATGACAGGAAAGATAGTATGACACTGTTGAAAGGGAAATTGGTGACCTGACATGCACTAAACCTTTATATATGGTTCAAAGTGGCCCTCCTTCTAATGTAAGGACATCTCAGCCTTATTGGCAGGGCTACTTGTATTTACATTCTAGTTATTTACCTCAAAAAAATCCTTCAGTGAATTTGTCCCCCCAGAATGCTACAAGCCCTTTCAACCACAAGTAGACTAATAAATGGAATTCAGGGAAGTCTATTTAGGACTTTGGGCTGGTAAATTCCTACTTCAAGGCCTTTCAATTAGGTCTTAACATAGGATGTTATGATTGTATACTTTCTTTGAAGATTTTTATGGTGCTTTGTAATTAAAAACCTAAAACTTACCAGACATCCAGCATTCAGAATTTACGTATTTTACTATACTTCCCAAAATGTGGTCTCTAAATTTGGTCATCCACTAAAAGATTCCAAAGATTTCTTGGAAAAATAGCTGAATTCAGGAATGGGACAGGAAATGTACAAGATGAGTATAGGATATTATTGTGCCAGAAAGCAAGAAAGCTATTAAAGACTACCGAGTTAATGTCAAGGTAAAGGAGTTTCCAGTGGACTGAAATGAGACAACTTGAGCATCAAAAATAATGACTTGGTGGATTTGAATATAACAAGTGTATATAAAAGTCTATAAGTTCATCATGATACTAAAATAAATGATGCTCACAATTAGAGGCTGCTAGTAAATACAAAATGAATCCTAAAATTAGAATATCACTATTGTGCAATCCTTAATAAAATCATAAATCTAGAAGAACAGCCAGCACCAATGGCTGCTAAAACCATTAAATAAAAGATTGATGGGGAACGTCTGAACCTACTAATCAAACATAGCAGCACATAAAATAGGACACCCTGATATTAGGTCCTTGATGTAATGCATAGAAAGTAGCCTGTAAAGTAGTCTACCCAAAATTTAAACTAAAATTCAATTGAGACGTAATCAGCTGCTGACAAGATATATGAGGAACAGAAGAAAAATTTAAATAACACCATGAGGAAGAAATTAGCCAAAAACAGACTGTGGGACACTATACTGAACAAATTACCTGGTTTCTTATAGCATGAAAAAAAGGCGTGGAGGAGAGAGGGGAGGGACTCTATTATAGAAGAGATTTAAGAGACATAACAGCCAGATTCGATGTGTGAAACTTATTTAGATCATGATTCATACAAACCACTTGACAAAGATAATTCTGAGAAAATTGGGAACATTTGGACATGGAGTAAACATTAAATGATATTAAGAAATTACAATTAAGTGGCATCTGGGGTCTTAAAAGCTAGCAAATGGCCATCTAAGATGCATCAACTGGTCCCAACCTACCCGGAGCAAAGGACGTTGAAGAACACCAAAGACACAAGGAAAGTATTAGCCCAAGAGACAGAAAGGGCCACATAAACCAGAGACTGTATCAGCCTGAGACCAGAAGAACTAGATGGTGCCCAGCTACCACCAATGACTGTCCTGACAGGGAACACAACAGAGAGTCCCTGACAAAGCAGGAGAAAAGGGTGGTGCAGAACTCAAATTCTAGTAAAAGGACCAGAATTAATGGTCTGACTGAGACTGGAGGAATCCCAGAAGACATGGCCCCTAGACTCTCTGTTAACCCCAAAACTAAAATCATTCCCGAAGCCAACTCTTCTGACAAAGAATAGACTGGACTATAAGACATAATATGATACTCGTGAAGAGTGTGGTTCTTAGTTCAAGTAGATACACAAGACTAAATGGGCAGCTCCTGTCTGGAGGCAAGATATGAAGGTAGAAAGGGATAGGAGCTGGTTGAATGGACACGGGAAATCCAGGTTAGAAAGGAGGAATGTGCAGTCACATTATAGGGATAGCAACTAGGGTCACATAACAATGTGTGTATAAATTTTTGTATGAGAAACTAACTTGAGCTGTAAACTTTCACCTAAAGCACAATAAAAAAAGAAAAGAAATTACAATTAGAAGAAAAAAGATGAAGGACAGACACAACTTGATTTAAGACTTACTCTAAAGCTACCACAATCAAGAGAGTATGGTATTGGTGAAAAGATAGACACATAGATCAATGGAACAATTTAGAGACCCCAGAAACAGATCAACACAAATACAGTAAATTGATAAGGTTAAAAGTCAATTCACTGGAGAAAAGATAGTCTTCTCAATAAATGGTGCTGGGAATTCTAGACAATACAGCATGGTCAATGGGAAAATATATTGGTATTGGAATAGGATAAGAGATTGTTGACTTTTCTTAAATCACACCACCCCTTCTTGTAAGGAAACATGAGAGAATTTGACGAAATGACTAGTTCTTTGCCAATTCCATGTAAGACAAAATAACAAATAAGAAAAGAGTAACTCATTTTAATCAGCACAAAGGATGATTTGATGGGAAAATTCACTTTCTGTGGGTAGATATTGAGGGGGCTTATTGGAGCCTGATGGCACAGTGGTTAAGAGCTTGACTCACCAATGTTTCTTAGGGTAATCATATATGCTTTCATCTAAAGATGAATATTTTTGACAGCGAGAAGGAGTAGTAGAAATAATCAACAGCCACAGACTATGATATAAGGTCAACCCAATGTTTTTCAATATATTAGAAATATTAAACTTGGATTTTATTGATTGTTAATTGTGTTGGATTTTTTTCATTTTATTTGTTTTGTTTTCTTTTCTATCAAAAGCCTCAGACCTAGAGACCTAGAATTATATATAAGCCACCTTATGTATTGGCTGATTTATGCAACTTTGGAAATGCAGTTCTCATGAGATTGTAATTTTTTTTAAATCCTTATCTACCAATTTTACTTTCTCATGAAGGAAAGAATTCACACACAACCTATAAAATCTAGATTCATGCAAGGATCAAAGATTCTTACAGGAGCCAATAGACTTTCTCATAAACCCCATAAACCTCTCTATAGCACAAACCCACAGCTAATCATAATGTGTTTTTAACCAATTCCACATCTAAACTAGGAAATCTCAAGGCTCTGATACAATGCCTCCATAAACAAACAAATCAATTGAAAATAATATCATATTTAACTTGTCTTTAGTTCTTTTATCCCTTTTTGCCATTAGCTTTATCCTACCCGGGGACTCAGTTGGTATTCCGTCGATTCCTAGAGCCTTGTTTTTCGCCAATGCCTTCAGTGCAGCTTGGACTTCTTCCTTCAGTACCATCGGTTCCTGATCATATGCTACCTCCTGAAATGATTGAACCTCAACCATTTCTTTTTGGTATAGTGACTCTGTGTATTCTGTCCATCTTCTTTTGATGCTTCCTGCGTCATTTAATATTTTCCCCATAAAATCCTTCAGTATTGCAAGTTGAGGCTTGAATTTTTTCTTCAGTTCTTTCAGTTTGAGAAATGCTGAGCGTGTTCTTCTCTTTTGGTTTTCTATCTACAGGTCTTTGCACATGTCATTATATACTTTACTTTGTCTTCTCAAGTCACCTTTGAAATCGTCTGTTCAGCTCTTCTACTTCATCATTTCTTCTTTTGTTTTAGGTACTCAACATTCAAGAGCAAGTTTCAGAGTCTCCTCTGATACCTATTTTGGTCTTTTCTTTCTTTCCTGTATTTTTAATGACCTCTTGCTTTCTTCATGTTATGATGTTCTTTTTTTTTTAATATTTTATTATACTTCAGGTGAAGGCTTACAGAACAGATAGTTTCTCATGTAACAGTAGCACACATGCTGTTTTATGACATTGGTTAACAACCCCACAACATTTTAACCCTCTAAATTCTCAACTTTTTTTTT
>NW_004444036.1:10364206-10368520 GCF_000243295.1 Trichechus manatus latirostris | reverse complement strand
CAAAAATCCTCACAACTGGACCAATAAGCAACATCACAATAAATGGAGAAAAGATTGAAGTTGTCAAGGATTTCACTTTACTTGGGTCCACAATCAACACCCATGGAAGCTGCAGTCAAGAAATCAAAAGATGCATTGCACTGGGCAGATCTGCTGCAAAAGACCTTTTCAAATCACTGAAATGCAAAGATGCTACCCTGAAGACTAAGGTGTGCCTGACCCAAGCCATGGTGTTTTCAATCACCTCATATGCATGTGAAAGCTGGACAATGAATAAGGAGGACTGAAGAAGAATTGATGCCTTTGAATTGTGGTGTTGGCGAAGAATATTGAATATACCATGGACTGCCAAAAGAACGAACATATCTATCCTGGAAGAAGTACAACCAGAATGTTCCTTAGAAGAGAGGATGGCGAGACTTCATCTCACATACTTTGGACATGTTATCAGGAGGGATCAGTCCCTAGAGAAAGACACCTTGCTTTGTAAAGTAGAGGGTCAGCGAAAAAGAGGAAGGCCTTCAATGAGATGGATTGACACAGTGGCTGCAACAATGGGCTCGAGCATAACAACGATTACTGAGCATGGCACAGGACTGGGCAGTGTTTCATTGTGTTGTACATGGGGGTCAGTATGAGTTGGAACTGACTCGATGGAACCTAACAACAACAACCCAGGGACTAGTGATATGTTTCCAAATAGATGCCATATTTTTGCCTTTATTTCTAACCAGGTCTTAGAGTTTTCTTAAACACTAAGCTAGTGACATGAACTATCAGTCTACCAACAGAATCCACTGGGAAGGATATTCTCATGACATACAATAGTTTCTCCTTTGTTAATTCATTAATTTACAATTGATAATTTCTAGGCCCCAATAAAAAGCAAAGATCTACCAGAGAGACCTGCGGGATTCTGGGTTGAGCGATGCATTCTGATTAGCACTCTGTTCTACAACTACTTTCAGTATAACTGTTTTATTAGAAACTAGTCAATCTCACAAAAGACTAACCCACCAGATATAATGCTCTGCACTAAAAAACTGAGGAACTTTGATGCTGATGAAAATAATTGTACACCCTACAATGATTCATTTGATGACCAACTGAAAATAAAATACTTTCATACATGCTAAATTCATTTTAGATCACTGCTCCAAAGTGACCTAAAGACCTTTTCAATAAGTGAAGTTTTTCTCATAGTATTTCTCTAAATTGACTCAGGAACAGCCTTCCTGAAATTATGTTAAAATGGGAATTCTAAGGAAAAAAAAAACTATCTGTTGAGTTGATTCCAGGATGTAGTTAATAATAATTTTCAAGACAAGTTTAAAGTAATAAAAAGTAGGTGGGATTGGTACCATAAAACTTGTCAAATAAATTAAAAGAGGACATAACCCCCCAAAATAGCTTTCACATAAAATCTTGCCACCAGATAAAATATAGCTGTGGGGTTAAAAGAGAGAGAGCAAGTGAGTCCTATATCTGACAATCTCCATAGTTTATTGCTAGCTTGTAAACAATAGAGCAGCTTAGTATGAATGCCAAAGAGGGGCTTTATATGTCATAAAGCCACTCAAAAGTGCACTTGCTGCAGCAAGTCTGACTGTGAGCTTTGATGTGCTGGAAAAGAAACTGCTAAGCTGAGGTCATCTGTTAGCAGAAAACAATTTCCCTCATAGGGAGAAGCAGACTTACTGCTGTGCATCTGACACAAACAAATTGGAGTTTAAAAACAGGGTTGCATAATGTGAGTTTGCTGGGAAAATGAATCTTGGATGCTCCTTCTGAATGGTCAGGGCTAAAGCAAAAGGTGAGGTGCTTCCCGTAAAGCAAGGTTTCGCCATCTTGGCACTGATGACATTTTGGGCCCAGTAACTCTTTGATTTAAGCAGTCCTGATGGCACAACGGTTACGAGCTCGGCTGCTAACCGTAAGGTCAGCGGTTCGAGCTCACCAGCAGCTCTGTGGGAGATAAGACCTGGAGATCTACTCCCATAAAGATTACAGCCTAGAAGACCCTATGGAGCAGTTCTACTCTCTCCTATAGGGTCGCCATGAGTTGGAATCAACTCACCAACACACAACAACGAGTCATTGTTTTAGGGGGTTGCCCTGTACATTGTAGGATACTTAGCAGCATCCCTGGACTCTATCCACCAGATGCCAGTAGCATCCTACCCCTTCCAATTGTGCCAATCAAAAACGTTTCCAAACATTGTCAGATGTCCCCCAAGTGGTTGAGAACCAATGGTCTGATGGAAGGTAGAACTTTATGGAAAATTGGAAAGTTCACATGGTGGCTATATTTACCATTTTTTAAAATTTGATTCTGGAAGAGGCCCTGAATAAGTAAAGCATTACTCAAGAAAAGGAACAGAAAGGGAGGCCTCACACTACCTGACTTAAAACCTATTATACCTCCATAGTAGTCAAAACAACCTGGTACTGGTACAACAACAGATACATAGACCAATGGAACAGAATTGAGAGTCGAGGCATAAATTTATCCATCTATGAGCAACTGATATTTCACAAAGGCCCAAAGTCCGTTAATTGGGGAAAAGACAGTCTCTCTAACAAATGGTGCTGGCATAACTGGATATCCATCTGCAAAAAACTAAAACAAGGACTTCCAGCAAAACGGCGCTCTAGGCAGAAGCACCATGCCGTCCCTCCACAGCAAGCATCCGAAAAACTAAGCAAAACAAGGAAAACAGCAATCCGGAAACCCTGAAACATCAAATGAAGAGATAAAGAACTCAGCCAAGCACCAAATGGAATGAGAAAACTGACAGAGAATGGAGAGCAAGGACAGATTCATGCAGAGGTCCCCTATCAGCTAACGGAGACCAGGAAATAGGGGGTATGACAAAGCAGCTTCACAGAGCTTCCAGCAGGAGACAAAACAACCGGTAATCTGTGATATACGCTTTCCCACCCCCCATCTTTCTTCACCCCAAGTCGGCCTCCTCTGCTTCCGGCAGCCACAGTCTCTTGGCCGGAAAGCACCAGCTCCTTGGATTTCACCTACCCGCACTGGCCGGCTCTCTGAGTGCCATTTGTTGGCTGCTGGTGTTGCTTTTTTCCACTTCTTTTGATTTCTTCCTTACCTCTCACCACCACCCCCTCCTTTTGCTCAAATACCTGGCTCTGTGCGCCATCTTTGCATCTTCCTGAGGGGCTGCAGAGCTCCATTCAAGTGTGGAACTGCTTCCTGGTCTGGGCTGCCACGCTGGTGGGATCCCAGAGCTTTTGTTTGTTTGTTTTGAATTATTTGTTTTCTTTTCCTTTTCTCGAGCTGGGAGCCCGTTCTGGCCGAGCAGTGCTGCGCGGCTTGCGACATACCACCTCTGCTTGTGCAGACGTGCAGAGGGATCCCTGAGGACATTTCTTTTCTCATGGTTTTTTTTTTTCCTCTTTTTTGGGGGGCTTGTCTTGATCTTTTTTAAAAAAAATTGTTTTGTTTTCTTTTCCCTCTTTTTCCCTTTCTGTCTTTAATCATTACTCAGTTTCTCGTCTCTCTATACCTTCCTTCTCTTCCTGTTCCCTAAATACCTAGTGCTGAATACCTCTACGCCTTCTAGCCAGGCTGTACTACAACACCTGAGAACAACTTCCCCAGACTTCATAGACGCACCAGTGGGATCCCTGGGAGCTTTGCTATTCTTTTTCCTTTCTAATTGTATTTATATATTGTTTTCTTTTCTTTTCTTCTTCTTCCCCTTTTTGTTTTTCTCCATTTCATAGTCTCTCATCTCTCCACTCCAACGACAAGCTCCCCTACCACTCTTTTTTGTTTGCTTGTATGTTTGTGGCTCCTGTTCCTCTCTCCTCTCTCCCATAACCATCTTAGCTCCACACATAACAATCTCCCCCCTCCATCCGGCCTACCTGCACCATGCAGTTAACATCACACCACCAAGCAGCACAGACACGGCCTACAGGAACCTGCCCTGCACTGATTACCGACCCACCCTGGTAACTGTAGTAAGTGCCACAAAAAACCCATCCCAGTAACTCCTCTTCAGCTAGACCTGTCCTGCTGTACCATATCTGAGATACTGACTCTGCCAACTGGAGAAGGAGGCAAAAAGTATCGTGCACACAGAAAAGCAAACAACAAAGAACACACAGTCTGCCTGCTCAGACATAGCCAAATAAAAAAAAAGGACGAAACAAACAAATCTACAATGAATAAAGGAGAAAAATAACTACTGAATGCCCCGAAGACAGCAGACAATATCAAAACATTTACAAAAACAGGACAGGATGGTTCCAGTAGGTGTCCAAAATAAAACACCAGATGACTTT
>NW_004444036.1:10335943-10356934 GCF_000243295.1 Trichechus manatus latirostris | reverse complement strand
AGAATGAAGAACACCAAAGATACAAGTATTAGCCCAAGAGACAGAAAGGGTCACATAAACCAGAGACTTCATCAGCCTGAGACCAGAAGAACTAGATGGTGGCCAGCTACCACCAATGACCGCCCTGACAGGGAACACAACAGAGCGTCCCGGATGTAGCAGGAGAAAGGCGGGGTGCAGAACTCAAATTCTAGTAAGAAGACCAGACTTAATATTCTGAATGAGACTGGAGGTACCCCAGAAAGCCTGGCCCCTGGATTCTCTATCAGCCCAGGACTAAAACAATTTCTGAGGCCAACTCTTCAGACAGGGATCGGACTGGACTGTGGGACATAAAGTAATACTCGTGAGGAGTGTTCCTCTTAGCTCAAGTAGATACAAAAGACTAAACAGGTATCTTCCGTCCGGAGATGAGATGGGAAGGCAGAAAGGGTTAGGAGCTGGTTGAATGGACATGGGGAATCAGGGGTGGAAAGGAGAGGTGTGCTGTCACAGTATGGGGAGAATAATCAGTGTCACATAATAATGTATGTATAAATTTTTGTATGGGAAAAAAATTTTTTAAAAATTTGATTCTGGCATAACTTGCTTTCTTTAGCAAATTCAAAACTGCATCAAAAGTGATGCTATTTGATAACTGTCACATCCTTTCTCCAAGCCCCCACACTCAATAAAAGCTTGTAAAATAGGTCTGTATTTTATTCCAGATCCTACAAAGAGGCTAAAAATAAAGCATAAATATAATGTGGGAAAAAAAAGCATTATAGAGAACTGTCTAAACTCCCTTGTGCTGTTTTTTTCTTTTATTATCTTGACAAATACTATACACAAAGTAGTGTTCTGGGATGCAAAGGTGGGGGAAGCTAATAAAGACCAACTTTTTATTAATATTGAATGCATGAAACTATTAAAAGCACAAAGCCCTGCTGAGAAGAACATATATTCACAGTCATAAACAATGTATAAAGAGGTGAATTCCGGAGAAACAAAATTAAATATTCTGATTAAAAAGTATTGGGAGCAAACAAAAAGGCATAAAAGTGTAACTGAAGGCAAAGGCCTTTATTCTGTCAGGTCTCCATAAATGTATGGGTTGAGAGTCTCACCCATTTTAAAATGCTGGCTGGTGGATCCTTATTCATTCAGTGACTTGCAAGGCTTGATATCAAAAGCTCTGTCAGAATATCTTTGAATTCAATTGGATTCTAAAACTTTGCTTAAAGTCTGCTTCAACCTTCTACTCACCCAAGGCCAGAACCTCCAAGTCAAATGAATGATAGAACTAACATAACTAACAAGATATTGTCTTGATTGCTTCATAAAGCTTTCAAATCTAATAAGCCATTAATGTCTGAATATAAATTTATTGACTTCCATTAAGATTAATAACAGGTTGATCATATTGACTGAATCCAAATGAGTCAATTGGATCATGTTTGTCAATAAATGTTGATCCAAATTATAAACAGCAGCCAGGGTCGAGTGTAATGAAGCTTACAGTAGCCTATAGAATATATCTTTTGTTAAGGAACATTGCCCCTGAGAATAAAAAGAAACCTTAAAAGTAACAGCATATTAATGTTGACATCAACCCGAAAGAAAACAACTGAACACATGTTCAGATATAATCAGGAATATGCTGATACAGCGCTTAGTGATAATGTCATGAATTTTTTTAGAATGTTTTTCACTCTCAAAATAATGAAATCCTATGCAGACTATGGACACTAACATGTAATCTATTTGATGGGCACTGTCAACAGTGAGCTTACTTAACTTCCATACTAAAAGAAAAAGAAAGTAATAATTCGTAGAGATATAAGTATTCTTTGAATTATGAGGGCGATTTTTGTTTTTAATTTTACACAGTGAAAGTAGAACATCTACACAGAAAATATTCCATGTTCGTGGGTAGGTGCTGTATGTCATAAAATATTAAAAGTCCTTGAGAAAAACACAATACAAGGAAGGATTAGGTTCAAAGGTTCCATTAGAAGGCACTTATATCTCATTCCCTTTAATAAATTCCCCTCCCACTTGTCATGATACAGGAGTTTTAAAAGAAAACATCTAAGACATAAATTAAATACACGTCATTAATTCCAGGAAGTACCTTTTCTGCATTTTAAAATCTGGGAAATGTAAATACAGCTTATAGTGGAAGGTGTCTGCAATCATTGTTAGTCCAACGAAAGTCATAAAGTGTGTTTTTGTTTCATTTTGGTTTTACTCATAAATGTGCAGCCTTGGCTGTTATTCCTGGAGGTATTATTGGACAAATAAAATCCCTCAATATTTGAATTTTAAGAATTTGAGAAAGAAGTGGTTTTTTTTTCTTTGTTTTGTTTTGTTTGAGATCATTCATTGTCATCTTTCTGGTAAGATCTAGAGAGCACTAGCATCGAAACGTGTAAGATGAGAAACAATGGTGGAGTGCTCTTCAAGAAATGATGTGTCCCTGATTCTCTTGAGGCACAGAAGAAAATATTGAGTGATGGCGCTAAGTTGTAAAGTGATTCAGAAGAGTCAGACTCTGAATGAGAGGAAGACTTAAGAAAACCTTAAACAATTTTACTTTTCATTTCCTTTCTATGTATGTACAAAAGTGATATAAAATACAAAAGCATGTCCAAATAAGTCATACAAAAGCTCCTTCAATAAGTATAAAATAAAAATTATAAATGATGAGAAAGCATTATGCCATAGTTTATTTATCAGGGATTTTTTTTTTCACTCCCCAACAGTTTGTCTGCAAATTGAATGTATTATACATTTGGTAAAATGCAATACATTGCATATATGAATGATATATTTAAATGTAGCATGTACAACATGATATTACTATATGAGAGATATAGTAGGTAATATGCCATATGCAATATTATATATATTCTGTGCAATATATATTATATAATATGTACTATATAACATATTTTTCTAATGTATAAAATGTATATATGTAATATGTAAATGTATAGAATATAAATAAATAATTAAAATGAAATAGAAAAGTGAAAGAAAAAATATTAAAAAGTTAACACTTTACATTTTACAATCATTGTATAATTAACAAGTATGCACTATGTCTTTAATTAGAATAAAAACAATAAACCATGAAAATAGCAATAGAATAGGAATCTCTACATTAAGGGCACACAGATGAAAAGAAAACAAGACTTCCAATGTTACCCAGAATCTGATAATATTAAAGCAGTTTAATGGCATGTTTTAAATCACCTATTTTCTTTAACAGATCAAGTAGTCCAAAAATAAGTCAAGATAATACTAGAATAACATTGACTTAATATTTATAACATTATATATGTTTAATATATTATATTAGGTTAAACAATATTGACTGCTGAATAAGAGAAACAACAAAATCTCAGTAGCTAAACATAAAAATTTATTTGGTGTTTGTCTTAGTCTGTATTCTCTAGAGGTGCAAAACCAGTGAAGGGTATATATAAATAGAGATTTACTTTGAAAAAGTAGCTCACACGACTTTGGGGGCTGGCAAGTTCCAAATCTGTAAGTCAGGTAGCAGGCTGAAGACTTCTGTTGGCTCACGTGGTTGTAGGGGCTAGTGAATCCAAAATCTGCAGGTCAGCTGGCAGTCCAGCGACTTCTGCAGGCTTACATTCCAAGAACCAGAGGTCAGGCAACGAGAAGAGTGCAAGGTCGAGAGAGAGAGCTTTGCCAGAACGTTTTTTAATCCTGGAGGCAGGCCACACCTCCAAGGAAACTTCCTTTTCAACTGATTGACTGCCCACATCAGATGACAAAAAGGATGGTGATTATCTAGTGTCTACCAAACCACTGAGAATCATAGCCTAGCCAAGTTCTCACATAACACTAACCATTACAATGTTCATGCAGCAAAGTGTGATGCAGGTCAGTGCAATCTCACCTCCATCTTCTGAAAGCATCTAACTACATGACCTCCAAGATGCTTCAGCTGAGGAAGAGAAAAATGGAGGAAGCATGTCAGTCAAAACTCAGTCATATGTCCCCTACCTGATGTTGTCTTCTTGTGAACCAAGGAAGAGGAAATGATGTGGTAAACACATAGCACCTGTATGTTCATTTGATTTAATATATGTTTATCTCATACCTTTAAAAATTTTTTTAATGTACCCACATTTCTACTATTTATAAAACATTTCTAAAATCGGAAAATAGACAAAGCCACAAATAAAATCTTAAAATTCTAAAGAGCAAAAATTGTCCAAAATACACTATAGACCACTAAAGAATAAAAACAAAATATAATTATGGGTGAGAATACTATGATTGGCAACTTCTACTAGAAGCAAATAGTTTGAATTAAGAGAAGATATGTTTCCGAAACAGAGAGGATGCATTTCTCAGAAATGATGTTACTTAGCAGACAAAATTGGCTCCCACTTCCAAGGGCCAGAAGGTAGCATATACATACACATATACACACTCCAAACTAATAAATCTTATTAATATATTGAATAAAATAAAATTTCCCAGTAAGTTATCAGCAAATCAGATCTAAAATATACTCTTATTTAAGACAGATACTCTTAAGGAAAAATCTTCAAAAAAAAAAAAAAACTATTATGCCAGGAATTCAAGAATTGTTTAACATGAAGAATTTCCTTCACAAGAAACTACATGGGTAACAAAAAAAATAAACCCACTGACATCGAGTCAATTCAGACTCATAGCGACCCTATTTGACAGAGTAGAACTGTCCCATAGGGTTTCCAAGGCTATAAATCTTTTTGGAAACAGACTGCCACATCTTTCTCCCAGGAAGCATGGGGGGGTTTGATCTGCCCATCTTTCAGTTAGCAGCTGAGCGCTTTAACTACTGCACCACCTCCACATAAATACCAAAAGATCAGATGCTAAATGTTAGCATCTATTTCTTCACAAAACAAAAACAAAATAATTTTAGGTAAACTAAGGAAGAGGGACAAATTTATAATTATTTACCCAGAAAACTCAAAAGAACAACCTAAAATTTTTAAAACTAGAGTTGAACAAGCTGACAAAAAGTTAATAATTGAGAGTTCCGGCAAAATGGCGCTCTGGCAGAAGCTGTTCCTCCACAGCAAAGATCCGAAAAACTAAGCCGAACAGAGAATACAACAATCCTGAAACCCTAAAACATCAAATGAAGAGATAAAGAACTCAGCCAAGCACCAAATGGAGTGAGAAAACTGACAGAGAAAGGAGAGCGAGGAGAGATTCATGCAGAGATCCCCTACCAGCTAACGCAGCATGGATCCACCATCTTGGACACGGGGTACGAGCTTCCAGCGGGAGACAAAACAAAACAACCGGTAATTGGCGATATACGCTTTCCCACCCCAACCCTTCTTAACCCTGACTCGGCCTCCTCTGCTTCCCGCGGCCACAGTCTCTTGACCGGGAAACCATTGTCATAGGGCAACATTTGTAGTAACTGTTAAATGAAAAACTATTTTGTTCTGTAAGTTTTCATCTTAAGTGAGAATAACAGCACAATTGGAAGAGCGTAGTCAATGTCACTGAACTGTGCTTGTAGATATTTTTGAAATGGTGTATCTTTGGCTATGTGTATTTTCAGCAAAAAAAAAAAGAGTTTGAGAAGTTAGAGGGTTGATATGTTGTGGGGTTGTTAACCAATGTCATAAAACAACATGTGTACTTCTGTTTCATGAGAAACTATTTGTTCTGTAAGCCTTTGCCTGAAGTATAATAATTAAGTTCCCTGCATACCAGCATTAACCAGCTAAAAATATAATGGACAATACTTTCATTTAAAATGACTAAAACCATATATATATTATACATAGAAATAACACACAACCTTAGTCTTGATTTATAGTCTTCTACAGAGCCTGTTTTTCATCCCTGTGTGTGGAGTACCTAACCCATCCTCCCTACCCATGTAGAACCCTTCTTCCTTCTAGCCTATTCCAAGTCCCCAGCTAAGATCCACCTCCATACAATATCTCCTGTATCCACACATCTCTTCTATTCTACTTATTGTTGTTTCTGGTAACAAAATCCATTCCCACAGCAGCTTTGACCTCCTTGATTCCACTGAGTAACCTCTTATGGTAGGATGAACTTTTAAAGCATCAACTGATATGAACTCCTCCACACACTCTAACCCCACCCTGTACTTCCACATGACCCCCTACTCCATCATGACTTTTGGCTGCAAGATCTGAGGCCGCCATTACACTTCAAGAGCAGCTGTCACAATAGACCAGCCCCTGTGAAGTGTGGAGAATCTAATATAACGCAGAGTCAAGGTTTTGAGAGCTGAGAAGAGAAGGGATCTGGGCCACAGAGCTCCCCCGGGGATCCTTGAGCCACCATTGCATTAAGTACATAGATGTCCAGGGAAATGGGCCTTGTAGCTCCTCCCTCTCACTATTGCACATCCTGCAGAAAAGCCAAATATCTTTCCACGTGTTACAGTTGGGACTCAGCACACCAGTGAGATCATAGCCACCTTGCCTGATGTCAGTGATGAAGAATGACAACAGCTGAGATGATACAGCACAGTCCACCTCAGTAGATACCATTGTAGGTCACATGATCACAGCTAAAGCCTCGTGCTACCTCTCCCACCACCATCTCCATGCCATGCCCAACCAGGACACAGAGCCATAATGCCCTACACACACCCTGGAACTTAGCTGCTATCTTAAGAAGAAGGGAAAGGGGGAAATTCTGAATCCAGCGCATTCAAACCTTCAATACTTGTTTCCCCAGAACTCACTATATTTAAATTTTTCTACCACTGGAAAGACTGGGAGCTTAAAATAGAAATAAGGAATTATAGAAAAATGGTCACATTTTTGTATACCTGACTACATCACTTGGAAATATCATATCCGCTGCACTATAAAATACAAGGGCAAATCTCAATCAATACGGGGGACAAACATGTGGTATCTAGCAGTTGCCTCAAAGGAGAGTATTTGGGCCCAAACTGACAAAAAGCCACAGACATTTCTCCCACAAGAAACAGCAGGAGCTAGGGCTTCACTGTCTCTTAGGGCTGGGGAGGAAGGAGTGGGAGTGAGTAATCACCTCTGTGATCTAACATTGTGTACAGTGTTATAGTTCTGAACCCTGGCATTTCAAATTTGCACACCCCACTTCACCTACACTTATAGATAAAGGATATGTGAGCAGTTAGCAGGAGCATTTTAAAATCAATAGTTGGAAAAAACGGAAGGAATACTAGAAAAAATATATTATGCAGATTCCTGGCAATCAGGAGATTCTGCTTGAAAATGATGTCAAATCCCTGACAGATAATAAGACAGTTCTAAAATTTTCCTTCCAGTCTGTCTACATTTTTCAATGTATGTTTGATTATTAAATTCTTGTTACCTTATATAAAACTTCTGTTCCCTTAACACCAGTTATTAATCTGGGTACTCAATTACATGGTTGCTCAAATTATTTTCTGTATCAAATAGATTCTATGTAGAGCTTTGATATATTTATTTCCAGTCATCTTTATATTTCTTTTTTTTTTCCATTGTGCTTTAGATGGAGGTTTACAGAGCAAATTAGTTTCTCATTAAACAATACACATATTGTTTTGTGACATTGGGTGTCAACCCCGTGATGTGTCAACACTGTTCCCTTCTCGACCTTAAAAATAAAAATAAAAATAAAAACCCATAGCAGTTGAGTTGATTCCAACTCATAGCGACCCTATAGGACAGAGTAGAACCGCCCTGTAGAGTTTCCAAGGAGCACCTGGTGAATTCAAACTGCTGACCTTTTGGTTAGCAGCCGTAGCTCTTAACCACTACGCCACCAGGGTTTCCTCTTGACCTTGGGTTCCCCATTTCCATTTGTGCAGCTTTCCTGTTCCCTCCTGCCTTCTTGTCCTTGCCCCTGGGCTGGTGTGCCCATTTAGCCTCATATACATGGTTGAACTTTGTGTATTATTGTTTGTTTTATGGGCCTGTCTAACCTTTGGCTGAAGAGTGAACCTCAGGAGTGACTTCAGTACTGAGTTAAAAGGTTGTCCAGGGGCCATACTCTCAGGGTTTCTCCAGTCTCTGTCAGACCAATAAGTCTGGTCTGTTTTTGTGAGTTTGAATTTTGTTCTATATTTTTCTCCAGCTCTATCTGGGACCCTCTATTGTGATCCCAGTCAGAGCAGTCAGTGGTGGTAGCCGGGCACCATCTAGTGCTGGACTCAGTCTGGTGGAGGCTGTGGTAGTTGTGGTCCATTAGTTCTTTGGACTAATCTTTCCTTTGTGTCTTTGATTTTCTTCATTCTCCCTTGCTCCACACGGGGTTCCAGTCATCTTTAAATGAGTTTATTACAGCCCCTTTTTTTCAAGAAACACAAATATAACTCAAGAGATCCAACACTAACATCTTAACAACTAAGTAAGAAAATCTCCCCTTAACCTGATAAAAGTACTCTAATAAGAAGTTCCAGAAGAGGCTAGAGTAAGTTGTTAAATGAAATTAAATGTGAGCAGTAATATTGGCCAAGATTCTACTTCAGTGGGTTATGCCTACAGAAGGCAGGGGGTTTATTACAACTTGGAGAGGACTACTGGAAAGCTAAATATTTCTCTGGGAATTTTAACTCAGAGATTAAAATTCTGGACATTTTTTTTTTCTATTTACTCAATACACACTGCCAGGTAGATTGGAAGCTTCACAGCTAGCTGAATGCAGGAAGTCAAACAGCTGTTAGATTTGCTTCATTCCCCAAACTGGTTCAGCTCCAGTTGAATTTGTTAGGTTCCAGCAAGAACCAGGTTCCCCTAGACAACCAGTCCCATTATCATAAGACCTGATGGATCCAAACTAATCCCTGATGTACCTATGTTCCCACAGCCATCCCTGATTAAAAGTTTGCAGCAAGCTGCAGAATCACTCTTCAACAGAGCTATGATGATGCCAGAAAACTCAGTGACTAATGTTGGCCAACTGCTATTCCAAGGATAACTCACTAGACCCAGAAGAGGCGGATGTGAAGTATATACCAGTATCCCTCCCTGGAATACTCTGGCATTTGGAAGTCTTCCAGTGGCAAGCCTAGCAGAAAGGTAATAACAATATTTAAGGTCAATTCTAGTAAAATCACAAGCGAATTTTTCAGAAAAGTACCAGGCTCTGAAATTCTGCATGCACGTGCGCATGCACCCACACACCCACACACACACACACACAACCCAACACCACCACCACCACCACCACCACCACCACCACCACCACCACCACCACCACCAACAGCAAAAATAGCCTTTCAGTCCTTAGGTTCATATCAGTTACTATGTTATAACAGGCTTGGTTGGTTACAAAACTTTGTATATAAACTCAATTTGTTGTTGGGGTTTTATCTTCTGAGTTCCATATTTAGAGCAAAGTATGCTCTACACATTCTTCCTCTCCCTTTAAAAAATATGTTGTTTTCTCCCTTTGCCACACTAATTTTTGTGAAAATAACGCCCATAAAAGAGTAATTCCTGATCCCTGGAATAAGTGATGAGTCTACTATAAGAATTATAGCTTCTTCACACCCATTAGTAAGTTTAAAATACGTGGGTTTTTTTTTTTTTTTTTTTTGTACTACCTTAGATGAAATTTTACAGAGTACGTTAGTTCCTTGTTAAACAATAAATTTCTGTTCTTTTTTTTTTTTTTTTTTTGTAATTTGTTGGAATGCTTAGGTCCAACGCCACCATATAACCCACCTGATAAAGCAGTGTAAAGTATTTGTAGGTAGAGTAACACAATGTGTGACTCCATAGAAATGCAAATAATTTTTAAAATACATATGCCATAAAATCTCAAATTTGAAAAGGACCTTATAAGCCTTCAACAACCACTCTCAAGAAGTAATACAAAACTTTGCCATCCAAGTCAAAGTAGTTGCTTTAGAAATCTATAGCTTTTATATATTGTATTCAATTTATACTGTATTTATACCAAACAGAGCCCTGGTGGCGTAGTGGTTAACAACTTGACTGCTAACCAAAAGGTTGGAAGTTCGAATCCACCAGCCGCTCCTTAGAAACCCTATGGGGCAGTTCTACTCTGTCCTATAGGGTCGCTATGAGTTGGAATTGACTTGACAGCAACGGGTTTTTTTTTTTTTTATGCCAAACATTTAAATTTTTTTTTCATTGGTATGACCTGAAATGTCCTTAAGAGTGTTGAGACCCTCCTATGATTATTCTGGATTCTAGGATAGCAAAAGGAATACATGAAAGGTATAGCATAAAAAATCTAAGTCTCATGAGGAAGGATACTCAAGAACCCACAATGCCACCACTAAGGTGACAGTTTGAAGCCAGTTCGTAGCAGTGGGCAGCTGAACTTAACTTCTGTCCTGGTGGTCTCCATGGAACCTGTAACTAGCCCCACATGATCCAAACTTGACTCGTCACCCTAAGGCAACCCATCTCACCATCCACTGATCTGCTGTTCTCCCTTATGATCCCTCCTCATGTTTTTATGCATTGGTTGCCAGTTCATAACAGTGGCTACTCACACATCATCTCTGTCCCTTGCTTCTGTTTGGCCTGTCACTTCTCCAGGTAGCATTTAATTTTAACTTCCATAGTGAGAGACAAAGTGCATCACAGCACAACACATAAAAAAGTACTCAAGTGTATACATTATCAATTTGTATCCATGTCTTCTTCCCTCTTTCTCTGATCTTCTCATTCCTTATTCCTCAACAATTATCATAAAAAGTAGTTATTTGCTCTTTGAGTATAAGTTCAAATAGATTTTTTTAAAAAAATGAAAACTTTATTCATGCAAAAACTGGAAAAAATTCATGTAAGGCCTATAGATGAGTTAATAGCATTGTAGCAATGTTAATCTGGTTTTGATCATGGTACTATGGTGAAAAGATGTTAGCATTAGGGGAAGCTGAGTGAAGGGCATATGGGAACCTTCTGTACTATATTTGCAAATCTTAAATTATTTCAAAATAAAAGAATAAAAAGTCATCTGAATCAAAGTCCAGGAATTTGGTATGTATACAAACTGGACACCCCCATGATTTTTAGGGATATACTAATTTAGATGCCTATATTACATATGTAACCTTTTACATTCAATATAATCCTTTTCAAGGCATCATATACATATAAACACAAATAAATATTTTTTAGGAAAAAAAAAACACCCTTGTAGCAATTTGCCCATTTCTTACATTGATTTAATTACAGTCTATTTTGGCATCAACTTAGAGAGAAACAGCAAATGAGCTTTGAATAAGCTGCCCTTATATACCTATATAGACACACATCTACATCCATTCAATCTTCCCTGGCTGACTAGCTCTATTTCTTAGAATACCGATCAATGTTAAATTAGCTCTATTTCTTAGAATACCGATCAATGTTAAATTTGCAATTGATCAAGTAAGTTGTATAGGGAATTATTAAATAGTGTGTGTGTGTGTGTGTGTGTGTGTGTGTGTGTGTGTGTGTAGTTGTTGTTGTTGTTAGGTGCTGTTGAGCCAGTTCTGACTCATAGCGACCCTATGTACAACAGAACGAAACACTGCCCGGTCCTGCGCCATCCTCACCATTGTTGTTATGCTTGAGCCCATTGTTGCAGCCACTATGTCAGTCCATCTCATTGAGGGTCTTCCTCTCTTTTGCTGTCCCTTTACTTTACCAAGCATGATGTCCTTCTCCAGGGACTGCTCCCTCCTGATAACGTGTCCAAAGAATATGAGACCAAGACTTGCCATCCTTGCTTCTAAGCAGCATTCTGACTGTACATCTTCCAAGACAGATTTGTTCGTTCTTTTGGCAGTCCATGGTATATTCAATATTCTTCGCCAACACCACAATTCAAAGGTGTCATTTCTTCTCTGGTCTTCCTTATTCATTGTCCAGCTTTCGCATGCATATGAGGTGATAGAAAACACCATGGCTTGGGTTAGACCCACCTTAGTCCTCAAAGTGACATCTTTGCTTTTTAACACTTTAAAGAAATCTTTTGCAGCAGATTTGCCCAATGTAATACATCTTTTGATTTCCTGACTGCTGCTTTCATGGCTGTTGATTATGGATCCAAGTAAAATGAATTCCTTGACAACGTCAATATTTTCTCCGTTCATCATGATGTTGCTTATTGCTCCAGCTGTGAAGATTTTTGTTTTCTTTATGTTGAAGTGTAATCCATACTGAAGGCTGTAGTCTTTGATATTCATCAGTAAGTGCTTCAAGTCCTCTTCACTTTCAGCAAGCAAGGTTGTGTCATCTGTATATCGCAGGTTAATGAGTCTTCCTCCAATCCTGGTGCCATGTTCTTCTTCATATAGTCCAACTTCTTGGATTATATGCTCGGCATACAGATTGAATAAGTATAGTGAAAGGATACAACCCTGACACACACCTTTCCTGATTTTAAACCATGCGGTATCCCTTTGTTCTGTTTGAATGATTGCCTCTTGGTCTATGTACAGGTTCCACATGAGGACAATTAAGTGTTCTGGAATTCCCATTCTTTGCAATGTTATCCATAATTTGTTATACTCCACACAGTCAAATGCCTTTGCCTAGTTAATAAAACACAGGTAAACATCTTTCTGGTACCTTCCTGAAATGTTAGATTTAATTAAATGTTCCTGCGCATGGCAAGCAATTCAGGAATGGTTGAAAGCATGGATTCTGTAGTCATATAAACCTGGACTGAATTCTGAGTAGTTTTGTGTGACCTTGGCATGTCACTTAACATCCCCTAAATTTCAGTGTCTTCATCTGTAAATTGTAGATAGTAACGGTGCCTCTTTCATAGAACAATTGTGAGGAATGAGAGGAAATACCCACCGCAAGCACTTAGCAAGTCCCATTTAAACATTAGCTGTACTTCTTTCTGTGTCTACAGACCTCTTCTCTGAGTGCTTGTGTGGTGTGATTAATTACTTCTGTTTGTGGCCTTTCTAGCCATGGTCTTGTAACTCCTACCCAAGTGATTTGTGTGATAGGATAATTGTGGCCTACCACGGGGATTTGTCAGTTTTGCCTTAAAAGAGAACCAATTCCAGAGCAAAGCGGGAGGAGCCCACCACCACCAAGACTGGCAGGAGAGACCCAGCAGCAGAGATTCAGCAGGAGAAGACGGCGTGGTGGGCTTCCTAGCCCACAAGAGAGAAAGCTGAGTGCCTTTGGGCAGAGACTGAGGGCCAGGGAAAGGCATGCCTCTGAGCACGGCTGGGAAGAGGCTATCCTGATGGAGGAACTGTGTCTTGAGTGTTCCTGAAATTGAATCATAACCTGTTACTTCCCTAATAAACCCCATAATCATGAGTATGGTCTGTGAGTTCAGTGTGGTCATTGCAATGAATTATCGAACCCGGCAGAGAAGTAGAGTGCTGCGTGAGGGACAGTTGGTGTCAGAATTTGTGAAGATGGTGGAGAGAGGAGGCTTGTCTGGCCTCCACTTCATGGGA
Organism: Trichechus manatus latirostris; assembly: GCF_000243295.1. Lineage (NCBI taxonomy): Eukaryota > Metazoa > Chordata > Mammalia > Sirenia > Trichechidae > Trichechus > Trichechus manatus. The sequence goes on along the minus strand of NW_004444036.1, from coordinate 10,343,499 downwards.
GTCAGCCTTGCGCTGTTGATCTTGACTCTCCTTCCCCGTGGTGGGGTTAGAGGAGGTCAGACACTGGCCCCACACCGTTTTTACAGTTTGGGAACTGTTTCCTGTACCTTTGCTACTCAAAGTTGATGAAGGACCAGCAGCAGCAGCAGCACCACTTGGGAGCTGGTTAGAAATGCACGGCCGCAGGCTCTACCCCAGACCAGTTGAATCAGAATCTGCATTTTAACAAAATCCCCTGGAGACTCATATGCACAATAAAGTTTGAGGAATGAAAGCTGGTCTGGAGCTTGCTCAGGGTCCTTTGAGAGATATCATCCAGGATGGGTTTTAGGATGCATTCCCTAACTTTGTACATAAATCTACCCATCCCAGCTTTCTTAGATATCAGCATAGAGTTCGTGGACTCTTGCCCCATTCCCCCCTTGGCACCTACCCCCCAGCCGCTTCTGCTTTCCAGGTTACCGTATTTTTACGCAAATAATGCACGTGTTATACGTTTTTTTGCCAACCTTCTCCCCCAACACCTGAAGTATTTTCCTAAGCATGGTATGCTTTTTTTTTTTTTTTACATGTTGCTATATTTCCACTTCCATTAATCTTGATCTTAGTGTCTTGACAATTATACCCCCTTACTTCAACTGGTTAAGATTTCTAATACCTAAGTCAAGTTTATGCTCCCCACTCCCTCTCCTAGTATTTCAGTGTTTTAAGTAAAGCTTGAGAGCAATTCCATTGCTTCATCTAAACAGCACATACAACGCCCACAAGCTAATAAACTGTTAAGGAAAAATCTCATATTTCTACTCTGAAAAATGTCTTTAATGTACTTTCAGATATTACAATCTACCCAGTCAGACTTTATTAATATCTGCATTGTTAACATAGGAATAAATACTTTATGTGTTATAGCTCCTTAAAACAATCTTCCGCAATCGAAATAACTTAAATATCTATTAAGTCTACACTCATTTCCACTTTTGCAATGTGTTTTTTGACGAGTATACATCTCATAACGATTTTCAGTGCATATGTATGCAATAATGTAGTTGAATTGGAAGGTTGGATATAATAGTTTAATATCTAAGCTGTTCTTATTCAAAGAAGCTTAATGATAAAGATTTATTTTTGCATATATTCATCAGAGAGCAAATAAGGCTATTTTTCCCTACCCTTTCCACCCATCAAGTATATTCATTGGAAAGAAGGGCAAGATGTTAGAACGGATTACTTTATATTCTTTTTAATAAAGAAGACTAAATAAAAAACCCATTATGTTTCATTGGCAGCAGAATCTCAACCTGAAGGGTTACCCAAAGCTCAATGACAATTTCAAGAACATTTTGCTGCAAGGACAGAAATCTCATGCCGGTGGAATTGCTAAAATAATTCTATGCATCCCTCTACCTGTGTTTATGCATCTGCATTATAACAACCCACACCTGTCATGTAGATTTGGAGGAGAAAAATGTAAGAAAAAAGGCTATGTTCTATACCCTAATGCAAAATAGATTATATTGAAATGCCAATGTCAAACCAACAACTTGAAAGATAAAATGAATAAATAGGTTTATACAGCAAAATATGTACCTTCTCCTCTGACTAATGATTACGAGGTGAATAACTAGGGTGGGACGAGCAAGAGGGGGAAAAAGCCTTCTCCTCACATTCATAGTATCAGTTAAGTAAGTCCATCAGCAAGGAGTTGGGCTTGTGAAAGGAGATAGGAGTGGGCAAGGAATGCTTCCAATTTCTAAATTATTCATCCCTCCAAGGAGTAAATATACATACCTATAAGCCTAAGGAACCCTGGTGGTGCAGTGGTTAAGAGCTCGGCTGCTAACCAAAAGGTCAGCAGTTCAAATCCACCAGCCGCTCCTTGGAAACCCTATGGGGTGGTTCTACTCTGTCCTATAGGGTCGGTATGAGTCAGAATCAACTAGACAGCAACGGGTAAGCCTAAAGTAACCTCTTATTTTTTAACCTAGATGCCACAGACAACGTTTGGGAAATCTACTTTACAAACTGAAAGAATCAGAGTCAATGTGGTAATAATAAAAGAAAAATGCTAGAGTTCTGAAGGTTAGATGCAGTAAATTTTAAGAAGTCTTACTCAGAGCACTCATTGAGATTTTCTAATTAGTCCATGGAGGTCAGATGCTATTTATTTGAGCAGAGGCTATTTACTTCTGGGTCTGGCACCTACAACTAGCAACTGGCTCTAATCCCCACAGGGCAGTACAGGTAAGGAAGGTTTTTGTTTTTTCTCACTCTCTTTTTCTTCAACTGAATAAATCATTTTTTCTAACTGGATTGTAACAATCTCTATACATTCTATCAATTATCTACATTCACTATCTATGTATTTCGTACTTTGGCTACTCTCCACTAACTCCCTAAATCATTCAAAATATTTTAGTTAAGTAATGATTCCAAAAGTGATTCTACCAAAAGATTTATTGCATATAAAAAGTAAATTTAAAAATATAATGTCTTAGTTATCTAGTGCTGCTTTAACAGAAATACCACAAGTGGATGGCTTTAACAAACAGAAATTTATATTATCATGGTTTAGGAGGCTAGAAGTCTGAATTTAGAGCACCGGCTCTAAGGGAAGGCTTTCTCTCTGTTAGCTCTGGAGGCAGGCCCTTGTCTCTTCAGCTTGTTTCCTGGTTCTGGGAGAGCTCCATATTGCTTGGCATGTATCTTCCTCCATCTCTACATTCCTTGTTTAAGCTCTTTTATATCTCAAAAGAAATTGACTAAAGATACACCCTACAATAATCCTGCCTAATTAATATAACGACAATCCATTCCCAAATGGGGTTATAACCAAAGGCACAGAGGTTAGGATTTATAACACATATTTTGGGGGACACAATTCAATCCATAACATTCTATCCTTTGGCTCCCCAAAATTCATGTCCTTGCCACATGTAAAACACATTCACCCCATCACATCATCCCAAAAGACTTAAATCAAAGTCCAAAATCTCATCTTCTGAATCATCAAAATCAAATATGGCTGAGACTTTAGGTGTCTTCCATCCAGGGGCAAAATTACTCTTCATCAGTGAACTGTGAAATCTAGACTACAAGTTACCTGCTTCCAAAGTACAACGGCAGAACAACCACAGGTAGACATTTCCATTACAAATGGGAGAAATTGGAGGGAAAGAAGCGATAACAGGTACCAAGCAAGTTCAAAAGCCAGCAGAACAATTTACATTAGCTCTCAAGGCTTGAAAATAATCCTCTGTTCTCTGAAACCATCTAGGCAATGGCCCTGCTCTCCAGACTCTGGGTGTTGGCCACACCCTATGGGTTCAGGGTGGAGGCCCCTCAGCCCTGGGCTTCATCTCGGCCTTCCAGGCCCACAGGAATGACAACTCTGCTCCGTAGGCTTTGGGCAGCCCCATTCTCCTAGCCCATCTGAGCGGCAGTGTCACCCCTTCAGCCCTAGCAGACCCCGTTCTCACCCCTTGTGCATGGCAGCCTGTCCTCTCAGCTTTGGGCAGCAACCCCATCCCCTTGGGACACCTAAATGGCAGCCCCACATGCTGGAACTAAATTGGCCAAGATCTAACTCTTCCAATCCTAGGAGTCTGTGGCCCCCCAGTTTGAGATCCAGCAGACCATGGCTCCTTCCTTTGAAACTGAGAAGGCCCTGCTTCCTGTGCTCCTTCCAACAGTTCTGCTGATCTCCGAGCTGCTCCAGGGATGGTCCTTTTCTTTTCTTGGAGGACAACAGACGTAGCTCCCTTGGCCTGTTTCCTGCCTGTAGAATTCCAAGAGGCAGACAGTGTTCTCTCCTTTCATTCTTTCTCTGTCTCATTGAGTCTAAGCTGATGGGTTTTCTGCTATGGTAGTTGGATAGATCCATCAGTCACAGGCTTAATCTCTTTAACAAAATATTGTGTAGCCATGTCCTTGGTGAAAATTCTAGGACAAGTGTCCTTAGTTTGTACAACAGAATTTTCCAAATCTTCAAGTTTTATTTTCATTTTGTACAGTTCTTTTTTAAGTCCATCTCTTTCTTCTCACATTTTACTATAAACGACAAGGAGAAACCATGTGGCTCCTTTTAAGATACTGCTTAGAAATCTCCTCAGCCAGATAGCCAAGTTCATCACTTACAAGTTCTACCTTCCATAAAACATTTGAACATAATTCAGACAAACTCTTTGCCACTGCATAAAAAGCATCACCCTTCCTCCATTGTTTAATCACATGTTTATCATTTTCTTTTAAAGCCTTACCAAAAGCACATTTAATGTCCACATTTCTAGCAACATTCTGTTGCTTGTGCCATATGTATTATCTAAGATGATAGAGACTTTCTGTATAGCTTTCCTCACTTCCTTCTGGGACCCCACCAGAATTGCCTTTGACATCGATAATTCTACCAACTGTCTCTTGAAGGCAGTCTAGGCTTTTACTATTAGGCACCTTAAAATTCTTTCAGCCTCTATCCATTATCCAATTTCAAAACCTTTTCCACATTTTAGATATCTGTTAGAGCGGCACCCCATTCCTGGTACCAAATTCTATCTTAATTATCTAGTACTGCTATAACAGAAATACAACAACTGGATGGCTTTAATAAACAGAAATTTATTTTCTCACAGTTTAGGAGGCTAGAAGTCCGAATTCAGACTGCCAGCTCTAGTGGAAGGCTTCCTCTCTCTGTCAGCTCTGGAAGAAGGTCCTTGTCTCTTCAGCTTATTTCCTGGTTCCTCGGAGATCTCCATGTGGCTTGGCATCAATCTTTCCCCATCTTTGCTTACTAGCTTGCTTGTTTAATCTCTTTTATATCTCAGAAGAGATGGTCTCAAGACACACCCTACACTAATCCTGTCTCACTAACATAACAAAGACAACCCATTCCCAAATGAGATTATAACCACAGGCATAGAGGTTAGGATTTACAACACATATTTTGGGGGACACAATTCAATCTATAACATATACTTTTCTTCTTTTATCTAATGAATCAGTTGCACAGTGATTCTAAACCCAATTTCCTATCCAAAATAAGCCTGTTTTTCATTGATACTTCTGCCAATTCAACTTAATTCAAAAAATATATCTAGAGATATGCACAATGCACTTGATCAATAAAACTGTAAGATATAGCCCCATTTTGAAGATGACCATGGTCTATATCTTTCTCTGATGATTGATGATTGAAAAAAAGAAAATTCATCATGATAGGTACATGAGTTGGGCAGAAAAGCCTAACAAAACTTTTAAATGAACATTTTTATAGGCTAAGAAAATTACAACAAGCCTAAAGGAAATTAATCAATGTATATAATAAAATTAATAGCTAGAACCTTCTTCTCTGTTACTTTTGGTTAGATTTAAAACACTGAGGAAATAGCAATCAAGTTTTATATCAACTTTGTACCAGGGCTTCAAACTGGTTCTTTCAGGTTTAATCATGGCTGAGGAAGCGACACTGGAACAAACCCAAATTTTAAAAATTTGGGTGAACCGGAACCATAATTGGAACAGGAAACATTACCGGTCAAAGCCCTGCTAGAAACTTAATCTCCCTCTTAGGAAATAAGGGCAGCATACGTGTTGCATAGCAACCAAATCTCTTGCCCGTCAGATTTTGTGCAGAGTTGGAAAACATTGTGCCCCACTAAAAGAGGATGGCAGACCGCACCTCTTTGAATGTTATGTTGCTGTCCTGGCAATAATCCAATCTCAGGCATTAGGCTCTTGAAAGGGCTCACTACAAATCTCCCATTCCAAGGCTTCAACTTGAGTAGTTGCCAGCAATTTAAAAAATGTGGGTCTGCTTTTGCTTCACTGGCCATGACTGAACCGATTTGAACAAGTTTGAAGCCCTGCTTTGTACACGTCACAGAATTTGGTACAGTGCTAGTCACATAGTAAGTATTCAACAAATACTTTTAAATTTAGAAAAAATTTTCAGGGAACTTTGTGGCTTCAGCAGAGGGAGAGAGGAGTATATGAAGGCATTTTCTGCCAGTGAATAATAACAGCATCCTCTTAACCTTGCAGAAGGAAAATGGAGAAAATGGCAGGCAGGAGGAAAGGATGGCCAAACAGGCAGGCATGTAGCCAGCGAAAATTTTCAGGATGTTGAAATCTCTGAGTACATAAAATTGGTTAGTTTCCATTTGTTGGGGGTAACTTCAGCTTATAATAAAATCTCTTTACTTGCATATGCATCTCCTTATTCACCATTTACATTATTGGTTACTCTACCTTAACTTTGCATTTACTCAAATAAGGGTAAACCCAGTAAACGGACAGGAGGAAAGCTGTTACGACTCAACTAGGAAAAGTATGGTCTATCCCATAAGAGATAAGGGAAATCAAATAGATCTTCTTCCGAACAAGAGAAAATGTCTCCTCTTCTACCCAGCTCTGATTTAAACTTGACTGGATTCTTCTCGGGATGAATATATCAGATTCAAACTCACCATTAGCAAGATTTGCAGTTTTTATTAGATGCTGAAATGAATCACCAAAAGGATAATAACAACTTACTACAACTGAGAAAAAGTTCTAACGCGTATGACCTAAAGACTGAAATAAACAAACCAAAAAAACTCCTTTTACTAAACCGCAAATTGGCAGCAAAGTGATGAAAGGCAAAGCTACCCACATCCCTCTGGACTGTACTCCTAGAATACATTCAGAATGACTTTCTGGTGATGATGCTAATTCTCAATGCTTCTCATAAAGGTGCATTTCCAAATATTTAAAACTTTTAAAAACTGATCTGTACATGTAGAAACTGTTGAGTTGGTATATGTTTTGCTGTGTATATTCTCAAGAACAAAATAAATAAGGTTTTTTTAAAAAAAAGAACTAACTATATGGGATAAATTGACAACAGTAACTCAAAAGATTAGATAGGAACCTTAGGGGGCAGTAAGTTTATGTTAACGGACAAGTAACAACTCAGAAAAGGAGGGTGAGAATGGTGCACAACTCATGTCACTGAATTGTACATGTAGAAATTGTTACATTGGGGTATGTTCTCTTGTGTATATTCTCAACAACACCAACAAAAAATAAATTCAAAAAAAAAAAAAAAACTAATCAAGGTAGATAAAAGCCGGTCTTAGGATACCAGGTCTCTTTTCGTTAGCTCTCACCATTACCAATACTCACTGGTTTGGCAGAATTAATTTCAGAGTAGCATTTCCCCTCAAGGCTGTCTCTAACTTCTGAAGGTGATATTGTAAGCAGAGGCATTACTTCTTAAAAATGGAGTGGCATTGGTTCCGGTAAAATGGTGCTCTAGGCAGAAGCACCACGCCATCCCTCTACAGCAAAGATCCGAAAAACTAAGCCGAACAGAGAATACAAAAATCCTGAAACCCTAAAACATCAATTGAAGAGATAAAGAACTCAGCCAAGCACCAAATGGAGTGAGAAAACTGACAGAGAACGGAGAGCAAGGAGAGATTCATGCAGAGGTCCCCTACCAGCTAAAGCAGCGCGGATCCGCCATCTTGGACTCCTATCAGAGACCAGCAAACAAGGGGTACGAGAAAGCAGCCTCACGGAGC
>NW_004444036.1:10252880-10328080 GCF_000243295.1 Trichechus manatus latirostris | reverse complement strand
AAAAAAAAGGTTGAGAAGTTAGAGGGTTGATACGTTGTGGGGTTGTTAACCAATGTCATAAAACAACATGTGTACTCCTGTTTCATGAGGAACTATTTGTTCTGTAAGCCTTCACCTGAAGTACAATAAAAAAAAAAATGGATTGGCATTATTTCTCTGGATCAAGGGTCAGCCAAAACCGGCCTACCACCATTGTGTTTTGTAAATAAGGTTGTATTAGAACACAGGGATGTGTTGTCCATGGCTGCTTTTGTGGTACAACTGCAGAGCTGAATAGTTGCAACGGAGAAGATATGACCCTCAAAGCTTGAGACATATACTATCTAGGTCTTTACAGAAAATATTTGCCAGCCCTACTCTAAATAATCAAAGTGCCATATCACTGCTATACTTTGCCCTGTGCCAGCCGCATTACAAAATGACTCATCCAACTTTATGAAAGAACATTTACAATGACCAACAAGAACATAAAAAAATGCACATCATTAGTAATTGGGGAAATATGAATGAAAATCACAATGATATATACACACTTCACACCCATTAGAATGGCTAAAATTAAGAAGACTGCCATATTAAGTGTTGGGAAGGATGTGGAGGAACTGGAACATTTATACACTGCTGGTAGGAATATAAAATGGTAACAACTTTGGAAAATAGTTTGCCATTTTCTTATAACGTCAAACATACCTATAAATTCCACTTCTAAGTATGTACCTAAGAGAAATGAAAACATATGTCCACACAAGGACTTGGACATGAACGTTCACAGCAACATTATTCAAAACCAGGAAACTACCCAGATGTCCATCAACTGACAAATGCATAAACAAATTGTGACATAGCCATACTACTCAGAATACTACTGAGCAATAAAAAGGAATGAACTACTGATACACTCAGCAATGTGTGTAAACCTTAAAAACATAAGGCTGAGTAAAAGAAATCAGAGGAGACCTGAAGTGGAAATTGATAGGGAAAGTGAACAAAGGAACTTTTTAGGGTGGTGGGAGTCTCTTAAATCTTGATTGTGGTGATGTTTAAATAAGTGCATAGATCTGTCAAAACTCACCAAAATTTAATGTAAACTTAAAATTAGTCTATTTTCTTGTATGTAAATTATACCACAATAAAGGTGATTTTATAAAAATGATTGTTCCATAACCTTTAATGATCCAGATCATCTATACTAAATTCGCAAAATTACTTTGATCCATCTCTCTTTTAGCCTCATTTAACATCTCTCCATCATGCTCTCACCCTCGTTCCAATAACCACACCATATTACATGTCTTCTAAATGTATTATTATTTTACATTCTTGTTAAATATCAGACTTTGTCATGGATTGAATTGTGTCCCCAAAAAATATGTGTATCAGTTTGGCTAGGCCATGATTCCCAGTATTGTATGATTGTCCACCATTTTATCATCTGATGTGATTTTTTTATGTGTTGTAAATCCTATCTGTATGATGTTAATGAGGTGGGATTAGTGGCAGTTATGTTAATGAGGCAGGACTCAATCTACAAGATTAGATAGTGTCTTAATCCAATCTCTTTTGAGATATAAAAAGAGAGAAGATAGCAGAGTGACATGGGGACCTCATACCACCAAGAATGTAGTGCAAGCCAGGAGAAGAGTGCGTCCTTTGGGCCCAGGATCCCTGTGCTGAGATGCTCCCAGACCAAGTAAAGACTGATGACAAGGACCTTCCTCCAGAGCTGACAGAGAAAGCCTTCCCCTGGAGCTGATGCCCTGAATTTGGACTTGTAGCCTGCTAGACTGTGAGAGAATAAATTTCTCTTTGTTAAAGCCATCCACTTGTGGTATTTCTGTCATAGCAGCACTGGATAACTAAGACAGAATTTGGTATCAGGAGAGTAGAGTGCTGCTCTAACAGATGCCTAAAATGTGGAAGCAGTTTTGAAACTGAATGGGTAGAGGCTGGAAGAGTTTTAAAGTGCCTAATAGTAAAAGCCTAGATTGCCAGACTCTTTTGGGATATAAAAGAGAGAAATGAGCAGAGAGACAGGAGGGCCTCATGCCACCAAGAAAGCAGTGCCAGGATCAGGGCACATCCTTTGGACCCGGGGTCCCTGTGGTGAGAATCTCCTAGACCGGGGGAAGATCGATGACAAGGACCTTCCTCCAGAGCTGACAAAGAAAGCCTTCCCCTGGAGCTGATGCCCTGAATTTGGACTTGTAGCCTGCTAGACTGTGAGAGAATAAATTTTTGTTTGTTAAAGCCATCCACTTGTGGTACTTCTGTTATAGCAGCACTAGATAACTAAGACAGACTTCTAAGGATTCAATAACTCCGTAAAGAAGCTGGTAATGTCCTAAAATAGTCATTCTATTTTCATTATTTCGTTAATCCATAATCTGCCTCCATCTAATTTCAGCCACTGGCTTCAGTTTTACTTTTGGAGCCATATGGAAGAAGCTTATTTACTCATCCACACAATAGCTATTCAATATTTGATACATACATATATAAGATTTACCTTGTCTCCCTCAATTCTTACTGTCTTCAAGCCGAATATCCTCAATCATGTCTTCTGAAAAGTTTGTAACTCCAATGCTGAATTCTAGTTGAGTTCTTTTTATTTTTATTGATGTAAAAAATATATATAAAACACAACATTTGCCAATTCAACATTTTTTGGGTGTAAAATTTAGTGATATCAATTATATTAATCATATTGTGCAACTATCACCCATAATCATTGCCAAATTTTCCATCATCATAAACAAAAAACTCAGTGCTTCCTAAACAATGGCTCCTCTTCTACTTGAGCTCATGATGGCCTCAGTGTGTTAAAATTTGTGTTCACAATCTTAATTATGCAACCAAATGGAATTATTCGTTAGTCCAGAAGGCAAAACGATAACTGGTACGTACAATTAATAGGTAAAACTACTTTTGCTTAATAGGAGAGATAATTTTTTTAATAATTGAAACCGTCCCAGAGTGTAATGTTCAAGCAGACACTACCCTGGGTGATGCAAACAGTTAAAGCGCTCAGCTGCTAACCAAAAAGTTGGAAGTTTACATCCATCCAGAGGCACCTCAGAAGAAAGGCCTGGTGATCTACTTCTGAAAAATCAGCCATTGAAAACCCTATGGAGCACAGTTCTACTCTGACACACATGGGGTCACCATGAGTTGGGGCAACTAGCTTTAGATCTTTAGTCAGATATGGAGGAGAGAACTTTGTATTTCACAGATGTTGGACTAGACAACCTTTAAAATCCTCTCTAACTCCCCGATTCTGTAACTGTCAAAGGCCTCCAAGTTTATGAGACAGGAAACTGGTAAGTTTGCAAGGAAGACAAGAGTTAGAAGAAAACTGAATGTGGCTGACTAGGTCCCTAGGGTCTGGCACTGTGTGTTTGAAGAAGATCAGACAATTACAGAGATGAGTGGAATGAAGAAGTAGCTACCACACTATGGAGATCAAATCATTTCCCACATTTTGTTTCCTAAGTGCAGAGCCGTACAGTCCCACCAGACACTAAACTCCACGCTTGGTTTGACCTTGGTTGTTAAACAGATGCCCAAAGGATCCCATGAAATAAAGAAAAGAATGAGGCCCAGGGATGCTGTGGCCAGTAGATTACGAACAACAAATAGACTGTCCTGCATAAAACAAAAGGGCAGTTATTCAAAATAGGTCTCAGTTCTACGCTGAGTCACTCTAAAAAAGGCCTAAAAGAATGCAATCAGTATAGTTTCAGAGTTTGAAATTGTCACTCAGAAATTCAAAAAAAAAAAAAAAAAAGACAAAACCAAACCCCCTGCCATGAGTGGATTCTGACTCAAAGCGACCCTATAGGACAGAGTAGAACTGCCCCAGAGGGTTTCCAAGGCTGTAATCTTTACGGAAGCAGACGGCCATATCTTTCTTCCGCGGAGCAGCTGGTGGGTTCAAACCACTGAGCTTTCAGTTCGCAGCTGAGCGCTTTAACCACTGTGCGACCAGGGCTCCTATTACCCCAGATTAGGGACTCAGAATTCCAATCTGCTTTGTCTTTTCCTCCCTTCTTCACATAAACGAGCTTACCCTAGGATCTCTGACAGGTTGTGGGCTTTTAGAATTCTGCTTTTGCTTGCAATTGATAGGATTTTTCTCATTTTCAAAGGGAAAAAAATGCATTAAAGATTTCGTTCTCTCTAGTTTTTCCAAACCACATGAGCTCAGCAAACAGATTTAGTTTTGCAAGTAACTTATCACCATTGACAGCATCGTTTTAAGAGCAGCTGTTGCCTCATAGACTACAGTGCGAACATAGCCCTGAATTTAGAAACGGTTCTGCTTAGAAGGAATATTGCACAGTTAGCACCCTCCTCTTAATTACCAACGACATTTGCATGAAAGCCCCATCTTTGTTTGGCAACTTCACCTTCTTATTTTTTCAAGGTTTTTAAATTTAAGGCCTGAGAGGTGTCATTCTGTAATGATGAGTTTAGCTTGCAAAGGAAGAGCCATCTCTTTCTCATCCCCTGCCTCCGTCAAACGGTCTTTTTTGACTTTTAGAATTGCTCTTTCCTTTTTTTGTATGGAGTTGGCTGACTGTCAAAACGAGTTCTTTTGCAATCCTATTTGTGAGCTGCAAGGTCATATGATTCTGGGTTCTGACACTGGAAAATGAATTTATAAAGAAAGATACTATTTCTTCATTCTTTTAATGTTTGGGATGCTAAGGAGAATTTGCATAATATGTGTTTTGCAATTTTTGCAAAACGCCATGCCACACTTTCACAACTGACATTAGTCTTAGGGTACTGGGTGCATACACTTATGTACCATAATGTGTGAGTAGAGATGAGGTTGGTGAGGGAGTTAGGGAAAAGAAAATAAAAGAAAATATTGATGCAATAAACATTAAAATCCCTCATTGTTCTTTCAGAGCAATCTTTTATAATATAGAATGGTTTTGGTAAACTATTTGCCTCCGACTTATGTCTCAAAAGAAATTTCAACTGATCTTCTAGAGTTCACTGTTCCATTGAGCTAAGTTAATATTCACAAACGATTGTTTCAAAGCCTCACAAATTTTATCATTTCCTATGTTAATGCACTGTGTGTGCTCACAAGAAAAAAACTATACGAGTAACTTTTTTAACCTTTCATTTTATTATGAAATAATTTAAGAATTGAATATTATTCTAAGGAAAATAGGAGTCCTGGTGGCGCAGTGGTTAACCCACCAGTTCGAACCCACCAGCTGCTCCGCGGGAGAAAAGTCCTGGCGATCTGCTTCTGTAAAGATTACAGCCTAGGAAACCCTGAGACAGTTCTACTCTGTCACATGTGGTCGCAATGAGTCGGAATCAACTTGACGGCAAGAGTTTGGTCTTTTTGGGTTTTCTAAGGAAAATAGAAATAATTAAGTACATAAATTAAGACAAGCATGAAGAGTTCTTAAGTTAGGAGAACATCGAATGTACTTATCAACTAAAGAGGACAGGATAGCTTTTTTTAGGGATGGCCTTAGGTAGGTCAGAAGGGAATAACGGAAGTGGAGGAAAGGGTACATGAAGGTAACCAAAAGGAGAGGCTCAGGGTGCAACAAATCAACTGCTCTTCCATTTAGCTTAGAGTCTGCCCTAAGCAGCAGAATTCTTGAAGATGCGTTAATATTGGTAAGAGACTAGTGTGACAGAATAAAAAGGAATGAGGTTCTCCATATAAGATTTAGTTCATTTCTATTATCACTTATAGAAATCAAGAATTATTTCCAGTACTAATAAAATCAGGTACGGTGGTACGGCTTATGCAAAAGCTCAATTACATGCACACACAAAAAAGCATTGCACACCTATAGTGTGGCATCCCATACTTTCTCCTCCTTCTCCTTCTTGCTTATCTGTATCTTCCAAAAATTATAAAATGAAAATTGAATTAGACAGGATGGGCTTGATTATGCTGCAGTAAAACAAATAACTCCCCAAATCTTTATAGTTTAGCACAATCAAACATTTTCTCTCTCACTCATGTTACCTGTCCAACATGGGTCAGCAAGGGTGTTTCTGCTCATTGATCACTCAGAAACTTGGCTAACAGAGGCTTCGTTTGCACAAATGCTTCCACAACTACAGCAGCAATGGATAGGGAACACAAATCTTGTACTGTGTCTTAAGGCACCACTCCAAAGTGACACATATATATTCCACTCATATTTCACAGGTCAAAGTCACATGGCCATACCTACTGTCAAAGGAGATGGGGAAGTGTAATCCTACCATTTTCCAGGAGAGCAGAGAGCCAGAAATATTTGGTAAAAAGCATGAATGTCTGTTAAAAATGCTTAGTACACATCAAGTATATTTTGGCAAATATTCATCTTATATTTTTGGAAACATGCATTTTATATAAAATTGAGGCAACATTTTATATGCTATTTTATATGATTTTCCCCTTAATATAGCAAACATTTTCAATATTAATAAATATTCTGATACAAAAAAGAAAATCCCGTTGCCGTCAAGTTGATTCCGACTCACAGTGATCTTATAGGACAGAGTAGAACTGCCCCATAGGGTTTCCAAGGAGCAGCTGGTGGATTCAAACTGCCAACCTTTTGGTTAGCAGCCGAGCTCTTAACCACTGTGCCACCAAGGCTCCTTCATTAAATCCTATGAATGTCACAAATTTATTTAAACAACCCTCTACTATGTAACTTTTAATTCTCTAAAATTTAGATGAGGAGAATAATAAAGGAATAATGAATTAAATAAAGTATTTGTAGGAACGGAGAAATTTGAATGTGAGACTAAATTCTCTGACAGGGGAGCAAACCAGGACTGAGAAGAGAAAGCAGACATATTAATGCTTTAATGGAGCCCTAGGTGGTAGGCTCCACACACATAGATTCAGAATATGTAGTTAACAGAAGGGAAACTTGAGAAGACTTCTTATAGAGACTAACGGCAGCAAAAGGAATTATAGGCTGATTATAATTTGAGCTGATAGTACTCCACACTGGTAATACATTACCTACAAAGTTGGAGGTCAGCTATGATTACATAGACAATGGCTAAAAGTCATCGTTTACATCTATTCAGATGTAGCTACCACATCAAATCAACATCAATAAAACAGCAATTATGAATAAGTAAATCAGGCAAATAATATGATGCTTTTTCTTTCCGACAAAATGAGATCCCCTCATTTGGTAGAGCACCTCCTTTGAGTTATTTTTCCAATAAACAAACCCACTGCTGTCGAGTCGATTCTGACTCATAGCCACCCTATAGGACAGAATAGAACTGCCCCATAGAGTTTTCAAGGAGCGCCTGGTGGATTCGAACTGCCAACCTTTTGGTTAGCAGATGTAGCTCTTAACCACTACGCCACTAGGGTTTCCATTTTTCCAATAGCAGTGGCGTATTTTCCCAGGTACCTTCACACAACACTCTCAATCAAGTATTTACTGGACTCAGCATTTTCCTAGGTGTGGAGGGGACACAGAAGAAGTGATAGACATGTCCATGGTATACCTGTGGAGGCAAAACTAGCACATGCAAGACATGTAAAGAATAATTAATTTCAGTATGGAATTGGCTATAAGAGCGAGCAAAGTTGAGCAAAGGAGGAGTTGATTTTGAGTTAAAATATTGAGAAAGACTTAATTGGAGAAGGTAAGAGTTAAGCATAGTTTTGAATTATAATCATCAGTAGATTAAAAGGTAATTAAGTTGTGAGGGAGGGGTGCTTGGCAGTACATTACAGACATGGTTGCAAAACGCCAGGGGGTGCTGGGAAATGTAGTTGGAAAGGTAGGGTGGGACCAAATGATGGAGGCCTTTGAAAACCAGGATTGGAAATTCCTTCAAAAGGAAGTCATTATAGGTTCTCCAGAAGACAGAATGATTTAATGAAAGTGATGTTTTCATTAAATTAATCAGATGCTAATAAGCATGATTGATTAAAATCACATTCCTTCTCCTCAGACAACCTTCACACACACACACACACACCCACACACCCACACACCCCGACACAAACACACACACACACATACATAGTGAACGCCTATAAACATATGCAGGCAAAAACTATGTCCTCCAATATTCAGGCTACCATAGGACTTTGGATATTAAACAATAATAAACATAATAAATAATAATAAACATAACACAATAGTGGTATATATATTCCATATATCTATCTATGCCACTACGTATTTCATCTCGAAGGTGGGAACCATGTCTCATACATCTTTACACACCTAGTCCCTAACACAGTATCCATTACATACACATAAAGCTTTGAATGGATAATTGAAGGGACTAGAATACGGAAGATTACATAATTAGGTCTTTGCTCTAAGCATAACAAGTGATCTAAACAGGATCTGACTTAGAGAAGGAATTAAAATATAGTCTCCTCCCTCCATGTACCATGCATCTTCCATTTGGCCTCCCAGATCAATGTTTCATCCTTCTCCACCCCGTTCTGTGCCTCAGAGATCTAACTTGTATGTACCACATCAACAGGACTCCCTTCCAATTGAGTTCAACCAGTTGGAAGCCTTGAGGAAACTGGAGGGAAAGAGAAAAATGAAGTCAGGGTATTTATGCTCTATGCCTCAAAAGTCACCATGGCCTGATCATATTCCTTGACCAAACGTCATTGCACTTCCCAAAGCTGCCAGCTCCACAGGACTGTCTACCATTGTGGGTTCAAGCAACTGCATCCTCCCCTCATCCTTTTAAACCTAAGGATGATAAAAGCTCAGGTGTTACTAGCTTCAGGTCACTGTAATTTCCCTGCGGTTCCATTACACCCAGACACATTTTTGTAAATAGCCTCTTTCTAAGTAAACTCTCTTCAAATTATCCTCTTTTGAATGTGCCATTTATTTCTGCTGGGCCCTTGATTTGCTTCCCTTTATTTTCCCTAGTATAAGAAAAGGCAAGAGAAACTGGCCAGTGAAGAAAGACATTTTTATTTAGACAATTATTAGAGGTTGGTCCAATTTCACAACTAGAACTGGATAAAATATCATTAAATCAGTTTATCACTTCCTGTAACATTCTCCACAGATGGGAAACTAAATTACAGTATGTTGATAAGAGGTTTGCAACAACAGGATTTCTAAAATTTCAGATAAACAGTGGGAAACATTTCCAAATATTGATCAGAAAGGAAATATTTTTTTATTTGTTATTGTTTGGCCTCATTGAGAACACCAGGCCATGGACCTTTCTATTTTCTCCCAATCCACCAGTCCTTCTACTTTTGTCATCTTCCTTCTTGGCCACCACTGAATCCACAATCAACCATTTCAAAAAAATTGGGCAAATACCCCCAAACTCCATTGCCCATCTGTCTTTTCATTATACCCATCTAAGTAAACCCCAAAATCAGGATGAAACCAAGTATTTGTTTTCTCCAAGCCTGCACCAAGTCAGCTGAGTGCTGCTGAGGAAAGTTACTCAATGGGGCAAGCTGTACCCTCAATAAATTCACAATGCCAACCTCAGTCGCAAACTCCACAATGACCACAAATCTTCCCATGTCTCTGCTCAACTCCTGCTCTAGCAAAGACTTTTTAAAGCCTTCTCTAACCTCCTCAAACCTTTGACCCCTACCTTTCCTTCTATTCATAAAAGATGACCAGGCCTTATAATTCACATAAAATGCTGAGGTCATCAAGCACACATGAACATTCTAGCAACCTGCCAAAACTATATACTGTCCTCCTACTTTCCTCCAGTTTCAACAGAAAAGGCCAACCATGCCACCTGCATCTTGAAAATCATCCCCTTTTTCATTCTCAGGAACATCACCCCAGAGACTATCCTCCTCTCCTTCCTCTGTACATTCATCTCTCCCTTTTAACAAGATTCTTACCATTAGGATTTAAACATGACATGTCTCACCCATCTTTTGAAAATAAGTCTCCCAGGTATTTACAACTATTCACAATTACACCATCTCTCTCCAACACCATATTATCTTTTAAGAAGAATGCATTGTGTAGTGCTAGGATCTTTAATTTGCTAAGAATAAATGGCATTTCATCTCCACCATTTTGGCCTTTGGCATACTTGATGACTGTATTAAAAATGGCTGGAAGTATGCAAGTTTAGAGATATTAGGTAGGGTTGATCTACATTGCTTTGTATATGAAAAGAAAGGAATGAAGCTGGTAAGATCTGGCAAGAATGAGGCGTGATCAAGGAATCCTGAAAAACAACGGGTGCAAGGCCAAGAAGTTTCGAGAAGAGACCAAAAAAAGACTTCCCTGGTGATGGCTTCCCTGAGAGAATGACAAAACCTTAGATCTGAAGATGGAAAGGAGTTAACTGTGAAAAGAAGGGAAGGAATAATCTTAGAGGCAGAGGGAACATCGTGTGCAAAAGTCCTGTGGTTTAATTATGGCGAGTATTAAGAATAACAACAACAAAAAAGGACCATGTGGCTAGACCCCAGAGATCGTTGGAGAAATAGGTTAAAAAGGAGACTAGAGAGGTGTATAGAAACCATACCACACAGGGCTTGTAGACCTAGTTAAAACAATTTCTTTGCCTTTATCCTAAAAGAATTAAGAAATTATTGAAGGGTATTTGGCAGGAGATGACATATCATATTTAATATTTGAAAAAAAATACATAGTTTCAATGTAAAGAACAAATTCCTGGCTAAAATGAAGAAAAATGACAGACTCAAAAGACATTGGGCAAGTAAAATCAATAGGACTTGGTAATGGATTATATATGGAGTTGAGGAAGAGGGAGTTACAGTAAGATGGCTCTGAGTGTCTAGCTTGCATAGCTGGACTGTTCACTGAACTAAGGTGCCCTGAAATAGAAAAGACAGTCAGAATTCAGGTTTGGCTGGATATTGTAATGTACGTATTTGAATCATCAACAAGAAAATGTTAAAATTTTAAGTAGTCAGTGGGACATAAAGGTTTGTGTCTCAGGGGAGGTATCTGGGCTACCGTTTAGATTTGTAAATCATGTGTACAGAGCATAACTTGAAGCCACATGCCTAGAATAGATCCTAAAAGGAGAACATAGAGTAAGAAGAGGAAATGGCCTAGATTTGAGCATTAAAGAACTCCAATATTTAAAATCTGGGAAGAGGATGAACTGCAAAGAGAAAGAGAAGTGATGAAGAAGATGGAAGGACAGAAGCCAAGGGAAGAGAGGAACTCAAGAAGTGTTTAAATGTAAACAGCAACACGTCAGTTGGATTGAGTAACCTGTTCCCAAAATCCTATAAAGGCATATTTCGGCTCTTAGACACTGTTTTCTCACATATTGCATATATTCTTTGATATTATTATTTTTCTTCATAGATAGTCTACTGGCATAAATCCATGAGCATGCAGGTGGGGTTAAAGGGTCAACATTTTCAGCACATTTCCAATGTTGTCTCAATTATAATAAGTTTATGAGATCAAAGCATCTTATTCATAGCGTTAGCATTTTTGTTTTCTAAATTTTCTTCTCATTTTAAAACACCAATGGAAAAGGTGGAATAAAGAGTAACATTGAAATGATCGCTTACAATAAGAAAGATGGTGTAATGTATACTGCTGCCTGGTAAACTGAGTCATCAGACGATATCTTGAAATGTTTGTTTATCAATTTATGAACAAAAGTATGACTGTCATTACTGAAACATGGTGAGGTAGTCCATATCTAGTGTGCAAACTCTAGGTTGTTAGTAAGCCAAATGTTTAAAAATTTAGGTTTAACCTGTATCCTATGCATAAAATTTAAATTCATTGAAATGCCTTCAAAGAGGAATTGATAGAAAAAGGGAATTTAAACATTTTTCAATTCTAACTTTGATGTAGGAGTCCTGGTGGTGCAGTGGTTAAGAGCTCAGCTGCTAACCAAATGGTAGGCAGTTCAAATCCACCAGAAGCTCCTGGGAAACTCTATGGAGCAGTGCTACTCTGTCCTATAGGGTTGCAACTTTGATGCAAAATTAATTAGCATGCAATTTTGAAAATTCTCTTCTTGCTTATACCATATTCATACTAACAGTCAAGAATTCTTTTATTACACAAGTTGTATGTTGTTAAGTCAATTCTGATGCATGGCAACCCCATGTGTGCAGAGTAGAATTGTTACATAGGGTTTTCAAGGCTGTGACCTTTCAGAAGCAGATCACCAGGCCTTACTTCCAAGGTGTCTCTGGGTGGTTTTGTACTGCCAACTTTTAGGTTAACAGTCCCATGCTTAACCATTTGCACCACCCAGCGACTCCCTTTATTATCCATGTTGTTGTTAGTTGCCTTCAAGTCAATTCTTATTATACTTATGGAAATAATATTTGAATTATGGATATATGGCTTGAGATACAACTTCAGCCATGTGCACACACTGAAAGAAAGGATTCAGATGTACTTTACCACTTAGAAGACATGAAGAAACACAAATGCGGGCACAAACACACTTTTACAATTCAAAATGGGAATTTCTTAATCAACATGTACAACTCTAATTAGTAGTGAGGGAGACAAATGAGGAGAGATGCATATTTACTATGAACATTAATTAGGAAGTGATAATGGTACACTTAAAATTATTGGTAAACAAAGGATTATTCGATTAATTATGTTGGAATAATTGACCAAGAGTTTTAGAGAAAAAAATTAAATTGGATCTCTATCTCCTATCTTATATGAAAATACATTCTAAGTCAACTAAAAACTTTAAATATAAAAATATAATCATGATAAATTTTAAAAATGGAAAAAATGAAATGTAAATGTAAAAAACAAAATAATGATAATTTTTAAAACAGAAATAATGACTATGTATTTTTATAATATTGGAGTGGGAAAAGACTAAGCATCATGCCAAAGCCAAAAACTATTTTTAAAATTATAAATTTGATTAATATTTAAAATTTCTTTACAGTCAAAGAACTCACCATTATCAAAGTTAAAGGTCAAACTACAATATGAGAAAGCAATATTTACACTATATGTAACAGAATAAAGGTAAATTTAAATATCTATATATAGAGAGAGAGAGGGGAGAGAACTTAAAAATCAGTAAGACAAAATATATACTCCTACGGTACAAAAATTAACGGATGATATAAACAATTTACAAAATAACATGGCCAACAACTCTTCAGACAGGGATTGGACTGGACTGTGGGACATAAAGTGATACTCGTGAAGAATGTGCCTCTTAGTCAAGTAGATACAAGAGACCAAAGGGGCAGCTTCTGTCCAGAGGTCAGATGGGAAGGGAGAGAGAGTTAGGAGCTGGTTGAATGTTCATGGGGAATCAGGGATGGAGGGGAGGAGTGTGCTGTTGCAGAATGGGGTGAGTGGTTGGGGTCTCATAACAATGTATGTAAAAAAAATTTGTATGGGAGACTAACTTGAAATGTAAACTTCATTTAATTACAACAGTAAAAAAAATTAAAAAATAAAAAATAAAATACATGGCCAAGAAAAATACAAAAAGATGTTCAACCTCACTTCAAATCAATGCAAGTTAAGAACAATGGCATATGTTTATCACATTGCCAAATATTAACAAGCTTGATAGTGTTCTGTGCTATCAAGCTTGTTATGGGGAGAAAGTGCTCTCATACTGTATTAGTGAGTCCAGCTTTCTGAATGTCAATTTTATAATATTTATCCAAGGCCCTTAAAATGTACGTACCCTTCAAGAGATGTACGCTTGATGAAATATGCTAAGGAAATAACTGAACAAGTGCACAAAGATGAATGAACAAGGATGGTTATCATGACTGTTTAGAATTCTTTAAAAAAGGAGGAAAGGATGTAACTGTTCAAAGGCACAGAATAGGATAAATTATGATACATAATGATACTATGTAGCCATTAAAATGATCATTTAGATCTGTCTTTATTAGCATTGAAATAATGTCAGAATATACTGTGAAAGGGAACAGGAAATTTCAAAAAGAGTATGCGTGGTATGATTCCATTTTTGAAAATAGGCATGCTCGTGTGTATGTGTTTTATGGGAAAAATCAGGGGAAATTAACAGGATAATTTTTTTTTTTTATTGTACTTCAGGTGAAGTCTTACAGAACAAATAGTTTCTCATGAAACAGGAGTACACATGTTGTTTTATGAGATTGGTTAACAACCCCACAACATATCAACCCTCTAACTTCTCAAACTCTTTTTTTTTTTTTTGCTGAAAATACGCATAGCCAAAGATACACCATTTCAAAAATGTCTACATGCACAGTTCAGTGACATTGACTACGCTCTTCCAATTGTGCTGTTATTCTCACTTAAGATGAAGGCTTACAGAACGAAATAGTTTTTCATTTAACAGTTACTATAAATGTTGCCCTATGACAATGGTTAACAATCTCACAACACATCAACAATATCCTTACTCAACCTTGGGTTCCCTATCACCAGCTTCTTTGTCCCCTTCTGCCTTCTGGCCCTTGTCACTGGACTGCTGTACCTCGTTAGTCTCATTTGGTTTTACGGGGCTGTCCACTCCCAGGCTGAACAGTGAACCTCGGAGTTAACTTCACCACTGAGCTAAAAGGGTGTCTGGGGGGCCATACTCTCGGGGTTTCTCCAGTCTCCTTTAGGCCAGTAAATCTGGTCTTTTGTGAGTTAGAATTATGTTCTACATCCTTCTCCAGCTCTGTCCAGAACCCTCTGTTGTGATCCTGGTCAGAGCAGTCAGTGGTGGTAGCCGGGCACCATCTAGCTGTACTGGACTCAGTCCGGTGGAGGCCTTGGTAGCTGCGGACAATTAGTCCTTCGGACTAATCTTTTCCTTTAACAGGATAATTTTAAATGTCATTGTGGCAAGGTGGTAATTTTATGGATAATTTTCACTTTTACCTTCATTCCGTCCTTCTTGACTGAATAATTTTATAATAAGCTTGTGTTGTTTCACACTAAAGAATAAATAAAACTCCATTTTGAGAACAGCAACAAAGTTCTTTAACCTAAAACCTAACCCATTGCCATTGAGTTGATTCCGACTCATAGCTACCCTATAGGACAGAGTAGAACTGCCCCATAGAGTTTCCGAGGAGCTCCTGGTGGATTCCAACTGCTGACCAGACACCTTCAAAAAATGTGTGAAGAGACTACATAAAGTTTTGTCTGTAGAAGACTACCATACCTTCTGTTACCAGCTGTGAACTATCTAAATGATCATTTTAATGGCTCCTAGTAAACTATCCTCCATGGAGGAATCAATAAAGGAAGACTGATCTAAAACCACACAATGGGCATTTGCAAATCAGTGTCAATGTCAAATCAGTCCAGAGAGGCTGAGATCATCAACCTTGCAGAAATCTCAGCTTCCCTTCCCTGGTCAGAGCCCTGGTGGCGCCGTGGTTAAGCGTTCGGCTGCTAACCTAAGAGTCAGCAGTTCGAATTCACCAGGCGCTCCTTGGAAACCCTATGAGGCAGTTCTACTCTGTCCTATAAGGTCGCTATGAGTCGGAATCGACTCTACAGCAACGGGCTTACAGGTCCCTGGTCAGTCTGGACCCCAGCTGCTTCATAAGCCTTTTCTCTCTCACTCTTATCCCCATTAACTCGGGGCTAGGTCAGTGGGTACTGGTCCCTCCTCTGCTTCTTAATTCTGGTAATTTGTTAAAAGGACTCACAATCTGCAGAGAAAGGACTATGTTTAATCTAGTAGAAAAAAGGATACAAACACAAGGGGAAGATCAGGAGAGAAAATCTAAGGCTTGTTAAATATTGGAATGAGTTAAAAAGAAAAAGCAAATTATCACTTCCTTTGAAGTCTTCCAAAACTAAATGAAAATTCTAATCTATCTAAAGACAAAGTGTCAGGAATATCTACTCGGAGACAGCTGGGGGAAGAGCAATTTTCAACACTGGGAATTAAATTTGGTTCAAGTTAAGGGCAAAGGAAGGGATCAAGGGATTTCTCAATGTCCAATGCCATTCTGGAAACAAGTCATTTTGTGAAAAGAAATCCCGGCACAGGAGATGGAAGTAAAAGAGTACAATGAGAGGGAAAGAAGGTCATCAGTTTAGTTAAGAGATTGAAGCCAAAAGATGAAGGATATTCATCCCAACTCGTTAAACAAATCACAAATCGGGCCAGAACTCCAACTCTGATGTTCTGACTCAAGTCCCACTGCGGTGGGTATTTGCTTATCTTACCTACAAATATTGCTATAATTACGGTATTGTTTTCACTTGAAGCCTACAATTTTCATCTTTCTTTCCACACTTCGAATCTCAACTCTTAATGATATAATTGCTTCTGGTTTCAAAACTTTCACCCCCAAACCACCTTTAATAAAGAAGAAAGAGATTTGCCTCTAAAGCTAGGGGGAAAGTTTTAATTGAAACCACTCTCCAGAGTCGTCATAGAGTTGAAGTAATCAAGACCTAGCTTTTCCCTCCTGTAAAGAAATCTGCAGCGACACTGCAGTCTACCTCTTCCAGTTCGTGCTGCTTAAGCGTGGAATATCCATTTGACTAAAACCACTTATTGTTGTTTTTCGGAAGTAAACTGTTTTTATTGCAGTAATTTTTCTTGCTCTTTCCCCAGGAAGGAAGTGATATTGTATGATTCCACCTCACTAGAAATGTTCCTAATGGAGTCACCAAAAATTTCAAAGCCATAAAAAATATAACCCTATATTAAGGGCTTTGGGGGAAGAAAACCACAGTGCAATCAACATTCTTCAAAAACAGCCGCAGTCATTTAATGACCAGCTTCTCACCAAGTTTCAGAACCCTCTTTTCCATGTCAGAAAGTAGAGCAGGGCCACAAAGCCTGTAGACATGCTGTAAGTGTGTACACATACACACGCACACACATACACACACACACACACACACACACACACACACAGCTCTGTTTTTTCTGGAAGACCTGAAAAACTTGGATTAAAACATTGTGCTAAATTTAATGAGATAGTAAACCTTATTGAGGGTTTCTTCACTTCCCGTGTACCAAACAATTATGAGTACAGTCACCATTCAATTTTTAATCAATAATGGAAGAAAGTCGTCTGGATCATCTCTACTGCCCCTTGCAGTTTGTCCTTGAAGCATTTGGCCCATAAACCAGACTGCCTTCAAATGTCACCACATCCAAAACAACCCCATCAACAGCTTACCTGTTCCACGCAACTTCTTCCCTATTATTTGCAGTGCTAGCCCCCTTTCTAAGGTTCCCTAGGTGATGCAAACAGCTTACACTTGACTACTAACCTAAAGGCTGGCAGTTTGAACCCATCCAGCAGCACTGAAGAAGAAAGGCCTGGTGATCTGCTCCCAGATCAGGCAAGAAGACCCTATGGAGCAGTTCTACACTGTAACACATGGAGTCACCATGAATCAGAATCGACTTGACAGAACTAGATTTGATTTTTTGGGTTTAGTAGCCTTTCTATTTCCTCTGAATATCTTAATTAAACAAAACTGAGTGTGGCTTTACAATAAAGATCAATGTTTGTTAGAGAACACAGATTTTTCACAACTCAACCAAGACTGGCATACAATTAAGTGGACGTGAAAGGATTATGCATTCTGTCCTTTTATCCTTTCACTCCCATTTGTCTCATTTTATTTTCTATACTACCTTTGACATTGGACATTTTTAGAGCATGACAGAAAAGGCCAATCAGAATAACATCAAAAATATCACACAAACACACACACACACACGCAAACATCTCATTGTCTTAAAAGAAAGAAAAATATTCTGAAAAGTCCGTTTCCTGTTAATTAACCTCAGTATTATTATATGAAAAAACTAACCAGAGAAGACTTTGAATTTTCACACACAATCAAGGGTGCGATAATGAATATTTCAACAGGCATACATTTTGAAGTTTTAATTAAAATCAGTAGTGCTATTGATATTGTAATGTCTTCGAGTAACACCCAAGCAAGTAATCACCTGCCTCCCAAGTGAATGGCAATACACATGCAATTAATTATAGAAGACTTTGCTGCTAGAATCACCTCAGGATCGCCAAGATTTAGAGCAAGTGTTCACACATTTAACTACAGAAGGTAACTCCACTGGCACAGCCAGATGAGTAGTTATTTGCCTTAACCCAGATGCAATGTCTCTCCTTATTAGGCCTGGCGCCCAAAGCCTTGCCGTAAACTTTGCTTATCACCTCTGGCACCACCAACAATTGTGTTTCTTGTGGTCATGGTTTACTTTTCCACTGCGCCACTAAAAAAAAAAAAAAATCCAAACCCATTGCCGTGGAGTCTATTCCGACTTACGGTGACCCCCTGTCACAGAGTAGAACTGTTCCACAGGGTTTTCTTGGCTGTAATCTTTATGGAAGCCTATTGCCAGGACTTTCTTCCACAGCACTGCTGGGTGAGTTCAATTCAACAACCTTTCAGTTCATAGTAGACCACAAAACATCAGAAAAGCCATCTGGGGAGACAATCTCCTTTTTGAAGTTCACTGCCCCCCACCTTCCTGGTTTATGAGTGAACAGAGGGTTTCATTAGAGCTAAAAAACTTTTTCCATTTCTTCCATGATGCATCCCTCTGAAGTTCTCACACTGAAGAGCTCTTGTGAAGGCTTTTTTTCCCACAAGAATAGATACCTAGGGTGAGGGAGTGAAGGGGAATTTGGGAAGCAGCCAGACAAAAAACAGAGCACTTAAAAATATTAGCTGCCAAAAGTTTCATTCAGCATCTTGCAGATACCGAACAAGAGACCCTAAAATAAAGTCGTGAGAGGGTCACAGCTTATTTAATGACGGTTTTCTAAATGCTATTAATGAAAAGTAATTATATTTCATAAAACAAAAGCCAGCACAGAAAGATTCTTGCCTTTTTTTTTAAATTGTGCTAAATATATTTGTAACAAAACATTGGACATTTCAGCAATCTCCACATGTCCAGTTAGGTGACATTGATTATGTTCATCATGTTATTCAACCATCACCCATAACTGAAGCTCAGTGTTTTTACAGAAAATCTCTGCTTCAAATGAAAGAAAGGAAAACAAAAATAAGCATTTGCCCCAAATTTTCTGGCTTTCTAAAAAACATGAGAACTTTTTCTGAAAGTTGGAGAAGTTTGGTGATAATTTTGCTTCATCAACATCCAGATATGCAAGCACAAGGTGTTCCAGCCTCTAGCCTTCACAGTAAGGATTCAATTTTGGAATAACTTAATTGCCACCACTCTGAGAGAGTGGCCACAACCCCCAGGAGCTTGGACAGCCCCTCCTGCTGACCTTTCTGGGTCTCTGAGATTCACAGAAATGTCTCACGATATCAAGGAACTGGTACAAAGTTGCACTGATTTTTCTGAGCAGGGTTAAGAAAGTTTATCATTGTTGTTTTCAAACCAATCCTAATGGATGTGTAAACAGACTTATTAGCAAGCTTATAAATAGAATCCAAGTATCCTTTCTCCTTATCTTTTCACATAGCATTTGTTAGTCTGGGCTACAATGAAATCAAGTAACTGATGTTGACACAGGGCAAGTCTAACATTTGTTGTTGTTGTTAGGGTTCCCTTCCAACTCATAGCGACCCTGTGTACAACAGAACGAAACATTCTAACATAAAACAATAATATTTAGAAATTTAAAAACAAGCAACATGAAGTTCACATACTTAAGCAAGCTGCTCATACCTAGTAAACCTTTGAGGCAATGAAGTAGAAGTTGTTACACATGTAATTTTTGGTCCTGAGTCACAAACTAAAAAAATACAGTTGGTCAGTTCGTTATTTCTTTATTCAAAACCCATCTCCTTAACAAATGTGAGGAATATGCTTTTGGTTTATTCCCATTTCCAAATTTAATAAATTTAAGCATAACATTTTTAATATTTGTTAACCATTTGAATGCTGAGAACGTTAGCTAAATGTGGCATTTTCCTCCTGTGTGATGTAACACCAAAGGATTGAAAACGATAGGGTTGGGAAGTCTTGAAGAGGGGCAAAGGGGGAATCATTTCATAGGGGCACTGAGTTTTTCTTAAGGGTGATGGGAAAATTTGGAAACAGATAGTGGTGATGGCTGCACAACATAATGAATACAATTAATGTCACGGAATCGTACATGTTAAAAATGCTGATGTGACAAATGTTTTGTTATATATATTTGTACCACAATTTTTAAAAAAATCTCTATGGTTAAAAAAAAAAATACAGTACTACTTACAAAGATGCTAACAGATTTCAGTCCATACTGAAAACAAAAACAGCCACGTCAACTGAATCCAATAAGGAGCACATGACTCTGGTTCTCCCGGCATTTCTTCATGATTCTGCTTACTGTTCTTTATTACGCTGGATAACAACACGATGCTAGTCATTCCATAACCATTAATTCATTTAACATTCCCCAAACTAGAATCATTGTATGTTTCCTTTTAACATACGAAAAAAATGTGGAGGTTAAAGGTTATAAATTTCTGAAATTTGCACAACTAGTGATTAGTCCATTATTTGGACTTTGCTGTATTGGAGCTCTGGTGGTGAAGTGGTTAAGCATTTGGCTGCTAAACAAAAGGCCCACAGTTCGAATCCACCAGTCACTTCTTGGAAACCCTATGGGGCAGCTCTACTCTGTTCTATAGGGTCGCTATGAGTCAGAATCAACACTATGGCAACAGGTTTGGTTTGTGTGTTTTTTTTGTACTGTCCCAAGAAAGAAAGGCCTGGCAATCTACTTCCGGAAAAAATAGCCATTGAAAACCCTATGGAACACAGTTCTACTGTTACACACATGGAGTTACCATAAGTTGGAACTGACTCAACCACAACTGGTAGTGGTATTGTCCCACATATCTGTACCTCTGCATACCAACCATAGCTCTTATGGTAGTTTCAGTGCCAGATGCTTCAATTATGAAAATATGTAAATGTTGACCCCCATAATTTTTCCTAGATTGGCTCAAGGTCTTTAATTCTGTAAGCAGGCCTTGTCCCCCACTGCAATTAAGCCATTGTTGTCACAAGCAGTCATTACGCCCCATAGGGTTTCCAAGGCATGGAGAGAGTATATATACCTTGGTTTTGGGTTTTGGAAGATTATGGAATAACACTGGTTTTATAGGCTGATCATCTGCCTGTTCATATGAGGTCATTTCACTTCCATGCTTAGAAGGTTCTTTTCCTGAATACCAAATGGGAGCATATAGCATACAATGGCATAAGGTGAAAGTTTAGGGTTTATGAAAAAGGAAAGAGAGGAAAGGGTGAGGAAGGAAACGAATGAACGATTTTGGGGGGCCATCATGTGCTAGGCACAGTTATTTTTTATTTCATAGATGTTACTTCATTTAATCCTACATCAGCAACCTTACAAAACAGGCAAAATTATTATTATCAGTGAGGAGACTAAAGCCCAGAGAGGTCTCATAATTAAAAGTAACACAGCTAGTTAGCCGTAGAGCTGGGATGCAAAGTCAGATTTTGCTCCTCTGAAGCCTCTGTTCTTTCCTTTACAGTATGCTGGGACATCAAACAAAGAAGGATGTCTGAATGGCACAGCTGTCTTTGGAGGCAGCCAAGAGTTGTGGCTTAAATAGGGCCAAGGAGAGCAGAACAGGTGTGGCTATGCTTGTTAATATGTCAGAGTGGGAGTGTATCCTACAGGAAAGTGTGTGTTGTCCATTTAATTCATTGTTACAGTTGGGGCAATTCCACCTCATTGGTTTTACAGGCTGATTGGATCATCTGCCTGTTCATATGAGGTCATTTCCCTTCTACCGATTTTTCACTTCCATGGTTAGAATGTTGTTTTCCTGAATACCATTTGTAATTACTAAGGGAATGTGATCCAGTGTTATTCCATAATCTTCCAAAACCCAAAACCAAACCCACTGCCATTGAGTCAATTCCAACTCATAATGACCCTATAGGACACAGAAGAACTGCCCCATAGGGTTTCCAAGGCTGTAATCTTTCTTTTTTTCCACACATGTATTTATTTTCTTTTTCTTTTCTTTTTTTTTTAATTGCACTTCAGGTGAAGGTTTACAGAACAAATAGTTTCTCATGAAACAGTAGTACACATATTGTTTTATGACATTGGTTAACAACCCCACGACATGTCAACCCACTCCCTCTTCGACCTTTTTTTTTTTTTGGTGAAAATATACATAGCCAAAGATACACCATTTCAAGAATTTCTACATGCACAGTTCAGTGACATCGACTACACTCTTCCAATTGTGCTGTTATTCTCACTTAAGATGAAGGCTTACAGAACAAAATAGTTTCACATTTAACAGTTACTACAAATGTTGCCCTATGACAATGGTTAACAATCTCACAACACATCAACAATATCCTTACTCAACCTTGGGTTCCCTATCACCAGCTTTCCTGTCCCCTTCTGCCTTCTGGCCCTTGTCCCTGGACTGCTGTGCCTCATTAGTCCCATTTGATTTTATGGGGCTGTCCACTCCCAGGCTGAACAGTGAACCTCGGAGGTTAACTTCACCACTGAGCTAAAAGGGTGTCTGGGGGCCATACTCTCGGGGTTTCTCCGGTCTCCTTTAGGCCAGTAAACAAGGCTGTAATCTTTACAGAAGCAGGCTGCCACATCTTTGTCCTGTGAAGTGGCTACTGGGTTTGAACCGCCAACCTTTCAGTTAGCAGCAGAGTGCTTTAATAACTGCGCCACCAGGGCTCCTTCCATAACCCTCCAGTGTATAGAAAAGGGTCAGGGGCCTTTTGTGCTCAATAAATGTTAATTACATTTTTCATCAACAAAAGAGGCATACATTCACTCAAACAGAACAAAGCAAAAATTATGTTTTAACCCACACAAAACAAACTTTATAGGCAACTTACAATTGTTACATTGTCACTGGAATAATATGCTCCACAAACTACCAGTTGGATAAGGAGGTTAAAACTCAGATTAGGAAAAGGAGTAGTTAAGAGCCTTCGGGGATGCCTGGCATCACATCATCGCAAACTGGCATGACCACAAAAAAATCAAAATTGGCCAAATTGTGCTTTTGCCCACTTGTCATTAAAGACTGAATATCTGGAATGGCCGCCAATGGCAAAAAGCACCCACTTACAGAGATAATATAGGAGCCTAGCAGCATAAAATGGCACAAGAAGATTATCTGATTTAAATCTTTGATCATAATCAGACCTTGTTATTAAAACTATAGCAACTGAAAGTCCATTCAGCTCAGCAAGCCCACAAGAAAAATGAATAATTACTGTATTCCCTTACAAGTCGCTTATAACCCCTTATGCTTAACTGGCTGAGTTAATATCACGCATCGCAAGCAAAAGAGATACCTCTCCAGCATACTGTAGGAAACTCTGGAGTGAAACCACATGGCCGTAGCAAGTGAAATAACTAGCAGTGTACAGGAATATCATACGCTTCATACTGGTAAGGGGTGGTCCAGTTAGCCTATAGAAGCAATACACACCATCCCAATTCAGAAAGCAAAGATAGAACCATTAACCAGTTGCCATCGAGTTGAATCCAACTCATGATGACGCCAGTGTGTCAGAGCTGAACTGCACTCCAGAGGGTTTTCAAAGGCTTATTTTTCAGAAGTAGGTCACCAGGCCTTTCTTCCGAGGTGCCTCTAGGTGGACTCCAAACTCCAACCTTTCAGTTAGTAGCCAAGCACATTCACCATTTGTACCACAAGTAGAACAAATTCCTCAGGAAAAGGCAATAACTGAAATTAACCTATGCTTTTTCAGGCATACATAACTATAGAAAGTCACCATCATTGACCATCTCTCCCAGTGAGAAATACTGCCTTGCTGCATGAACTCTTAAAAAAGCCATTTAAAAGTCAGAGCATTATATTGTTGAAAGAGAAATCAGTGATCTAGAATTTTCTATTTATCAGATTAGCAAGGACTAATTACAGAGTAATTAGCATGATAATTCAGAAAGATGAATTGATTTTGACTATCCTTGCTTGGGTCTCATCCTCTTAAATTTCTTCTCCTTCTTTAGTGGACTGGTGGTATAAAATGATGGTTGGTTCAAATTCATATGCCAGGACTTCTCTCTGGATTTTCAGACTCACACTGTATATTGCCAAAGTGGATCAGAAACTTGGCACAGAAGCTAATACATTGTGATATCTTTTGGTGAGTTTTTTGCGGTTGTGGTTTTTTTAAAAGTGATAGAGAGCATGGAGTGTTACAACTTAAAAAGGAAAAAAATTATTGCCATAAATAATCTTGTAAGAGCAGTAGGTTATTTACCTAGAGGGCTCTTTGTTGGTTGGTCATGCGCATGTTTGGAAGTAAAGTTTAGGTTGAATTTCTCTCCATGATAAAGGGGAGAAGGCATAATTAAGATTCAAGATGAAGGAGAGAGAATGCTGGAAATGGGTAAATCTCAGAAGAATAGTAAAGGAGCAAGATAGAGTGGGCACCTTACAGGGAAAAGGCACAAACAGTAAAACCTCAGTTGGCAGGAGGAGCTGGAAAATTCTGGGAAAAGGGACAAGGGTAATGACGATTTTTTTTTTAAAGTCAAGGCTTGCACTATGCAATCTGACCCTACTTTCTGACCTGCAAATCTTCCTGATAATGTTTGGCGTGATTGGTTTTATTGTGGAAGCCAGTGAAGAATGTCAGTCCCCTTGAACAAAGGGACAAAACGTACAGGCAGGTTATATTTGAAGGCTCAGCCAGGATTTCTGAACTAAGGCCAGTACCCAGCTGCATCTTTGATTACATCATCAACTTAGAGTCTAGAGCCCTGAGCTAAAAGTATATCCTACCCGTAATGGCTTCAGTGTTGCACACAAACAAGGCAGCAGAGAGCAGAGGCTTACCCAAGGTGACTTGTTATGGTGCTGGGAATATCATTCCAAAGTCAGAATGACAAAAGGAATTGTAAGAGCTAGAATCCTCTAAGCAAGAGGTGGAAAAAATGTAAACTGGAAGACAGATACGAGGCGAAGCGGAAAATTAAGTGCTTTATCAGTAACAGCTCAATCAAATACTGCTTTGAATGTATAGGCACCAAAAAGCTCATAATGTTACAACGGTATGTATGGCTCTCATTATATACACGAGGAAAACTGAGCTTAATACACCAAGGAACTACTATTTATTTGTAAATAGCAGACAGTTTTTTCTCCCCCCTAAATTCTCAGTTGATTACTCTCCCACCTGATCATTTCTCCCACATAGGAAAAATAAACACCTCTTTGACAATACTCCAAATAGGGTGTCTACACATCGTCTTCATGTTGTTGTTGTTATTGCGCGTGCTATCAATTGCGACTCACAACAACCCTATAGGACAGAGTAGAATTGCACCATACGGTTTCCTAGGCTGTAATCTTCATGGGAGCAGACTGCCAGGTCTTTTCTCCTGCGGAGCTGCTGGGTGGGTTCTAACCGCCAATCTTACGGTTCACAGCCAAACACTTAACAATTGTGCCACCAGGGCTCCTTACTATCTTCATAAGAATGTGTAATTCCAGACTTTTTGAGTCTTAAGGGAAAAGGAAAAAACAATGAGATGGTAGAGAATTCCTACTAAAAATCATCCATTATACTATACTAGAAAAAAAGAAGTTAAAATAGCAAATGAAAATGATTCTTAAACAAAAATGTTTTGTCCCTGCTTAAGTGCTTAAGTGGAGCCCTGGTGGCACCGTGGTTAAGCATTTGGCTGCTAACCAAAAGGTCAGCAGTTTGAATTTACCAGCCACTCCTTGGAAATCCTATGAGGCAGTTCTACTCTGCCCTATAGGCTCGCTATGAGTCGGAATCAACTGGACGGCAACGGGTTTGGTTTTTGGTTTAAGTGCTTAAGTAGGCTTTGCTTCTTTTTCAACTAGCAATACTTCCTCATTTAAAAGAAACATGTTATATTTTTGTTCAATAACACTTCCTGATGACTGAATTAACTGGGAAATTGATTTCTTTATACGTATTTTCAGAGTCAATACGTACTCAGAAATATTGCATTTGGCTTTAGACCACGTGCACTTTTTTAGTGCAGTTATTTTAGATCCGCTTGAAAACTACTTTCATCAAAAATTAACAACAAAACCACCTGAATGTTATGAGTCTTATGACTTAGAGTCCAAGTCTTAGACTATTTAAGCTTTTGGAGGGCAGCTTCAATGTGATTTAATTTTTTACTCTCTAAACACCTACCTGTATTGAATGAATGAACACTGAATTAAAAGACATAAAACAAATTACAGAGGTAAATCCACTAAAGATATCTGAACTAAAGCAGCTTATCATGCAACTTTGAATACATGATGGGTCATTTTTCTGATCTTAAATATATAAATCACACATCAGTCCCTGGGACCCAATTCCAAAAAAGCCGTATCTTCCTGGATTAGAACAGTAAGAGAGTAACCGAGAGCTTCAATTATCTCTCACGACAAGCTTTATTCTCCCAACAGTTCTCTGAAGTTGCACAGCACTTTAACAACACAACTGTAACCCATCGAGAACTCACAAGGTCACTCCTGAAATCCCTCCTAACTTGACACAGATCCCAAATATTCCCTTAGACCCCATATCTACCATGATCACATAACTACTTGTCTGTTTTTACTAGGCTGTTGTTGTTAGGTATCATCAAGTGGGTTCTGACTTATAGCGACCTTATGGATAACAGAACAAAATGTTGCCCAGTCCTGCACCACTCTCACAATCGTTGAGTGCCTTAAACCCAAGGGGCTCATCTTCCAGCACTATATCGGACAATGTTCTATTGTTATCCATAAGATTTTCATTGGCTAATTTTTGGAAGCAGACCACCAGACCTTTCTTCCTAGTCTGTCTTAGTCTGAAAGCTCCGTTGAAACCTGTCCACCAAGGGTGACCCTGCTGGTATTTGAAATACCGGTGGCGTATCTTCCAGCATCATACCAACACTCGAGCTACCACAGTACAACACACTGACAGACAATGGTGGTTTACTAGACTCTCAGTAAAATATCACCACCATCACACTATGTCTACATGTTAATCCAAAATATGGTTTTCTTCAATGGGAGATGTGGTTGTTATGAGAAACAAAAAAGGTGGTCCATAAAGGTAGCCTCTGAATATGGTATTGCCCTACCTCCCCAATTCCCAATGCCATATGTCCAGTTTCGGTCAGATGTCACCAAGGGCCACTGGATCCAATGATCATATTTCCCCCTTGAAAATATAATTTCTGCTCCACTGTTCTATTTGCATTCATCTTCTCCTTTCTCAGCTCTCAAAATCTTTTCTTGTGCATAAAACCTTACTAGACCTATTTGATACTCTCCTGTATTATTTCTTACTTCCCTGAACCTAGTTTATAAGTGTGAACACTCCAAGCAGTAAATATCATATACAAACATGGAAGGTAGTATGTGGTAGTAGAAAAGAGTAGTGAATTTGACCATCAGGTAACCTAAAGGTCTAATAAAACCTTTACCACTAATTAACTAAGTGAAACACCCTTGCTCTTACTTTCCTTTGAAATTGAAGTTAATATTCTTAGGAGCTGCATGCTGCAAGGTTTAAGGATGAAGTTTTATTGCATTTGCAAGTTATTTTCAAATGGTTCAGTCAAAAAGATAGATAGATAGATAAAAATAATAAGGCAAAACACAAACTGTTGAATCTAGATGTACAGGGGTATATGGGTCCTTATTGTACTAGTCTTTCAACGTCTCTGTATATTTGAAAATGTTGATAAGGAAAATTTAGGGAAAAATGAAGCTAGAAGAAATTAAAACTCTTCTTTTTGAATTCCCTGGCTCCATATATGTAACTACACCTCATCATTGATCCTCCCACACTACTGTCCATCTGGTCTTCTACATTTGTACAAAAGTCACTCCACAGTTGAGCTTTCATATGCTGGAGTGACCCTTGACTCCTCTCTCCCCTTCTGAACTCATATTCACTAGTCCCAACTCGATGTCTTATATGCTTCACTTGCCAATGTCTTACGTGTTTCACTAACTTTGCATTCCCACTGCATTCCCTTCAGTCCATCACTAGTCTATTTCAGTACCCTACTTCCTACACTTCCTACATTGATTGCCATGTCAATGGTGCTAGCACCAATTTCAGTATGTCATTTCCCTGTTCACAAGTTTTCAGTGGCTCCTTCTCTACCTCTCAAATGTTGTTCCCCACTATTCCCATATACAAGCCCTGAACCCCAGGCAAATAACTCCATTCCTTATTTGCATTCCTGTATTTGTGCTTTGTTCACACCATTTTCCTGCCTGGAATAATCTCTCTTTCCCCTTTGTACTTATTGAAGCTCTATCAGCTAACACTTAGCGTATACTAATCCTGTTATTGTTGCTCTCTGTATATATAAACATCTTCTCATCCACATCTATAACCTTGGTCCTCATTTTACAGAGAGATTGTCTAAGAATATAACCTTCATGAGGGCAGAAATTTTGCCTATCTTGTTCACTGATTTATCTCCAACACATAGTAATTGCCTTGGGCTGGGTTCTCTAGAGGAGCAAAACCAGTGAAGCACATATTTATAAATATATAGAGAGAGATTTATCTCAAGGAAATGGCTCACATAGTTGTGGAGGCTGGAAAGCCCCAAATCTGTGGGTCAGGCATCATGCTGGAGGCTAGTTCTGACTCATGTGGTTGTAGGGACTGATGAACCCAAAATCTGCAGATCAGGCAGGAGGCTGCTGGCACACGGAGTTGCGGGAGCTGGCGAATCCCAAGATCTGCAGGTCAGGAGGAAGGCTGCTGGCTTATGGGGTTGCAGGTGTTAGGGAATCCCAAGATGTACAAGTCAGGTGGCAGGCTCCTGGCTCATATCCCAAGATGTGAAGGTCAGAGGATAATGGGTTGGATGCAGGATCCAGAGCGTGCAAGCTTTGCCAGAGCATCCTTATATATTGATTGGATGCAGGCCATACGCACAAGGAAATTCCCTTTTCAACTGATTGGCTGTTCACACCAGACCACAAAATGAGGGGTGATTACATCATTACACAACTGCCAAAGAACATCATTACATAACTGCCAAACCATTGAGAATCATGGCCCAGCCAAGTTGACACATAACCTTAACCATCACAGTAATATTCAATATCATTTAGGGAATGAATAATATGTCCCCAGAAATTTTTGCTTACTTTGCTTTACATTTTCTTCTGTGACATTTTTCACATATGCGCACAAATTATCTCCCCTTAAAGAAAAACTGAAATATTTTTAAAAGATATCCACAATTGTCAGGAAAGGAGAACAAATAGAGAGAATAAGTGTTTGAGGTATGAGAGGTACTGTAGACCCTCCCCTAAAGAAAGCAAATTCCAGAAGAACCCAGCAAAAGTACAGACATGATATATAAACACATGGTTGTTTTTGTTAGGTGTCCTCAAGTCCATTCCGACTCACAGCAACCCTATGTAGAACAGAAGGAAACACTGCCCAATCTTGCGCCATCCTCACAATCATTGCTACGCTTGAGCCCATTGTTGCAGACACTGTGTCAATCCATCTGATTGAGGGTCTTCCTCTTTTTCGCTGACCCTCTACTTTACCAAGCATGATGTCCTTCTCCAGGGACTGGTCCCTCCTGATAACTTGTCCAAAGTACATGAGACAAAGTCTCACCATCCTCGTTTATAAGGAGCATTCTGGCTATACTTCTTCCAAGACAGTTTTGTTTGTTCTTCTGGAAGTCCATGGTATATTCAATATTCTTCGCCAACACCATAATTCAAAGGCATCAATTCTTCAGTCTTCCTTATTCATTGTCTAGCTTTTGCATGCATACGAGGTGATTGAAAACACCATGGCTTGGGGCAGACCCACCTTAGTCCTCAAAGTGACATCTTTGCTTTTCAACACTTTAAAGAGGTTGACTAATGTCTTTTATACACAATAAATCTCTGCATATCCCTTTCTTCCAGACTGCCAGGACAGCCAGTTTTGCTTAGGCAAATATTTCACCTGGTGTAGATTTATATGCAGACATTGTGCTGTGTGAAAACAACATTATCAAAAAACGGTGTATCCTTTGGAGTCTTCACTTTGAGAAACTTTAGAAACACATTTTTTCCCATGTACTGTATATAAACTGCTCATTTCTGTTGCTTGACATTGCTTACCTCTTCTAATTTCTTCAGTTAGATCCTGTTTTAACCTTCCGTGTCCTACCTTTCACGGTATTCTAATTTGTAAACTACATCAAGTAGATGGAGTATAAATATTAAAGTCAGGAGGATGCCATGTTAGCCTCTCAAATTAACAAACTTCAAGGTTATTGTAATTACAGATTCATTGCTACAGCTAGATTAAGAGACTGAGGTAAAGCTAAATATGTGCATGTAACATCAACCCCAAACGGCCTGTGGCAAAAGAATATGTAGTCCACAAAGAATGTGCATGTTTCATGTGACAGTGAAATTGGCTTGGGGAATATTAATGGTGGAAGATTCAGAAAAAAATACAGTCATAAATGTCTGTAAAATGTTTCCATAAAATTTCAGCTATATCTCTAATCATAGTACCTTCCTTAACCTCCTGGAAGCTCTTGAAAAAGTAACAGGCCAGCATGAGACAGATATTTAAATAGCATATTTTAAAATAAGAAGCTTGTGTTAGCTTCATTTTAAATTCAACTAGACAAAGAACTGGAAAATAAATCTGTATAAATCTTGGCAATTTTAAAGAAAAACATTCAAGACACAATTTAGTGCTAACCATGTGATAACCATTTCTGCAGTCAATGGCACTAGTGATATTTGTATTATGCTTTCAATCCAAAGCCTAAAAATTGTTAGCATCATTAGAACCTAGCTGTTTCTACAATGAGTACACTTGTCGCTACTTGAAAGATGGAACTCACGCAATGCTTCATGTAAAACATAATTCATTGATGGGAAGATGGTTTCTATAAACACAGCCACTTAAATTTCTGCATTCCTTCCCGAGCTTTTCAAAATATTTACCACCCACTAGGCATCCCAGTTTCTTTTTAGTGTTTATTTTAAAACATTTCAGTGTTTTAACGTAGGTGATGTTGAAAAAAAGAAAAAAGTAGAGACTGAGTCCGAGGGGTGTCTAAGATTGCCCTTGAGTCATGGGAGGAAAGGATCAGAACTAAAATCCAAGAGCTTAGAACTGCTGCCTTTTATCTGAGCTATCCCAGGAAAACAATTCAGAAAGGGTGTATCTTAGTTATCTAGTACTGCTATAACAGATATGCCACAAATGGGTGGCTTTAACAAACAGAAATTTATTTTCTCACAGTTCAGGAGGCTAGAAGTCCGAATTCAGGTGCTGACTCTAGGGGAAAACTTTCTGTCTCTGTGGGCTCTGAAGGAAGGTCCATGTCTCTGAGCTTCTGCTCCTTGGCAGTCTTCTCTGGCTTGGTATCTATCTTCCCCTGTCTCTGCTTCTTTCCCTTGCTTGTTTAATCTCTTTTATATCTCAGAAGAGATAGACTTAAGACACACCCTACACTAATCCTATCTCATTAACATAACAAAGACAACCCATTCCCAAATGGGATTATAACTACAGGCATAGAGGTTAGGATTTACAACACGTGGTTTTGGGGGACACAATTTAATCCATAACATTCTACCTTTTGGCCCTCAAAAATTCATGTCCTTCCCACATGTAAAACACATTCACCCCATCACATCATCCCAAAATTCTTAAATCAACTCCAAACTCAAAACCTCATCTCTGAATCATCTAAATCAAATGTGGATGAGACATTAGGCTTATTCCATCCTGGGACAAAAATCCTCTTCATCTGAAAAC
The DNA here is from genome assembly GCF_000243295.1 of Trichechus manatus latirostris. NCBI lineage: Eukaryota > Metazoa > Chordata > Mammalia > Sirenia > Trichechidae > Trichechus > Trichechus manatus. Next base: position 10,296,370 of record NW_004444036.1, on the reverse strand, counting down.
CTGTGAAATCTAGAATACAGGTTATCTGCTTCCAAAATACAATGGTAGAACAGGCACAAGGTATACATTTCCATTACAAATGGGAAAAATTGGAGGGAAAAAAAGGGATAATGGGCACCAAGCAAGTCCGAAACCCAGCAAAACAATTTACATAAATTCTCAAATAATCCTCTGTTCTCTGAGACCATCTAGGCAATAGTCCTCCCCGCCAGACTCTGGGTGTTGGCCACACTCTCTGGATTCTGAGTGGAGGCCCCTCTGCCCTGAGCTTCAGCTCTGCCTTCCAGGCCCACCGGGATAGCAACTCTGCTCTCTTGGCTTTGGGCAGCCCCATTCTCCTGGTCCATCTGAGTGGCGACCCCACCCCCTCAGCTCCAGGAGGCCCCATTCTTCTGTCCCTTGGGCATGGCAGCCACACCCCCTCTGCTTTGGGCAGCAGCCCCATCCTCTTGGCCAAACTGAATGGCAGCACTGCAGTCCCAAACCCTGTTGGTAAAGATCTGACTCCATGAAACTAGGAGACCATGGCTCTACCCTTTGACACCCCTGAGGCTGTGGCCCCCACTTTGAGACCTAGGCAGCTCTGCTTCCCATGCTCCTTCCAACAGCTCTGCTGATTTCTGAGCTGCTCCAGGGATAGTTCTTTTCTTTTCTTGGAGGACAACAGATGTAGCTCCTTTGGTTTATTTCCTGCCTGTAGAATTCCAAGAGACAGACAACTTTCTCTCCTTTCGTTCTTTCTCTGTCCCCTTTAGTCTAAGCTGATGGGTTTTCTGCTGTGGTAGTTGGTTAGATCCATCAGTCACAGGGTAATTTCTTTAACAAAAGATTGTGTAGCCACGTCCTTGGTGAAAATTCTAGGACAAGTGTCCTTAGTTTCTACCACAAAATTTTCCAAATCTTTAATTTTTTTTTCATTTTACACAGTTCATTTTTAAGTCCATCTCTTTCCTCTTATATTTTACTATAAGCAGCAAGGTGAAACCACACAGCCCCTTTAAGGTTTTGCTTAGAAATCTCCCCAGCCAGACATCCAAGTTCATCGTTTACAAGTTCTACCTTCCATCAAACATTTGAACATAATTCAGACAAGTTCTTTGCCACTGCATAAAAAGCATCACCCTTCCTCCATTGTTCAATCACATGTTCATCATTTTCTTTTAAAGCCTCAATAGAAGCATGTTTAATATCCACATATCTAGCAATATTTGGTTGTTCCTGCCATATGTATTCTCTAAGACGATAGAGACTTTCTGTATAGCTCTCCTCACTTCCTTCTGAGCCCTCACCAGAACTGCCTTTGACGTCCATAATTCTACCAACCATCTCTTCAAGGCAATCTAGGCTTTTACTATTAGGTACCTTAAAACTCTTCCAGCCTTTACCCATTACCCAATTATAAAACCACTTCCACATTTTAGGTATTTGTTAGAACAGCACCCCCACTTCTCAGTCCCAGATTCTGTCTTAGCTTATCTAGGGCTGCTGTAACAGAAATACCACAAATGGGTGGCTTTAACAAACAGAAATTTATTTTCTCACAGTTTAGGTAGATAGAGTCCAAATTCAGGGCACTAGTTCTAGGGGAAGACTTTCTCTCTCTGTTGCCTCTGCAGGAAGGTCCTTGTCTCTTTTAGCTTCTGTTCCTGGGTGACCTTCATGTGGCTTGGCATCTCTCTTCCCCCATCTTTGCTTCTTTTGCTTACTCGTTTAATCTCTTTTATATCTCAAAAGAGATTGACTCAAGATATACCCTATACTAATCCTGTCTCATTAACATAACAAAGACAACTCATTCCCAAATGGGATTATAACCACAGGCATAGAGGTTAGGATTTACAACACATATTTTGGGGGGACACAGTTCAATCTATTATAAGGTGGGAAGCAGGTTATTAGCTAAGCCTGTCAAAGAGCACCCCTCTGAAGTGATAGTGATACAGGCATGAATAGGCTTGTTTGGAGTCAGAAGGGGTCTTTAATTCTGAGTAACTGAGACATATAACAGTAGTTCTATTTTTCTTTATATCTATTGAAATTGCTTACATTTTCTTTATATTTATTGAAGTTATTCATCACATAGTTTAAGGGCTCAAATAGTTCTTTAAATCATATTACAAAGAAACAGTACTCCTTTCCTCTCACTGTATTACACAGACCATAGAGACAAGCACTTTCAACAACTGTACCTGGGTTTTTTTCCTTTTTTTAATTAACTCCATACACCTATGCTTATATAACGCCTTCAATTTTTTTTTTTCATTTAGACAGTATTTATTGATGTCGCACTGTGAACGTGAAGGGTTTGGATTGCTTGCCCCTAACCCCCTTCAAAATGTAATCATACTAACACTCCTATAGCATAATTTTGGTTATATCAATAAGCAGTATTTATATTATTTTGACTTGTAAATGATATTCATAGCTGAGTCATATAGTGAACTATGGTTACTTTGCTTTTCTTGCACAATTTTTGCTTCTCCCCAGAGTTAATAATTATATTATTTCTTTTCTTAGTTTTCTATGTCCTAATCATTAATTTATCCTCAAGCCCTGCCTAAATTATGGAAAACTCCTCTCAATATGTTGAATCACTTCAGGTATTTATCAGTTTCCTTTACTTGGAAATATCTCTCTAAAAGCTTCCGACCTGCCCGATCTGGACTGGTTTCTCTTCAGGCATACCAAAAGGCTGCGCCCCTGGGGATTCCCTTCAACTCTCTCATGCTGAATCTCATTTCCGGAATCACATATATTCCACTTACTATGTTTATTCCCTTGTATTGTGAGGTCTTGTCTACCAGCTTTATGAGAAGTAAATATTATGAAACTCAGCCTGTCTGAAAATATCTTTATTATAGACTCACACTTAATTGACAGCTTGCCATGAAATAGAATTTTTGGCTTATATTCATTTTCCCTCTGAATTTTGAAGGCATTACTTCTAACTTCCAGTACTGTTGTTGAAAAGTCTGGGGACATTATGATTACTGATCCTTTGGAAGTAATTTGCTTTTTTTCTCTTGGCATACTTTTGGGATTCTCTCTTTATACCCAGTGTTCTGAAAGGTCCTCATGATGTTCCTTGGTGTGAATCTGTTTTCAACAATTGATCTAGGTACTAAGTGACCTATTTCAAACTGGAAACTTACATCCTGGGACATTTATTTGAGTTACTTCTATGATATATATCCCCCTATTTTCTCTTTTTGGAACTTTTATTGTTAGAATAATGGACGTCCTAGATTGGACCTGAAATGGCCTTATCTCCTCATCTCCTAATTTTCTCCACTTAATCTTTTTGCCCTCCATTCCAAGAGATTTTCTCAACTTTATTTTCAAATCCTTTTATTTCTAGATCAACAATTACTGAGCAATTACTATGTGTCGGGCACTGTTCTAAGTGCTACGGCTATAGGAGTGAAGAAATTAGATGCAAAAACTCTGCCCTTGCGGAACTGACATTCTATTGGGTAAACAATAAACAGGATAAGGAAAGTCGAATATATATATATGTGTGTGTGTATATGTATGTATGTACGTATGTATGTATATGGTGTTAGACAAGCAATATACAAGATAAGTAAGTTTTGTTATATTCCTCCTTTTCCAGATAAAGGAAACTGAGCCACAGGGAGGTTAAACAGGATGCTAAACTGAAGAATAAAGTAATAAGAAAGGATAGGAAGAGTTGGGAAAGGTTACAATTTTAGATCTGATGGTCAGGGAAGGCCTCCCTGAAAGGGTAAAATTTGATTAAATATCTTATGGAAGGTAAGGGAATGAGCCCTGCAGAGATCCAGGGAAAAGGCATTCCAGATACAGAAAAAAGCAAGTAGCTTGGGATCCTGGCCCAGATCTGCCACCCACTGGCTGCGTGAGCTTGCCCCAGCCCTAACTTCTCTGGGCCTCAGTGTACACTGAATCGTTTTAAGGATCGGATAATATTAAGGATGCAAAGTGCTTTGTAAAAGGTATGAAACTGTCCTGATCGACTCACTCTCCAGCACAGCTCTGTCCAATAGAAATATAATGTCAGCCACATATGTACTTGTATTTTTAAGCAAGTAACGTGTGCTCTACGTTTTTTTTTGCCAACTCTGCCCTCCCCCCTTCACTCCAGGTATTTTTATAAGTGTGCTATGCTAATTTTTTACAGCAACATGCAAAAAAAAATAGCATAGCGTACTTAAAAAAATACCTCTCACAGAGAGGGTGTGGTTGGCAAAACAATGTAGAACGTGCATTATTTGCATAAAAGTATGGTAATTTAAAATGTAAATGTTCTAGTAGCCACATTTACAAAAGTAAAATTAAGCAAATGAAATTCATTTTAATTATACTTTTATTTAACTGAGTCTATCTGTCTTAGTTATCTAGTGCTGCTGTAACAGAAATATCACAAGTGGATGGCTTTAATAAACAGAAATTTATTTTCTCACAGTTTGGGAGGCTAGAAGTCTGAGTTCAGGGCACTAGAGGAAGGCTTTCTCTCTGTGTCAGCTGTAGGGGAAAGTCCTTGTTTCTTTTCAGCTTCTGTTCCTGGGTCCCTTGGTGATCTTCATGTGGCATAGCATCTATCTTCCCCCATCTCTGCTTCCTTGCTTAATCTGCTCTTTTATATCTCAAAACAGATTGGTTTAAGACATACCCTACACTAATACTGCCTCACTGACATAATAAAGAAAACCCATTCCCAAATGGAATTATAACCACAGGTATAACCCTGTTGCCATCAAGTTGATTCCAACTCATAACGACCCTATAGGCAGAGTAGAACTGCCCCATAGGGTTTCCAAGGAGCGGCTGGTGGATTCGAACTGCTGAGCTTTTGGTTGGCGGCCTGAGCTCTTAACCACCGTGCCACCAGGGCTCCAACCACAAGTATAGGGATTAGGATTTATAACACATATTTTTGGGGAATACAATTCAATCCGTAACACTATCGAGTGTTATTTCAACATGCAATCAATAAAAAAAAATTAGAGATCTTAAAAAAAAAATAGAGTAAGTGTAAATGACACAAGGAGGGAATGGCCCCCATGTTTGAGGAACAGCATGGAGTCCAGTACGAATGAGTGAGGGACAGACGAGTAGATGTTGAGGTCAGAGTAGGATGCTGGAGTAGGGAGAGGGGTAGATCATGTGGGGCCTTGTAGATCATTCTAATGACTTCAGCTGTTATGCACAGTCATTTTCTCAGGATCAAGCTGGTCGTTACATTGGTAGTAGACTGAAAGTTTCTTTTTTAGGTAATCGTAGACTAGAAAATTCAGTAAAACCTTCCTGCTGAGAAAAACAGGGGCCCTCTGTATTACCTAGAGGGTGGCACAAATGGCTTGCACTCAACTACTAACCTAAAAGTTTGGTGGTTCAAATGCAGTGGTGCCACAGAAGAAAGGCCCGGCAATCTGCTCCTGTAAAGATTACAGCCAAGAAAACCCCATAGGGCAGTTCTACTCTGTCACATGGGATAGCTATGAGTCAGAATCGACTCAATGGCACCCAACAACAACAACAACAAAATAAATGCATGCTCTACCTACCATTTTAAACAGAAGTTGAAATATAGCAATTCTATACTCAAAAAAATAAAAATTAAAAAAAAAATACCAAAGAGCTAAAATAAAGTATAAGTTAGCTGTAAAGCATGAAGGCTCTGGAGCCAGAAAGCTAGTTTCAAGTTGTTTCACCTCCCTGTGCCTCAGTTTCCTTATCTGCAAAAGGAGAAAAAGAACAAACCTACCTTGGACATATTGTGATGATTATAAAAATTAATACATACAAATTACCTGCCACCTGATAAATGCTCAATAAATCTTTACTCTTATTGGCTACGTCACTAAGTCCTGTAAATGCTTTCCTAAGACCAAGGAGGAAATGGAGTATATGGAACATTTCTGCAGTAAGCTTTTGCAAAAAAAATTTGTTTTGCATAGAAAACAATCCACCGAAATATATGCAACATATTTGGAATCGCTCTTCTCAATCCATCTGTTTATTTATTTCCTCTTTGTTTTCTCTCCTTTCATCTGTTCCAACTTGCTAGCCCCATACCCATTCTCAGTTCCTTTCTAATAATACATTAAATAATTTATGAAGCTGTTACTTTGCCACTGGTCGGTGTCTCCTATTAGACTCCTATTCCCATTTGCTGTAGGTTTCCCATGAGTTGGTACCCCACTTCATCACTCGGGTCTTCTTTCCTAACCTTCCCTAGGTCTGGACCTGAACATCATCAAAAATCTATCAGCCCACATCCTTTTCTTTCCTTACTGTTCGCTTGGCACTGGGGTTCCTTACTTTTACCTCTTTTGCATGCTTGCCAAAAAGGGACATGTTTTCCTTTATTATTAGCGGGAGCCAGTAATTAGAAACCATTCCATTTACACTTGTTGATGTTTTTGACTTTTGTCAAAGCAAGCGGGCTTGCAGAGCCCTTTCAGTCATTAAGATGACTCCCAGCTGTGATATTCCCTCTCTAGCTTCCCATTCCCTGACTCATGGATCTGGTTGCCCAAGTTCTATGATTGCAGCATCGCTCTCTAATCAAGCCACTGCTGCAGAAGCAGAAAATGACACCAGTCATAACCTTCTTAGATCATGCAAGTTCTTCATTACATGAATGTTTTTACTTTTCTCTGCAGGAGTAAATCACTGCATGCTGAATTTTATTTTCTAACTACTACATTATGTTTCTAACCATTTATGTGTGTGTATATATGTTATGTGTGTGTGTATATATATATATATATAAAATGTGTGTATGTGTGTGTGTATGTGTATTTTAAAATTCCTGGAAGGAAGGATAATACATACAAAGTTTATCCTTAAAACTGATGTTTTATATCTATTATATCGAAATGAACGAGCCTTTGGCCTTGGTCTTCCGTGACTAACCATTTTAGGTATGCCTCCATCTCTATATTTTGTTTACCCTTTTATTCGTGCGTTTCCTTACATATTTTTTCCAATTGTCTGTTTGGACTTGTTTCAGCAGCTCCTAAATCGGATGCCACCGAAAATAACTTTTATCTAAAGTCTCAAGACCTCTTTTTCACAGGTCAGAAGTAAATCCTGCTTAGATCAGAGTGACTTGCTAGTGTGACAGTTCAGAGAGTCATTGGCTCTGCTCTAAGCAGACCTTGTTCTTTTGCTTTTCAGCTAGAAAGAACCAGCATTACTATAAATTCTCCTGTGTGGATGAAAACAACATTCAGTGGGCAATTTTTATTTTTTCCTCTATTCATATTACTTTATCCAAATCTGTAACCCTTTGAGGGGATGTAAAATTCCACTGTCTTGGTGTCTTTGATTTTTAGTTCCCTCCTCTGCATATCTGGAGGATTAAATAAAATTATATATATGAAATCACTTTGAAAACTTGAAAAGTGACACACACATATATATATAAGGAATTATTATCTTTTCAGATATGGGGCATTCTCTCAACCAACTTATAGTTTGACCAATCATGTCATTTATAAAGCAAAAGCAATCATAAATCAAAATTACTGAATTTGGAGAAAGGTGAAAGATGGTTCAGTTATAAAGTCAAAAAGTGGTTCATTGTATAAGTCAAATGCCTCAAGAGTCTGAGTCATTGAGAAGCTGTCATTTTAGCTGAGTGGCGAATATTAGAATGTAAAGAGATCTCTGTATTCATTAAGTATCTAGTATCACTGTATTGGAGCCCTGGTGGCACAGTGGTTAAGAGCTTGGCTGCTAACCGAAAGGTCAGCAGCTCGAGACCACCAGCTGCTCCTTGGAAACCCTATGGGGCAGTTCTACTCTGCCCTATAGGGTCACTATGAGTCGTCATTGACTCTACGGCAACAAGTTTTTTTTTGTTTTTCTTTTTTAATCACTGTATTTGTTCCATATATGAAACTTGTCCCTGCAGTTATTCTTTCAAACAAACTTTGCAATCTTTTCTTATAATGTGCATGACATAATCAGAGTATCCCTCACTATAACATGTGACATATATGAAACATTATTTGAAGTTAATGAATCAAATGGAAAGAACTCTTAACTTCTCTATAAAAAAAAAAAGTATAGCACAGGAGTTAGCAAACTACATCCATGCATCAAATCCAGCCTACCACCTGCTTTTGTAAATAAAGTTTTATTGGAACATAGCCATGCTCATTAGCTTACATATCATCTATGTTTGCTTTTACACTTAACAGCAGAGTCGAGAAGTTGCAACACAGGCTGTATAGCCTACAAAGGTGGACATATTTACTATCTGCCTCTTTACAGAAACAGTTTGCTGATCCTGGTATTCCAGAATCTTAGCAAACCTACTAAAATATCACTCTGTGGTATTTTAGAGTTAAAGGTTTAATAGCAAGGACTTTTTAGCAGGATGGGTGGCATTAATGGGATGATTACTTACTCACTAAAGAAGCTTTTTCTTCCCGTTCATTTTAGTTATCTTGAGAATGTTGTTATTAGTTGTGCTCGAGTCAGCACCAACTCACGGTGACCTTATGTACAACCAAATGAAACACTGCCTGGTCCTACGCCACCCTTACAATCGTTGGTATGTCTGAGTCCACTGTTGCAGCCACTGTGTCAGTCCATCTCATAGAGGGTCTCCCTTGTTTCTGCTGACCCTCTACTTTACCAAACACGATGTCCTTTTCTACCTCTCTTTGGAATGGGCACAAATATATACTGGTGTATGTCTTGCTGTGTATATTTTCAACCAAAAATTTTTTAAAAGATATTAGGAGAATGAGGTTTAATACTTTTTAATCTAAGTACTACAAATAATGAGTCTTGCAAAACTATACACATTATAAGGAAAAATGCAACAAATATTCTCTTGCCAACAGAAAGTAAAAGTTTAGTAACAGTAATTATAGTGATTGGAGAATTACCATGAGGTCTGTGACTTCTAAGTATCAGTTTATATTTCTTTTATCTTATTTTTTGCTATATATATATTAGTTATCTATTGCTGCATAACAAGTTGCCCTAACACCTAGCAGCTGAAAACAGCAATAAACATGCATTACTGCACACCGTTTCTGTAGGTCAGGAACAGCTTAGCTGGGTGGTTGTGGCTCAAGGTCTCTCATGTAGTTACAATCAAGATGTCAGCTCGTGCTGTAGTCATCTGAAGGCTTGACTGGGGCTGGAGGATCTACTTGCAAAGTAGTTCACTCATATGCCTGGCTTTCACCAGCACTCTCCTCAAAGTCCAACCAGCTTCCACCCGCTGCCTGGTTCCAAAGCTAGTCTCATATTTAAGGTTTTGTTATCTATTGCTGTGTAAAAATTTATTTCAAATCTTAGGGGCTTAAAACAAGTTTCTGTGGGTACAGGAATCTGGGTACAGCTTAGCTAGGTGGTTCTAGGTCAAGGTCTTTCATTAAGTTAAGATGTTAGCCAGAGCTGCAGTCTCTGAAGGCTTGACAGGGGCTGGAGGATTTGCTTCCAAAGTTGCTCATTCACATGCCTGACTTTTTGCGTGTCCTCGTGACATGGTGGCTGACTTCCCCCAGAGCGAGTGATCCAGAAGAAAGTGCAAGGTAGAAGTCACAATATCTTTTATGACCTAGCCTCGGAAGTCACACTTGGTCATTTCTGCAATATTCTATTGATTATACCCCAAACCAGTTGCCATCGAGTCAATTCTGACTCATGGTGACCCCACCTGTGCAGAGTAGAACTACTCCATAGGGTTTTCAAGGCTCTGACCTTTGAGAAGTGGATCGCCAGGCTTTTCTTCCTAAGCACGTCTGGGTGGGTTCAAACCGCTAATCTTTCAGTTAGTAGTCAAACGCTTAACCATTTGAACCACCCAGGGACACATAGGTCAGCCTCATTTAGTGTGGAGGTGAGAATCATTGGGGGCGATCTTGGAGGCTGGTTACCAAAATGTAGTTCTTAGTTTCTTTATTCTCCATAGTAACTTAAAAATGTATTTTAATATAGACCTATATTTCCTTATCTACAATTCCAACATCCATAAGGCCCTAAAACCAACCTTTTTTTCTTTAATTCTTTTCCCAGCCAAATTTTACCCAACCTGAACTCATCTGTCAGCAAAACCTGGCCTAAACTGATAAGACACTAATTACTGTCTCTATTTATCCCACTTGGTGTGAACATTTCTATATTTTGCTGCAGAAATGCATTTGATTAGGTGGTGTAACCTCAGACCCCAGCGTTAAGTAAATTTAAAATATACGAACCATACTACTTTATAAAATCTAAAAAATTACAAAAGATAACTAGCTCCAATATCATTGAAAGGAATGTTGATCTGTTTTGCTTTACTATTGAGCTTTTGAGAACTCTTCCAATGCTAGAGGCCACATATAACTTGTTATAACAATTCTCCTGATGACAACATTACATAAATGCAGGGAAAATGCCCAAGAAGAAACAACTTGTTTGTTTAATTGCTGGTTTAAAAAACTATACTTAGGAAGTAAGAACAAACACTCTCCCACTCTCCCCTCTCTCCTCCCATCACCATTGTCTGTATTCTTCACTTTCCTCCTTTCTGCTATTTTCTCTCTCCTTTTTCACCTACACAATTTTGTTCCTCCATGTTTACCTGCCATTTTCTCCTTGACATTTCCAAATTACAATAATTACCCCCCAAAATAGTATTAACAAAAACGCATCTGTAGCTGCCAATAACTAGCATGTGTGTGTATGTGATTGTCTGTCCCCGTAGCAGAGGTTGAGGATGTATCACCCATGTTCCCCTGGTCTACCTCTGAGTTGATCCAAGCTGTGATAGCCAATTCATATGCACATCAAGAGCTTCTCACTTAAACCACCTAACAAGTTCCTCTGTTTCTCTGCCTAAGCACTTATCAGTGATGGAGCTTGGGCAGCCTGGAAGTGCCAGGAATTTAGTATCTTCAATCAATGAGGCACGGACATTGGTGGATAGACATTCCCGCTTCCCCAACACTCAGCAGAACAATCCAGTGGTGTAAAACAACAAAGGTTTATTTCTGACTTACTTCAAGTCTGCTGTAGGTCCAAGTAAACTCCCAGGGGAGCTGTCTTCCATGTGGCCACTCAGCATCACACCTCCATATAACTAACACATGCCACCATGCACCTCCACAATTATCATTGCAGAAGGAGAAGAAGGGAACCCTGCACCAACAAGCAGGATTTAAATGCTCCCATGAATGTGTCCAATCACCTTCATGAACAACTACTTCCTTTGCCATTAGACCAGAAGAACTATATGGTGCCCAGCTAACATTACTATACATTTAGATCAAGAATTCTATAAAAGCATGTTGATCAAAAGGGGGAAAATGAGGAACACAATTTCAAATTCTCATGGAATCCAGACTTTCTGGAGCCAGTGAGGCCGGATGACCCCCTGAAACTATTACCCTGAGGAAATCTGCAAACCTTGAACGAAAACTATTCCCTGAAATCATCTTGGAACCAAATAATAATTCAGCCTAATTAGAAAAGAATGTCTGCATGTAAGCACTGTACTCTTTTAAAGAACCACCTAGTTGAAGGGAAGAACAACACACACTACAGGGGAAATCAGCACCACTGGACTAAACCAAAAGCTAAGATGTTTCCTGAACACAATCGAACACTTTGAGGGACAGACTAGCAGGGGTAGGGGTCTGGGGACCATGCTTTCAGGGGACATCTAGGTCAACTGGGATAACACATCTTATTAAGAAAATGGTCTGCATCCCACTTTGGTGAGTGGCGTCTGGAGTCTTAAAAGCTTGTAAGCGGCCATCTAAGATGCATCAATTGGTCACAACCCATTGGAGCAAAGGAGAATGAAGAACACCAAAGACACAAGGAAAGTATTAGCCCAAGAGACAGAAAGGGCCACATAAACCAGAGACTGCATCATCCTGAGACCAGAACTAGATGGTGCCCGGCTACCACCATGACTGCCCTGACAGGGAACACAACAGAGAGTCCCTGATGGAGCAGGAGAAAAGTCAGGTGCAGAGCTCAAATTCTAGCAGAAAGACCAGACATAATGGTCTGACTGAGACTGGAGGAACCCTGGAAAGCATGGCTCCTGGATTCTCTATCAGCCCAGAACTAAAACAATTTCCAAGGACAACTCTTCAGACAAAGATTAGACTGGACTATGGGACATAAAATGATACTCGTGAAAAGAGTGCTTCTTAGCTCAAGTATATACACGAGAGTAAATGGGCAGCTCCTGTCTGGAGGCGAAATGAGAAGGCAGAAAGGGATAGGAGTTGGCTGAATGGACATGGGAAATCAGGGGTGGAAAGGAGGAGTATGCTGTTACATTATAGAGATAGCAACTAAGTTAACATAACAATATGTGTATAAGTTTTTGTATGAGAAACTAACTTGAGCTGTAACCTTCACCTAAAGCATAATTTAAAAAAAAGAACTACCTAGATGTGATCAAATTAAAAACAGCAACTGGAAAGGATAGATGAGAAGCTTAGCAGGGCAATGAACTTATGTTAATGATGGTGAAACAGTTTGAAAAAGGTTGTCAAGAAAAGTGACACAACTTGAAGAATATAACCAATGTCACTGAACTGTACATGTAGAAATTATTGAAGTAATGTATGTTTTGTTGTGTATATTTTCACCAAAAAAATAATAACAAAGAATTTAAAAAATTAAAAACTGTGGTGGCATAGTGGTTAAGAGCTATGGCTGCTAACCGAAAGGTCGGCAGTTCAAATCCAACAGGCGTTCCTTGGAAACAGAATGGGGCAGTTCTACTCTGTCCTATAGGGTCACTATGGATCGGAATGGGTTTTTTTTTTTTATAATTCTAAAAAATAACTAAATAAATGTTTCCACTAAGTGGTGGACATCACTGCTGCTCACATTTTATTGGCCAAGGTATGTCACATGGCCACGCCTAACTTCAAGGGATCAGGGAAATAAAATCCATCCATATTCTCGATAGGAACGAGGAATGGGATGTGAGAGAGAAGGAGCAATGTCAGCCATCCATCCCGTGTGCCTCCCTTTGTGACCTGTTTTTGTCTCAGTGTGCTTTCGGGATCTGTCCATGCTGATGTGTGTGGGTTTAGCTGGTTCCTTCTCATTGTAGTACAGTACTCCATTATATGATTATATCATAATGTTTGTTTTCTGATTGATGGTGTTTCAGCTTATTTCCAATTTTTGTCATAACAAACAATATTGCTAAGAACATTTTGCATGTGTAACAAGAATTTATGTAGGCTACTGTTCTAATTTAAATACTATTTTATGAGGAAGCCCCTGCTGAGGAGGATGGGGGTGGTCAAGAGAATGTCTGAAGCACCTGGTACATGGGCCGGCCATTTAGAGCCCGGAGATGTATAGAAATCAAAGCCAACACCACAGATACAGTCTACTCTTGTTTTTCTAAAGAAATAAAGTGATACGATTTTTCACAGTGCTTTTCTTTCTCCATTGAACCAAAGAGAACAAAAAGCCAAGGTTATCGACAACGCATCCAGTTAACAAACGGCCAAATCAGATATTCTAGTAATTTTCTGCAACCTATTCAAACTTTATTGAAGATTATGAGAGCAATTGCAATTTAATATTACTAACAGAGGACACACCTTTGAAGCCTTCTGCAAATGTCAGGATGAGTGAAGGGTTTGACAAGACAAAGAAGATGAATCAACTACAATGTTTTCCACTTTAGAGTGAAAAAAAAAAAAAAAAACCCCAGTGATAATGCCATAAAGCATTTCCCTAGAACAAAACGTGCTAGGGGAAACAATTTCCTCTCTAAACAACAAGGACAAAATAATAATAAAAATTCAATTGAGTGAGACTAAATTTGTAACAACTACTGAACTGGAAGATCAGCAACATAATTGCTCATGTATAGCTACACCTAATGCTAGAACGGTGAGATCCTTCATAGCGCTTTCCACTCAAGGGGAGCGGACAGCTTCGTCTCTCAGTCATTTTTACTGAACAGCACCTTCTGCTTTGTCTTTTGCTTTCTCCTTATATTTCTCTGAGCTATCATTTCTTACATCTCTTTAACTATAATGGGTAAGTTTCCTTTTACACATTGCTAAAAACTCACTCTTTCAAACGAAGTCCAGATACATGCTACAACATGGACGAGCCTTGAAATCATTATGCTGAGTGAAGTAAGTCAATCACAAAAGGACAAACATTGGATGAAATCACTTACATGAAATATTTAGAATAAGCAAAGATATAGAGACCAAAGTTTATTAGTGATTAGTAGGGCTGGAGGGAGGGGTTAAGGGAGAGTCATTGTTTAGGAAGCATTGAGCATCTGTTTATGGCGTTGGAAAACCTGGCAACAGATACCAGTGATGGTTGAGCAACATGATGAATGTAGTTGGTGTAACTGAACTGTACATGTAAAAAATGTTGAATTGGCAAATGAGTTATGTATATTTTTACAACAATAAAAAAATATTGAATTGGTGAATGTTGTGTTATATATATATTTTTTTTTACAACAACAAAAAAAAAGAATAAAAAAAAAAAAACCTCACTCTAACCTGCTCAAGCAATCCAGTTAAGTCAAACCAGCTAACATTCTAAAAGAGTTTAGCCAAAGAAATCACTTATTTTTCTCGATCACGCTTCATAAATGATCAGATGACCACTGGAAGCCATGAAGGTTCATTATTTTCACAGGTATCCTGAAGTGAGGCAAAAGGATGATTTGCCTAAATACAGACTTTACAAACACCTGGGCTCCGAAGCAGCTCAATGAAGTAAAGCCTGTCTGACAATGTAATCCCATTGCTTTCAAGAAGCAACGTTAGTGACTACTATTTAGTAAGAACAAAAATACAGGCAGATAAAAGGGAGAAAGAGAATTTTTGAATTAATGCTGACAGGTCCTTCCTAACATTTGCAGGGTAAGGGCAAGAATACACATGCAGGTCCACATACCATATGTCTAAATATTTACAAGGTAAAAATCAAGCTAGCAAACTGTTAAGTAAAATATGTTCTATGCTCCTACCTTGGCAAGTATACCTTTGTAACAACCTGGAATGCTAAGTTTTTATATAGAATTCTGGAAGTCTTTGATGTTTTGAGCAAGAACACAGCCACATGGGAGAAAACTCATGGCCTATGGCCTGCTCCCTTCCCTTCTTTCCCCTGACTTCTCCCGACTTGGTGTTGCAGATCTGCGCACACATACATAGACATCCTAGCCTGCACACCTGTGGTCGACCCAAAACCCCCACAGTCACCCTCTGGCTACCCCTTGGGCCTGTGGCATGTACACTTGGTGTTAGGTGCTCTTGAAAGAATGGAGTTAGGGGAGATGCCCACACAGGCCCTGGATGCAAGTTTGGGGCTCTTTGAACAGGCACTCTAGGGTCCTGGGTAGCTGAAGCATGGTATAGAAGGGGGAGTGCATGTTCTGAGTGGACATGTCCCCATGGGCCCACCAACTCATTGCCCCATGAGATAGGGCACAGCTGGAGGAGGCTAGAGTAGAGACCTCTAAATTGTGGGGCTCAGTACAGGGATGCCTCTGACCAGGCCTGAAGTCAGTCCTGATTAATGAAACTTATTCCTCTTAAGGAAAATGACTCTCAACAAAGCACCACACGCACAAAATCATCTCTGTCAGAACTTCACTCAAGATGATAGCCTTAGCTGTCTTGGGGTTGAAAAGTTAGATCAGGTGACAAAAGATTTCTGAGAGGCGGTACATACACACAATGGAGTACTATGCAACGAGAAAGAACAACAATGAATCTGTGAAGCATCTCATAACATGGATGAAACTGGAGGACATTATGCTGAGTGAAATCAGTCAATCACAAAAGGACAAATATTGTATAAGACCTCTATTGTAAAAAACCATGAAAAAGTTCACACACAGAATGTAACATCTTTGTTGGTTACCAGGGATGGGAGGGGTGGGGGGGAAATACTAAATAGGCAATAGATAAGTGGTATCTTGGGTGAAGGGTGAGACAGTACACAATACAGGGGAAACTAGCACAACTTGTACAAGGAAAGGTCATGGAAGCCCCATAGACACATCCAAACTCCCTGAGGGACTGAATTGCTGGGTGGAGGGCTGTGGGGACCATGGTCTCAGGGAACATCTAGCTCAATTGGCATGACACAGCTTATAAAGACAATGCTCTACATTCTACCTTGGTGAGTAGTGTCTGGGGTCTTAAAAGCCTGTGGGCCATCTAAGATACTCCACTGGTCTCATCCCTTCGGGAGCAAGGGAGAATGAAGAGAACAGGATATAAGGAAAAGATTAGTCCGAAGGACTAATTGTCCACAGCTACCAAGGCCTCCACCAGACTGAGTCCAGTACAGCTAGATGGTGCCCGGCTACCACCACTGACTGCTCTGACCAGGATCACAACAGAGGGTTCTCAACAGAGCTGGAGAAGGATGTAGAGCATAATTCTAACTCACAAAAAAAAGACCAGATTTACTGGCCTAAAGGAGACTGGAGAAGCCTCGAGAGTATGGCCCCCAGACACCCTTTTAGCTCAGTGGTGAAGCTACCTCCGAGGTTCACTGTTCAGCCTGGGAGTGGACAGCCCTGTAAAACCAAATGAGACTAACGAGGTACAGGAGTCCAATGACAAGGGCCAGAAGGCAGAAGGGGACAAGGAAGCTGGTGATAGGGAACCCAAGGTTGAGTAAGGATATTGTTGATGTGTTGTGAGATTGTTAACCATTGTCATAGGGCAACATTTGTAGTAACTGTTAAATGAGAAAGTATTTTGTTCTGTAAACCTTCACCTTAAGTGAGAATAACAGCACAACTGGAAGAGCGTAGTCAATGTCACTGAAGTGTGCATGTAGAAATTTTTGAAACGGTGTATCCTTGGCTATGTGTATTTTCACCAAAAAAAAAAAAGGTTTAGAGGGTTAATATGTTGTGGGGTTGTTAACCAATGTCATAAAATAACATGTGTACTACTGTTTCATGAGAAACTATTTGTTCTGTAAGCCTTCACCTGAAGTACAATAAAATATAAAAAAAAAAAGAAAAAAAAAAGATTTCTGAGAGGGGTGGCTGAAGAGAAAGAGGGATGGATTATGTGAAATTCTGAAGGGGCTAGGAGTGAGAAAAGAATGCACTCCTATTGAAAGAAAGAAATGGAGTAAAAATCTAAAGAAAGAAAGAATAAGCACTCCTCTTTCGTACCATGCACTTCTTGTTCTTACACCTTCTGTCCCTCTTATTAATTCACTGAATTCAATGAAGTCTTAAAAAGACCTACTGTGGTATAGCACTTAGACAATGACAAGAAGGGGGCAAGAAGAATGTTAATATAGGAGTTCCCATCTTCAGAGATTTTAGAATCTGCTTTGAGAAATCCAGACACTTAAATGCAATAACAATAGAACGGAGTGAGGTGGTTTGTGCTCAAGGACTAAAACACAGAGTGCAGGAGTTCGGTAAAGGGGGATAGATCCGGTGTGAAGTGGCCAGGAAACGGCTACTTCAACTCCAGCACAGTCTTGTCTGAACTATATGGCGTCTGGAATAGATAGCTTTATTTCTCAAGAGCAGTTTCTCAATGTTCACTTCCTAATTCTACTCCAACTCATTCTATTAAGGCAAAAATAAATCTGACAATCTCACCGAGCAAAGATAGAAGTGAGTGTCAGAAACTCAGAGTCTAGTTCCAACCATGCTCAGTTTCCTCAAATGATAATTCATTGACACAATAGAGACACACAGAGTGATTTAATAGCCACATACACAGTTCCTCTTTCCCAGAGGTTTACATTTCTTAAACGAGAACGATAACTATTGACAGGTACTTAATAAGATGTTCTTGAATATTTAACAATCACATCAGAGGTGATACGAGGCTGAACTGACTACATTAAATACAGGTTAAATGCTGTTTACTGTGAAGCACAAAAGGTCTTTTCTTTGTCTGTGATTCACCAAGAAACTCACAAATGGCAAAACTCTGTATTAAACACGAAATTTCAAGAGGTCTTTGAGAATAAGATGAGCCAGAGAAAGCACTGGTGGAAGTCACTCCAAACCTGAAGTATCCCAGAAGGAAGATGGCACCTAGAGTGGTGGTAAAGCTGAAAATTTTATAGAGTTAGGGTTAGGGATCAATGGATTCATCAAGAATACAGTCCAGGGAGAAAACAACACAGGTTTTGTCGTTAACACAGAATAAAACGGAGAAAAAGAGTGATGTGCAAACAAAGGCTAATTGCCAAGCAGTACCCCAGATATGCTGGAGCAATGTTATTTTGGGGAGACTCAAAGAGAAAGGCTCATAGCAGATGTACAAGTCCCCATTGCTCATTCATCCTGGGGCAGCCAATAGATATCTAACAGAGCTGAACATCAGACTCTGAGCCTCAGTATAAAGAGAGGCCAGAATATAATACGACTAGCCAAAACTTTGGTTCCAACTCTATCCTGTCTGCTCAGCATTAATGACTGGGAGGGGCACCAGGATCTTCACTGGTTGGATCATGGAGGTGAGATCTAAACTTTGTAGTTGCAGCTAAATGATACACCAAACTAGCAACCTGACTCACAACATCAACTGACATGGTTGTAGAAGCAAGTATCACTCCCCCTACCTGGTGGGGAGGGGGTGCAGGGATCTAAACCAGCCTTGCACCTGACCTGCATTGACTGTCACATGCACTGAGACATAGCTAATTTCCATGGAGATTTGCAGACCAGTTCCCTTTCTGGGTGGCCAAATTAAAGGGCATATGTCTTAGATAAATTAACTCTTACCTTGAAGGAAGGTTATTTAAGTAAGTAGGGGAGAAACGGGCACTTAATATATTACTCTGGGAACAAGATTTGGAATCTATGTAAAGGAAAATGTATGAATAAGATGTTTGATAGAGTCAGAACTGAAAGAAACTCTAGTAGATTGCATCAATGACCCCAATATTTCACCCCTCCCTGTATCCACACCCTTTGCCTTGTGACTTCACAGTTCCTTCCATTAAGAGGGGAAGAATATTTCCCTGCCATGTGATTCTTGGTTCAACCATATGACTTGCTTTGGCATTAGGATGTTAAGAGATATGACACAAGCAAACACTTTGAAAAGCACTAGTGAGGTAGGTTTGGTCTCATGAACTTCTGCACTGCCAAGAAAAGGACATGACTAGCTAGTCCACTGGTCCAAGGAAAAGGATTAGAGACATGTGAACTAGAGCCACCCCTAGCCAAGCGCAGCCAGGATTGGCCAAGCCCCAGACAGTCATGGATATGTAAGTAAGCCCTGCAGAGACCAGCAGAACCATTCAGCTGACCCTGGCTCAGATCAGCCAATCCCCAACTAAACCACAGATTCATAAGAAATACATGACTTTTGTTTTCAGCCACTGAGTTCTGGGGTGGTTTGTTACACTGCAATAATTAAGTGATGCAATGGTCACAACTATCTTGAGGAAATATTTTCATTTTGAACATGATAAAGAAGGTATAAGAGTTGACACTGAAGGACTAAAGGGAAACTCTTTAACATGACATCAGTGTATATAAACAAAGGCTATCACAAAGGCCATTAAAGTATCTAAAACATCAAAAATGCATCAGTATTGCTAATTAGGGGAAATAAAATAAGTATCATTAGACAAGGTTCAAGAGCCTATCCATAGTCATATGTACCTTTATGTCATCATTATGCCCCAGAAAGCAAATTTCCATTTTGCCCTTACTAAATCTTTTTTCAAAGCTAACAAGGTTCTTCACTTTATCTTGTAAAACAATATTTCTTTGTCTTCTGTAAAGATGTGCAATCATGATAATAGTATTAAGGTGATTTATAAGGTAAAGGGACTGGGAAAAAAAAAACAAATATGCCCATATTTCCATATCTCTACAATTTCCATAAAATTCTTAACACATTTCCATCAGGTTGATGGCACTTAATATATATTAGGTGGTAAACACTTTCATAAAGTGGAAGAGATATGATCTAATGAAAGAACTCCATTCTGAGGTAAAATTGGTTTAGTATTCAAGATGCCATTGGCCTTGGGGATTAATTAGACAATTTTTAGGTGTAGAACAACACTCAAAGGTTCTTCTTTGTTTATGAATGAAACTATTGTTTCTGGACAAAGTCTTTATCTTACTACTTCTATTCACACCATGAGATTAGAAGAATTTAGGTAGATAACTACAATCAGATTAAATCAGCTCAGGTATACTTGTGTGAGCTATGTTAGAAACGGAAACTACAAAACAAATGGGAGAGTTGATTGCTTTCACCAAAGCGCACACAATCCAATTATATTATTCAGGCGGATGTATATTCAAGTAATGTAGTAAATGAGAAAGAGGGGGGTTGGTTCCAAGTCATGTAGCAATTTAGAGGAAGAAAAGGTCAGTTTATGCTGGAGTTATTAAGAAATGCTTCATGGGGGAAAATAGGACATAGAAAGATTCTGATTCCCAGAGTGGAGAGAGATGGACTGCCCAGCCAAAGGAAGAGGAAGATAATGACTGAAAAATAAAAGAAAACCAGGAAAACCTAGCAGAAATAAATGTTATTAGATGAAGATTAATCAGAACTCTTATACAAATGAATGGTATCTCTTAGGCCATGGACATTGATTTCATTCCAATAACACATATAAAAATAAATGCCCCTTGCATGATTGAGTCTCTTATTTGAGAAAACCAAGAACAGTTCATATTATGAAATACTTGCTGTCCTTGTGAAGTAGAGTGAGAATTAAGAATATTTGAAGGAAGATAGAAGAGCGATAAACCAAGAAAATACATGACTTTCCCAAGGTCACCAAACTTCAGTCATCCTTTTTCCCTGTCTTTTAGTATCCATCTCTGTCATACCTTTGATTCCAGAAGCTCACAATTGCACATATTTCTTCCTTTAAGAAGCGGAATCACATATAAATGAAGAGAATATACCAGCTACCAAGAACCATGAATGGAATTTGGTATGAAGTTGACCCTCATACCAATATTAGATATCATTAGGTGTCAAATAACCTGAGATTCCCTTTCCACATTTGAAAACAGTAATGAAGTACAATCTAAAATTTTATACTTATAGCTTTTAGCCAGTAGCTTTTCCTTTCCCACTTTTATCACATATAAAACATCCAAATCTCCAATCATTCCCCCATCACATCTATATTTTGATCTTATTATTATTCACTAAAAGGCACTGGTTGTGATATAAATAAGCATTAGGCCATAAAGCAAATTTCCCAATTTCTTCTTGCAGCCATGGGGGTCAGGAGAGGCAGGTGGTGTGGGCTGAACAGCAATGGGGCAGGGGTACAAAAGCACAGGAAATCTGGGTTCTTATTAACGAAAATGTCACCTCTGCGTGACAAGCCCAGCCCCGACAGAAGACAAAGATCTACTTCGCAAACCTCTGAAAGCCAATGCTTTCAAGCTAAGATTGCTTCAAGGTCCGTCATTCTGCCAGAGGTGGCAATACATTAATTTGTCACTGTCAAGCAAGCAAATTTCTTTAAGGTCTGCTTATTGTTCTGTTCTGCTGTCTCTGGACACACCAGCTTGCTAACACAAGTAGTATGCCAAAGATCAACTTCAGGGACATCAAACAGAGCTCATTACTCTGAACCGCCTGCTGTGTTAACTGTCCTAGCAAGAGTGATGTGACTTAGGTAAGGGTATTTGATAGGGTGCAGGCTGTCCAAATGTTTCTGTGGTCTTTGCCGTGAGGCCTTCAGGAGAGGATGCTGACGAGCAAGATATCTGTTTCTCTGACACTGAACATTGACTTGGAAATACTAATTCATAATATATGAAATGCTTCATCCTTTTTCCTATTAGAGAGCCCAAATCAATCTCTCAGTGTACAGAATAACTCAAGTATGAGCACACAGGATTTCTCTCCAGAAATATCTATATCGATTTCCTTCGTGGTTGGGTCAAAGGACCACCGTAGAAAATCTCACTTTAGGTTTTTAGGGTCCTTCACCTGCATCTAATTCAGGAGACTCTGGATTAGCTAAGAGAAAAGAGTAGCAAAAAGCATTAGGGTCCAAGCTCTCCTTGTCATGCATATGTCTCCCATGCAATTCCCTAGCTATTGTTTAGAATGGAGAATTTTTCACTCAAGAACAGTACCAGGACAAGATTTTTGTGTGGTTTCCTGAAAGGCAATGGGGAAAATAATACTTAACCCTGACACACGATGTAGGACTGTGCAGTTAAAGGTTGACAGAAGCCAATATTTACAACGTTATTTAGAAATGATAGGACAGTTATAAAAACTTCCAGAACCTTTATAATAACTCTTCCAAGGGTCCTTGTTATGATGTCAACTTCCCGTTAGAAACTACCTTACAATGAAGACATTTAAGTGCTTGGATAATGGCATCAAAACAAGCAAAACATTTAGAACTGCTCTTAAACCAACCAAAAACGGAGGCTCTATGCTGAGACTCTTCCTAAGGGGGATGGGGGAACAGTCCCTTAAGAATAAAGCTCTGACAAGTAATCATTGTCAGGATATTTTAATTCCAGGGGAATATTTCCTTACTGGTATGAGGTTAAAAGTCAATTAGCTTTGGTTTTTACAGGCACACTCTCTTAGGTCACTCCAGTGAATGGTGCTTCCGCTGTTTTACTTATTACAAATGTCCTCTTTTACACTGTATTGTCGACTCTTCCCCTGAAATGCCCTGTCCCTTGGCGTCCTGGATGTTCCCCTTTTCTGGTTTTCCACTTGCTTCCCCAAATTCTCCTTTCCTATATCCCTTGACCCCTCTGCTTTCGTTCACTATTCATGGGCTTAGGCATTGTTCCTCTCTACATCCCCTAGACCAGAGGTTCTCAAACCTGGTTACCCATTAGAATCACCTGGTGAGATTTTAAAATTTAGATGGCCATGCTGCATCCCAGACCAGTTAAATCAGACTCTCTGAGGTAGGATTCACAATTTTTTTTTTAAATTAAGTTATAATAATTTACATACCATGAAAAGTACGAGTCTCTGAGATCATTTCATAAATGCATACACCTGTGTAACACACTTCCTTATCACAATATTGAAGATTTCTGTCACCCCAGAAAGTTTCCTTGAATCTGTTACAGCCAATCCTCACCTCACCTCCTCCCAAAGGCAACTGCTATTCTGCTTTCTGGAGGAGCCCTGGTGACACAGTGGTTAAGCACTCGGCTGCTAACTGAAAGGTGGCGTTTTGAACTCACCAGCTGCTCTGTAGAATAAAAGACCTGGCAATCTGCTCCCATAAAGATTACAGCCTTGGAATTCCTATAGGGCAGTTCTACTCTGTCCTATAGGGTCGCTATGAGTTGGAATCGACTCGACAGCAGTGGGTTATTCTGATTTCTACCATCATGGATTAGTTTTGCCTATTCTAGAACTTTATATGAATGGAATCTTCCAGTATGTGCCTTTTGTAGCTGGCTTCTATCACTTAATATAATATTTTTGAGGTCTATACATATTGTAGCATATATCAGTAATTTGTTCCTTTTTACTGCTGAGTAGTATCCCATTATATGCATATACCTTGATTTGTTTATCCATTCTTCTGTTGATAGACATCTGAGTTGTTTCCATTTTGGAGCTAATTATGAATAAGGCTGCTATGAACATTCCTGGCAAGTCTTTTTGGGGATATATACTTCCTTCCCCTTGGGTAAATACCTAGGACTGGAATTTCTGGGGTATATGGTAAGTGTATATTCATTTAACTTTATAAGAAACTGCCAAACAGCTTTCCAGAGTGGATCGTACCATTTTACAGTCCTACTAGCAATCTATGAGTGTTCCTGTTGCTCCACAACCTTACCAGCATTTGATATTGTTAGTCTTTTTAATTTTAGCCATTCTGGTGCGTGTGCAGTATAGGCATCAATATTTTTTAGAGCTTCTCAGGTGATTCCAATGTGTAGCCATGGTTGAGAAACACTTCTCTACATAATTTTCACCAGAGTGCCTGTCTATGTCTAAACTATTACAATTAGAATTGTCCAAACCCAGTTACCTTATGAGCTAATAGGTCCCCCTTAACGAGAAGCATGAAAACAGTGGGTGCAAATCAGAAACAGCATATAGGCATTGCTTCTTAATCTGTAATGTGCATACAAATTCCCCTGGGGATCTTGTTAAAACGCAGACTCTAATTCAGTATGTCTGGGGTGCTGCCTAAGATTTCTCATTTCTAACAGGCTCCCCGGTGAGGCTGAGACCAGCTAGGGACAAAAAAGGCCTTAAACAACAAGTTATGTCAGTTAAAATTTTCTAAAAGAAAAATGGTGTTAATGCTGTCTGCTTGCTCCTAATCTTTCTGCTTTCAGCTGTCTTTTAGATCAACCAATTGAAATTAGAATCCTGGGCATGCGTGGTAAGGGACCAGGTTGACCGCCAGATGGCCCCATGCCATATTAAGTATTGCCTAGAAACCAAAAGACTGTGCCAAGGAACCAAAGTCATCAGACATATGTCATTGAGCAGTGACCAAGCCCATTTCAGAATCGAGAAGTCCGTCAGCCACTTCAGTGCCAAATCCTAGCCCGACCCCTTTTTAAATATGTATGAAATTAATGACTATGTATGACTTCCCTTTCCACATGGTACAAAACTTCCTCCAGCCCTTTGTTCAGTGAGACAGTACTTTGGGAAGGATCCCCCTGGCTCCTCACTCCCTGCGAGTAATAAACTATGCTTTGCTTTAAATCCACTTGTCTCTTAGTTATTCTTAACGAGAGTACAAGTGGCGAACCCATTGCGTTCGGTAACAATGTCAGTGCTGATGGTCTGGAAATCGTACTTTGAGTAGTAAGGGTATAGAGGTAGATCCTGTATTGGGTAAGGGATTGTAATAAAACTGAGACTCCAAAACTATAATTCCATATTCCAATGACATTCCAGCCTCCATCCTGATCCTTTGCATAGACCGCAGTCTCTGAAGATTTCCATTTAGATGCCCAAACATTACATCAAACCACACCCATAAGTAAAATCATTATACCCCCAATCGGCTGCCTATTCAAACCTTTCCATTTAAATGTAACATTAACACTAATTTTAAAACCCTGCTCATCAGAGCTATCATTCTGCTTGTATTATGGATTGAACTGTGACCCCCCCAAAAAAAAAGTATTGAAATTTGTACCCCTGTACCTGTAAATATGAAGCTGTTTGGAAATAGGAGTTTTTCTTTTAGGTTAAGGAAGGTGGGTCCTAAATCTAATCACTTCTGAGTTATTAAAAAAAGACAGAATAGACACAGACACACACAGGGAGAAGAGGAAGACAGACCACAGAGACAGATACATCTACATTCCCAGGAACCCCAAGGATTGCCAGCAGTTACTCAAAGCTGAAATAGACAAAGAAGGACTTTTCCCTAGAACCATGCCCTGAATTCAGATTTCTAGCCTCCTGAACAGTGAGGAAATAAATTTCTGTTTTTAAAACCACCCACTTGTGGTATTTCTGTGACGGCAGCACTAGGTAACTATGACACTTTGAAACCGAGACACCTTTGAAGTGAACTTCCCCTTTCGCCCCCGTAACCAGTCATCACCAATACTTTTCAAATCTCTTTTAATTTAATTCAGCCCACATTTACTATATACCCATCTATCTATGAAAGGCACAATAAGAGGTACTGTGGAATTGACAGGAATAGACGTCACCTTCTAGCGGGGGAGCAGGTGCAAACAATCACGGCATGCTAGAAAGAGACATGAAACATTTTGAACGGTTTTGTTCATAGTTGCTGTCAAGTCCTTTCTGACTCATAGTGAGCTTATGTACAACAGAACAAAACATTGCCCAGTCCTGCACCATCCTCACAGTGTTCAGTATGTTTGAGCCCATTGTTGCAGCCACTGTATCAATCCACCTAAAGGAGAATTTCCTTCTTTTTTGCTGACCCTCGACTTTACCAAACATGATGTTCTTTTCTAGTGATTGGTCTTTCCTAATGATATGTCCAAGTAAGCAAGATGAAGTCCCGCCACTCTCATTTCTAAGGAGCATTCTGGCTGTACTTCCTCTAAGACAGGTTTGTTGGTTCTTTTGGCAGTCCACGGTATATTCAACATTCTTCACCAATACCACAATTCAAATGCGTCAATTCTCCTTTGATCTTCCTTATTCATTGTCCAGCTTTCCCATGCATATGAGGTGGCTGAAAATAACATGGCTTGGGTCAGGGGCACCTTAGTCATCAGAGTGACATCTTTGCTTTTTAGGACTTTAAAGAGATCTTTTGCAGCAGATTTTCCCAATGCAATATGCCATTTGATTTCTTGACTGCTGCTTTCATGGGCATTGATTGTTGATCCAAGTAGAATGAAATCCTTGACAACTTAAATTGCTTAGCCATTTAATTATTTTGTTTTTGTTTTTAATAGCATTTTTTATCACACTTTAGATGAAGGTTTACAGAACAAGTAGTTTCTCATTAAACAGTACACATATTGTTTTATGACAATGGTTAACAACCCCATGACATGTCAACATTCTCCCTTCTCAACCTTGGGTTCCCTATTACCAGCCTTCCTGTCCCCTCTTGCCTTCTAGTCCTTGTCCCTGGATTATTGTGCCCCATTAGTCTCGTTTTGTTTTATGGGGCTGTCTAATCTTTGGCTGAAGGGTGAACCTCGGGAGTGACTTCATTACTGAGCTAAAAGGGTGTCCAGGGGCCATACTCTCGGGGTTTCTCCAGTCTCTGTCAGGCCAGTAAGTCTCATCTTTTTTTGTGAGTTAGAATTTTGTTCTTCACTTTTCTCCAGCTCTGTCCGGGATCCTCTGTTGTGATCCCTGTAAGAGCAGTCAGTGGTGGTAGCTGGGCACTATCTAGTTGTACTGGGCTCAGTCTGGTGGAGGCCATGGTAGTTGTGGTTCATTAGTCCTTTGGACTAATCTTTCCCTTGTATCTTGTTTTCTTCATTCTCCCTTGCTCCTGAAAGCGTGAGACCAGTGGAGTATCTTAGATGGCTGCTCATAGGCTTTTAAGACCCCAGACACTACTCACCAAGGTAGAATGTAGAACATTGTCTTTATAAACTGTGTTATGTCATTTGAGCCAGATGTTCCCCGAGACCATGGTCCCCACAGCCCTCCATCCAGCAATTCGGTTCCTCAGGGAGTTTGGATGTGTCTATGGAGCTCCCATGATCTTGCCTTGTACAAGTTGTGCTGGCCTCCCCAGTATTGTGTATTGTCTTACCCTTCACCAAAGTTACCACTTATCTATTGTCTATTCAGTATCCCCCCCCATCCCTCGTAACCATCAAAGATTGTTTCTTTTTGTGTGTAAACCTTTTCAGGAGTTTTTACAGTAGTGGTCTCATACAGTATTTGTCCTTTTGTGATTGACTTATTTCACTCAGCATAATGTCCTCCAGTTTCATCCACGTTATGAGATGCTTCACAGATTCATCATTGTTTTTTAACATTGTGTAATACTCCATTGTGTGTACGTACCATAGTTTGTTTATCCATTCATCTGTTGATGGGCATCTAGGTTGTTTCTATCTTTTTGCTATTGTGAACAATGCTTCAATGAACATGGGTGTGCATACGTCTATTTGTGTGACGACTCTTATTTCTCCAGGATATATTCCTAGGAGTGGGATTGCTGGATCGTATGTTATTTCTATTTCTAGCTTTCTAAGAAAGTGCCATATCATTTCCCAAAATGGTTGTATCATTTCGCATTCCCACCAGCAGTTGCTTAGCCATTTATTATGATGTTGTGTATTGGTCCAGTTGTGAGGATTTTCATTTTCTTTATGTTGAGGTATAATCCATACGGAAGGCTGTAGTCTTTTTCCTTCATCAGTTAAGTGCTTCAAGTCTTCTTCAGTTTCAGCAAGCAAGGTTGTATCATCTGCATATCACAGGTGGTTAACGAGTCTTCCTCCAATGCTGATGCCACATTCTTCTTCATATAATCCAGCTCTTGGATTATTTGTTCAGCATACAGATCGAATAAGCATGGTGAAAGAATACAACCCTGCTGCACATGTTTTCCGATTCTAAACCACTCAGTATCACCTTCTATTCAAACCACTGCCTCTTGATCCATGTACAGGTTCTGCATGAACACAATTAAGTTTTCTGGAAGTCCCAATCTTCATAATGTTGTCCATAATTTGTTATGATCCATAGAGTCAAATGCCTTTGTATAGTCAATAAAACAGCTAAACATCTTTCTGGTATTCTCTGCTTTCAGCCAAGATCCATCATCTGACACCAGCAATGATACCATCATTCCATGTCTTCTTCTGAATCTGGCTTGAATTTCTGGCAATTCCCTGTCAATGTATGGCTGCAGTCGTTTTTTAATTATCTTCAGCAAAATTTTGCTAGCCTGTGGGTTCAATAATTTATACATTCCATTTTATCACCTTTCTTTTGAATGGGCACAAATATGGATCTCTTCCACTCCGTTGGTCAAGTAGCTATCTTCCAAATTGCTTAACATAGATGATTAAGAGTTTCCAGCCTTACATCTGTTTGTTGAAGCATCTCAATTGGTATTCCATCAATTCCTGAAGCGGTGTTTTGGTGGATGCCTTCAGTGCAAGTTGAACTTCGTCTTCCTTCCTCTTGATCATGTGCTTCTTCCTGAAATGGCTGAACATCAACCAATTCTTTTTGGTACGCTGATTCTATTTTCCTTCCATCTTCTTTTGATGCTTTCTGCATCATTAAATTTCTTGCCCACAGAATCCTTCAATATTACAATTCGAGGCTCAAATTTTCTCTTCTATTCTTTCAGTTGAGAAATGCCAATCATGCCCTTCCCTGTTGGTTTTCTAACTCCAGGCCTTTGAACATTTCATTGTAATTCTTTATTTTGTCTTCTCAAGCCACCCTTTAAAATCTTCTGTTCAGTTCTTTTACTTCATTGTTTCTTCTGTTTGCTTTAGCTACTCTGTGCTTAAGATCACGTTTCAGAGTCTTTTCTGTCATCCATTTTGGTCTTTTCTTTCTTTCTGTATTTTTAATGACCTCTTATTTTCTTCATGTATGATGCCCTTAAGGAGCCCTGGTGGCCCAGTGGTTAAAGCACTCGACCTCTAACCAAAAGGTCAATGGTTTGAACCCACCAGCTGCTCTGCAGGAGAAAGATGTGGCAGTCTGCTTCTGTAAAGATTTACAGCCTTAGAAACACTATGGGGCAGTTCTACTCTGTCCTATAGGGTCGCTATGAGTCGGAATCAACTTGAAGGCAGTTTTTTTTTTTTTTTGGTTATGGTGTCCTTGATATTGTCCCACAGCTATTCTGGTCTTCCGTCCTACTGTTCAGTGCATTCAATTTATTCTTGAAACATTCTCTACATAGAAGTGGGATGTGTTCAAGGTCATACTTTGGCTCTCGTAAACTTTGATTTTCTTCAGCTTCAACTTGAACTTACACATGAGCAATTGATAATCTGTTCCCTAGTGGGTCTCTGGCTTTTTCTTTTCTTTTTTTCCTATCTTTTGTGTGTGTGTGTGTTTGTGTGTGTGTGTCGTGAAAATATACACTATAAAACACACTAATTTCTACATCTATAATTCAGTGTCACTGATTATATTTTTCAAGGTTCTGCAACCATTCTCAATATCCTTTTCCAAATTGTTCCACCACCATTGACATAAGCTCTATGACCCTTAAACAAAAATTCCCCCTTTCCCTCGCCCTTTCACCCCTGGTAACCACTAATAATTTTTTTGTTTCTATCTATTTGCTTATTTCATATAAGTGAGATCACACAGTATTTGTCCTTTTGCAACTGACTAATTTCCCACATTTTAATGTTTTGAAGGTTCATCCATGTTGTGGCATGCACCAGGACTTCATTTCTCTTTATGGCTGAGTAATATTCCATTGTGTGTATGTGCCACATTTTATTTATTCATTCATCTGTTGATGGACATTTCATTTCCTTCTACCTTTTTTGACTATTGTGAATAGTGCTACAATCAACATTGATGGACATGTGTCTCTTCGTGTTGCTGCTTTCAAGTTTCTTGGTATATACCTAAGACAGGAAAAATTGGGTCATATGCTAGTTCTATGTTCAACCTTCTCAGGAAGCAACAAACTGTTTTCCACAGTGGCTATACCATTTTACATTTCCACCAGCAAAGGATGAGGGTTCCTGTTTCTATACAACCTCATCGACACCTATTGTTTTCCAGTTTTGAATACTGCCATTCTAATGGGAGTGAGATGGAATCTCATTGGGCTTTTGATTTGCCTCTCCCTAAAGGCTAATGATGTGGCAGTCTGTCTCAGAAAAGATTTACAGCCTTGGAAACCCTATGAGGAAGTTCTACTCTGTCCTATAGGGTTGCTACTAGTTGGAATCTACTCTAAGGCAATGGGGTTAGTATTGGGTTAATGGCTAATGATGTTGAGCATCTTTTCATATGCTTATTGGCCATTTGAATATCCTCTTTAGCGAATATTCTGTTCAAGTCCTTTGCCTATTTTTAGATTAGATTGTTGGTCTTTTTGTTAAGTTGTAGAAATATTTTATATATTTTGGATACACCCTTACCAAATATATGGCTCCCAAAAATTTTCTCTCAATCTGTAAGTTACCTTTTTACTTTTTTGATAAAGTCCTTTGATGCACAAAATAATTTAATTTTTATGAGGTCTCATTTATCTAGTTTGTCTTTTGCTACTCATGTTTTTCTTGCCATATCTGATAGCTCATTGCTAAAAACTAGGTCCCACAGCTTCGCCCCTATATTTTCTTCTAAGAATTTTATGGTTTTAGTTTTCACATTTAGCTCTGTGATGATTCTCAGTGTTTTGGCAGCTGTATAATGTGATCACTTCCCTGTTGAAATCTGATATGTTATCACCCACATGATGGAACCTGCTGAGTGGCACCGGTAGGGGCAAGGCCTGCGGCAGCTCACCGCCCCCTCAGCCTTCATCTCTCCACCATCTGCTGGCTACTTTCTTCCTGCTCGCCTTGCCAAGGTTTTTTGGCTTGTTCCAGACCCAGCAGCTGCCTCTTGTAGTCTCACCTCCGGTTCTTGGGACTTGACCTAGCAGCTTACCTGTCCATCCTGGAATTAATTCATTGACCTTCACAGCCTGTGAGCAGGAGCCCTGCTCTCTGACCTGCCAACCTTGGGTTCGCCAGCTTCTGCGGCTCCATGAATTGGGAGAGGCCTCTACCCTGAGCCATGGACTTGGGACTTTCTAGCCTCTACAATCACGTGAGCTGTTTCCTTGATATAAATCTCTCTCTTTATGTATTTATATGCTTTACTGGTTTTGCTTCTCTAGAGAACCCAGCCTAAGACAAGGTCCTTGATCCATTTTAAATTGGCTTTTTTGTGTGTGGTATGAGGCTTGGATCCTGATTCATTCTTCTGCATGTGGAAATCCAGTTTTCCCAGCACCATTTATTGAAGAGACGCTTCCTTTCCCATTGGATGGACTTAGTACTCTTGCCAAAAATCAGTTAACCATAGATGTATAGGTTTATTTCTGGACTCTCAATTATATTCCATTGGTCTATATGTCTATTATTATACCAGTATTAGGCTGTTTTAATTACTATAGTTTTATAGTATGTTTTGAAATCAGAAAGTATGAGTCCTCCTACTTTATTACTCTTTTTCAAGATTGCTTAAGCTATTTGGGGTCCCTTGAGCTTTCCTATAAATTTGAGGATTGGCTTTTTCCACTTCTGTAAAGAAGGCTGTTGCAATTTTGATTGGGATTACTGTGTATTTATAGTATGCTTTGGGTAGTATTGACATTTTAACTATATTAAGCCTTCCAATCCATAAACATGGAATTCCCTTCTACTTATTTAGGTTTGATTTCTTTTATTAATGTTTTATAGTTTTCTATGTGCAAGTCTTTAAACTTCCTAGTTAAGCTTATTCATGAGAACTTTCTTCTTTTTGATTTTATTATAAATGGTAATGTTTCCTTAATTTCCTTTTCCACTTTCTCTTTGCTCTTGTATACAAACCTGACTGATTTTTGCATGTTGACCTACTCAGCCACCATGTTAAATTCATTAGTTCTTATAGCTTTCTTGCAGATTCTTTGGGGTTTTCTATGTATAGGATCATGTCATCTGTAAAAGAGATAGTTTTACTTCCTCATTCCCTATCTGGATACTTTTCATTTTTTTCCTAACCTAATTTCTCTGGCTAGGACTTCCAGAACGATGTTGAATAGCAGTGGTCAGAGTGGACAATCCTGTCTTGTTCCTGAGCTTAATGGGAAAACTCTTTTTCCACTGAGTATGATGTTAAATGTAGGTTTTTCATAAATGCCCTATATTATAGTGAGACATTTCCCTTCTATTCCTATCTTATTGAGTGTTTTTATCATGCAAGGGTGTTGAATTTTGTCAGATGCCTTTTCTGCATCTCTTGGAGATGATCATGTGGTCCTTTTCCTTTGGTCTGTTAATGTAGTATATTACATTGATTGATTTCTAATGTTGAACCAACTTTGTGTTCCTGGGATAAATCCCACTTGATCATGATGTATAATGTTTTTAATATGTCCTTGGATTCAGTTTGCTAGTATATTTTTGAGTATTTTTGCATCTATATTCATTAGGGATATTAGTCTGTAGTTTTCTTGTGGTGCCTTTTCTGCATCAATTGAGATGATCATGTGATTCTTTTCTTTTGTTCTATTTATGTAGTGTATTACATTGATTGATTTTCTAATGTCGAACCATCCTTGCATAACTGGTATGAATCCCACTTGGTTGTGGTGTATCATTTTTTTGATATGATGCTGAATTTTATTGGCTAGAATTTTGTTGAGAATTTTTTCATCTATATTTATGAGCGATATTGGTCTGTAATTCTCTTTTCTTGTGGTGTCTTTGTCTGGCTTTGGTATCAGGGTAATGCTTGCCTCATGGAATGAGTTAGGTAGTATTCCCTCCTCTTCTATTTTCTGGAAAAGTTAAAGTAGGATTAGAGCCACTTCTCCTATAAATATTTGTAGAATTCCCCAGTGAAGCCAACTGGTCCAGGACTTTTCTTTGTTGGAAGGTTTTTGATTACTGATTCAATCCCTTCACTTTCTATGAGTCTGTCAAGATCCACTATTTCTTCTTGAGTAGAGTGTTTATATGTTTCAAGGAATTTGTCCATTTCCTCTAAGTTATCTAACATGTTGGCATACAACTGTTAATATTTTAGAATTCTTTTCATTTCTGTAGGATTGGTTGTAATGTCCTATTTTCGTTTCTGATTTTAGATATTTGCATCTTCTCTCTCTTTTTCTTTGTCAGTCTAGCCAAAGGTTTGTTTATTTTATTATCTTTTCAAAAAAACCAACTTCTGGTTTAGATAATTCTCTCTATTGTTTTTCTATTTTTTATTTAATTTATTTCTGTTCTAATCTTTATTATTTCCTTTCTTCTGGAAGCTTTGGTCTTAGCTTGCTCTTCCTTTCCTAATTCCTAAAGTTGTAGAGTGAAGCTACTGATGGGGGATTTTTCTTCCTTTTTAATGTAGGCGTTTGTGGATGTAAATTTCCCTCTGAGTAACCTTCTTTGCTGCAGCCCATAGGTTTTGATATACTATATTTTTCCTCTCTTGATTTCTTCTTTGACCCATTGGTTGCTTAGTAGCATGATGTTTAATTTCCACATATTTGTATATTTTTCAGTTCTCTTACTGTTATTAATGTCTAGTTTTATTCCATTGGGATCAGAAAAAATACTTTGTATGATTTCAATGTTTTTAAATTTATTGAGACTTGCTTTGTGTCCTAAGACATGTTCTATCCTGGAGAATGATCCATGTGCACTGGAGAAAAATGTATGTTGTGCTGTTGTTGGGTGGAATGTTCCATATTATGTCTGATAGGTCTAGTTGATTAATAGTGTCATTCATGTCTTCCATTTCTTTATTGATCTTCTTTGTAGGTGTTCTATCCATTGTTGAAAGTGGTGTATTAACGTTTCCTACTATTATTGTAGACTTGTCTGTTTCTCCTTTCAATTCTGTTAGTGGTTGCTTTATAAATTTTGGGGCTCTAAGGTTAGATGCATAAATATGTATAATCATTCTATCTACTTGATAAATTGACCCTTTTATCATTATATAGTGTCCTTCTTTGTCTCTTATAATAGAGATTTTGACTTAAAGTCTATTTTGTTTGATATTAAAATTGCCGTGCTTGTTCTCTTTTGATTATTCCTTGCATGGAATGTTCTTTTTTTCCCATCATTTTACCTTCAATCTATTTCTTTGTGCCTCAAATGTGTCTCTTATAGACAAGATATAGATGGGCCATGTTTTTTTATTCAATCTACCACTCTCTGCCTCTTGATTGTGGCTAATTCATTTACATTTACACTGATTACTGATAAAGGAGGACTTACTGCTCCCATTTTCTTGTTTTTTGTATGACTTATACCCACTTTGTTCCTCTTTTCCTGTAATGCTAACTTCCTTTGTGTATTTTTTTTTCTGCTGACCCATTTTGTTTCCCTTTTCTTTTTTTACAGATAGTCCCCAACTTATGACATATTTAACTTATGACAAACCGCACTTACAACCCTCCAGCTTTTTTTTTTTTTTTTTTTGGTACATCGTATCATTAGTAGGAGCCCTGGTGTTGCAGTGGTTAAAAGCTCAGGCTGCCAACCAAAAGGTCGGTAGTTCAAATCCCCCAGCCACTCCTTGGAAACCCTATGGGGCAGTTCTACTCTGTCCTATGGGGTCACTGTGAGTCGGAATCTACTTGACAGCAATGGGTTTGGTTTGCATCAGTAATATGTACCACGTACAATGTTGCAGCATGTAATTTGCTGATATTATCATTCTGGTGTCAACCCCCAAAGACAACTAAAGATCGGATTTATAAAAATACTGATAATAAAAGGCAACAATAATAAAAAGTAAAAAAAATGATGTATTTGACTTACATCAGAACCTCTCACAAAGGAGTCATCGGAACAGAACTCTATCGTAAGTCAGGGACTACTTGTATTTATTTTCTGTGGTTATCATGAGAATTACATTTAACATCTTACATTTTTAACACCCTGGTCTATATTGATAACAACTTAACTTCAGTACATGACTTCTATACATTTGCCAGTCCAACCCACCCCCAATTTATGTTGTTATCACAGATTACATCTTTGTACTTTGGATACCCTATAATTTAAACGTACATTTATTTTATTATTATATATATGATTTTTGTTTTCATTTTCATTTTTTTTAATGCTTTCATCATTATAAATCCTGAAGGACATAACAGTTGAATTTTCCAACCAAAGTACTTTAAATTCATTTCCCCCACATGTATAACTTCATGTTTACGTCTCATGTTCCTCTGGAGAATTCCCTTTAGCATTTCTAGTAAGGCTGGCCTGGTGATAACAAATTCTCAGTTTTTGTTTATACAGTGTCTTAGTTATCTAGTGCTACTATAACAGAAATACCACAAGTGGATGGCTTTAACAAACAGAAATTTATTTTCTCACAGTTTAGGAGGCTAGAAGTCCGAATTCAGGGTGCCAGCTCTAGGGGAAGGTTTTCTCTCTCCGTCAGCTCTGGAGGAAGGTCCTTGTTTCTTCAGCTTCTGCTTCCTGGTTCCTTGGAGATCTCCATATTTCTTGGCATCTATCTTACCCCGTCTCTGCTTACTGGCTTGCTTGTTTAATCTCTTTTATATCTCAAAAGAGATTGACTCAAGACACACCCTATACTAATCCTGTCTCATTAACAAAACAAAGACAACCCATCCCCAAATGGGATTATAACCACAGGCAGAGAGGTTAGGATTTATAACACATATTTTGGGGGGACACAATTCAATCCATAACATATGGGAATGTCTTAATTTTGTCCTTGTTGAATCACAGTTTTGCTGGACGTAGGAATCTTGGCTGACACTTCTTTTCTTTTAGCACTTTAAAATATGTCATCCCACTGCCTTCTTGCCTGCATGGTTTCTGAAGAAAAATCTGAACTTAATCTTATTGAGGACCCCTCGTATGTGACACTTCGCTTCTCTCGTACTGCTCTCGGTATTTTCTTTCTTTGTCTTTGGTTTCCAAGAGTTTGATTGTAATACGTCTTGGTGTGGTTTTTGTATTAATCTTACTTGGATTTCTCTGAGCTCCTTAGATCTATAAGTTCCCATCTTTCATCATATTTGGGAAGTTTTCGGCCATTATTTCTTCAAAAATTCTTTGTCTCTTTCTCTCTTTCTTCTCCTTCTGGGACTTTTATGAGGCATATATTATTCCACTTGATGATATCCCACAGATCCCTCAGGCTTTGTTCATTTTTCTTCACTGTTTACTTTTTGTTCCTCAGACTGAGTAGTCTCCACGGCCCTATGTTTAAGTTCAGTAATTCTTTCTTCTGCCAATTCAAATCAACTGCTGAGCCCTTCCAGAGAATTGTTCATTTCTGTTATTGTACTTTTCAGCTCAATTATTTATTTATTTTTTTAATTTCTCTTTATTGAAATACTTGTTTTGTTCTCATATGGTTTTCTGATTTCCTTTAGTTCTTTTTGCATGTTGTCCTTTAACTCTTTGAGCATTCTTAATACTGTTGCTTTAAAGTGTTTGTGGAGTAATTCCATTATCTGTCCTTCCTTGGGGACAGTTTCTGTCACGTTATTTTGGTCTTTTGCATGGGTCATTCTTTCCTGCCTTTTCATATGCTTTGTGATTGTCTGTTGTAATCAGGACATTAAGCTATTTTACTATGGTATTTCTGGAAATTATATTCTTCTCCTTCTCTAGGGTTTGCTCTTCTTCCTCTTTATTATGTTGTTATTATTATTTTAAATTACTGAAGGCTGTAGTTCTCTGCTTCCACTTCAGACTCCTAGTCTAGATGCACTTACAGTGGTCCCTTCCCTATTGTCTCCCTTATCAGGGACAGCGGCCATCACTGTTTCACCTTTGTCACTTCAAGCACAAAACTCTATGGGATGTAGCCCTTAGTGTGGTTACCTCCCCACCAGATATTGAGTATGTTGACTGTATTATTCAGGCACCAGACTCCCACGCCCAGTGATGGCAGCCTTGCCGCTCCAGCACCTGCCCCCCACTCCATTTAGGATGACCAGCTGTGTGTGATTGCTCACCACAAATCTCACCCACTATGAGCACTGGCTGTAAAACTCTTACACTAGACCCCCCACACAGGGGCTGCAACTGTCACAAACCTCCCACCCTGTAAGCTGCAGCTGTTGCCAATTAACCAGTAACAGCTCCCAGTGACCTCTCCCCCTTCTGAAGCCCTCAAGTCCCAACCCCGCTGCCATCTAGTCAATTCTGACTTATGGAAACCCCATGTATTTTAGAGTAGAACTGTACTCCATATGACTTTCAATGGCTATAATCTTAAAGAAGTAGATTTCCAGGCCTTTCTTCCATGGCTTCACTGGGTAGATTCAAACTGCCAATCTTTTGGTTAGTATCAAAAGCAAGCCATTTGTGCCACTCAGGGACCACTTGAAGTGCCAACAAGTAAGTCAAAAACGAATTTAGTATTTGTCTTAGTTATCTAGTGCTGCTATAACAGAAATACCACAAGTGGATTGCTTTAACAAAGAGAAACTTATTCTCTCACAGTCTAGGAGGCTAGAAGTCCGAATTCAGGGTACTAGCTCCAGGGGAAGGCTTTCTCTCTCTCTGTTGGCTCTGGGGGAAGGACCTCGTCATCAGTCTTCCCCAGTCAAGGAGCTTCTCGGTGCAGGGACCCCAGGTCCAAAGGACATGCTATGCTCCTGGTGCTTCTGTCTTGGTGGTATGGGGGCCCCCATCTCTCTGCTTACTTCTCTCTTTTGTATCTCAAATGAGACTGACTTAAGACAAAATCTAATCCTGTAGATTGAGTCCTGCTTCATTAACATAATTGTCTTTAATCCTGCCTCATTAACATCATAGAGGTAGGAATTACAACACATAGGAAAATC
The DNA here is from genome assembly GCF_000243295.1 of Trichechus manatus latirostris. Classification (NCBI taxonomy): domain Eukaryota; kingdom Metazoa; phylum Chordata; class Mammalia; order Sirenia; family Trichechidae; genus Trichechus; species Trichechus manatus. Next base: position 10,258,471 of record NW_004444036.1, on the reverse strand, counting down.
ACATCAGATGACCAAATGGTGGACAACCACACAATACTGGGAATCATGGCCTAGCCAAGTTGACACACATTTTAGGGGGACACAATTCAATCCATAACAGTATTTAGTGTTTAATAATCCTCTTATTTTACTTAATTGATGCTAATGTGTTCATTTGTTTTCTTACTTAATTTAAAGCTCCATGATGATGGGGTTCTTGTCCTACTTGTCCATCACATTCTGTGGAGAACCTTGTTGGTGTTTATTGGAGAAAGAAGGGAGAAGAGGGAAAAAAAACTAATATTAACTAAAATCTTCCTATTTGTCAGATACTTCGGGATTTGTTTCACACAGACCAACCTATTTAATCCTCACAACCATCCTAGGTGGTATTATCCCCATTTGAAACTGATTTAGGGCACTAATTCTCAAAGAATGGTCCTTGGACCAGCAGCATCAACATCAACTGAGAGCTTGTTAGAAATGCAGATTCTCTGGCCCCACCCCAGACCTACTGAGTCAGAAACTCTGGGATACAGTCTTGGAATCAGTGTGTTAACAAGCTCTCCATGTGATTCTTATAAACACTCAAGTTTGAAAATCACTAAATTAGAGATTTTACATAAATTAACCAAAGTCAAACAGCTTGTTACCAACAGAGCTGGGCTCAAACCAGGTCAGTTTGAAATCAAAGCTCATTCTCTTAATATTAATCATGGTGTCTTATTGACCGATTAATAGACCCTTCTGGGTAATGCCTAAAGCGATGCACCTGAATGGCTCCTAGTTATTTTCCATTTTAAGACTCTAGAGCATAATTATCATGGAAAAAGGGGTGATTTGGAAAAACATTATCTTCGCAAAAAAATTGTAGCTGGAAAAATTATGACAATATAAAAATTTTATATTGCTTCTGTTGACATAAATTAGATTTCCAGGAGGCCAAAAGTGCGCAATGACTAGGAAAATTGGAATTGAGTCACTAACTATTCTAAGCCTTGTGTGTGTTACAGGTAGTCCACATAAACTGGCATCAAAATAAAATAATAGCAGCATTTGAAAAAAACAAAATAAATACTAAACAAGGACTTTTCATTTTAGTCAAATATCCCACAGAGTAATTGATAGAGAATGCCTGAGCTTTTAATGGGCACAACAATCTCCATTGAATTATTGAATGAAGGAAATAAATCTATACCCACTAATCAAGTTCTACTGCCTTACCATTCTCTGAAAGGAAAGAGACTTTACAGCCCCAAAGGACTCCTCCAAAAGTCCCCCCAAAAAATCTTTAATCACAAGCCAGATCTCATGAATCATTTTTCCCACATGTTGTAACAGATTAAGCAAGGCATTACAGTCATTTTCACACTTTAAAAAAATCATTGTTTATTTTATAATAAGATCAAGTTGACATTTTATTAAAATCTAAAAAAGATATTATGATACTACAAATAGGCCCATGTTTTTTGATTTTGTGAGAGCTGTTCTCTAAGCTTTTGTTTATATATCTAAAATATATGATTGCACTCCATATAAGTTGCTGCTATCAAAAAAATCTATCTAAGATCATAGGAATGATGTCAGTCATGTTACATGAAGCATCTGTGCTAGGTAAGTCTATACTGTAGTGGCTGCTATAGACAAGATGCACTTCTGAACACACTGCATCTTAACAGACCCAACTGAATGCCATAATACAGTAAAATTTGTGAAAGCCAGAACCTGTGTAAGGCAGAAACCTGTCAGAGCAGGAAAACTCAAATATTTTCCACTAAAAGGAGTGATAGAAAAGTGGTAAGACTACACCCAGTCAAAGGCAGAAAACTTGCGAGACCTGGAAAAACAAGGCTGTTCCATTGAGTTCTGGCTCTCACAGGTTTCACTGTAGAATGAACAATAGTCAGAGATGAAAGAACTTTGAAGATCACTTTGTTCAATTCCCTTATTTTACAGTTGATGAATCTGAAGCACTGAAAATGACGGTGACATCTTCCCAGACACCACCAATGGCAGCAGAACCCGGAACCCAAGCCCCCTGACTCGTAACTAGTTCAGCAAACTCTAGAATGTCAGTGTGATTACTTCATTGCATGGTTCAGGAATTTTACAAGAAACTCATTCATATGAGCAAAGTAGGATTAGGCAAATGTTCTCAGTTTGACTCATCTTTTTAATTATGAAGAGAAACATTGGGGTATGAAATATTATGCCCCAGTCCCCAAGTCTCTTCAGAGGAAAAAGAATTTCCACTCTACTCCACAACAGGAAAGAGAAAGGAAGGAATCCACTAGGTTTCTTCCTCCATACCTTTCATGTATGCCTCCTAAAGGGAAGGTCTTATCAATGTGGTGGGATTAGGAGAAGCACACAGGCTTGGGTTCTTCCAGGCTTGCTTCTTTCAAGAGGTCCTGTCCTCAGGACACACACAAATGCATCATTTTTAATAATTTAAGTAGGTATTTGCCTATCATTTGTCTAACTCCATAACTTATCTCTCAGTTGGTAAAGAAGCTAATAATAATGAGGTGGATTAGATGGTGTGGGTATATAGAGACCAGGCCTCAAGAAGCCCTGTAGCTTCTACTCTTGCCTCCTTGCTGGCTGTGAACTCTTAAGTGAAAAATCAGGCTAGTCCTTGAGGAATAGAGATGCCGTGGAGAAACCCAGCATGAACTGACAGACATGAGTGAAACAATCTTGGATCATCTCATCTAGTTAAGCTGCCAGATAAATGCAGCCACATGAATGAGCCCAGGGCAAGACCTCAAAAGAACTGCCTAGCTAAACTCAGCCCAAATGGCTGACCCACAGAATTTATGAGCAAATAAAATGATAGCTGTATTTTGGGGGTGGTTTGTTACATAGAAACAGATAACTGATTCACTGTTCATATGCTTTGACTCAGAAATTTTGCTCTTCATTTTGTATCCTAAAGAAACTCCCAAGAGAAACACACTTGCGCCAGGACACATATACAAAAATGTTCATAGCAGCATTCTTCATAATAATCCCAAGCTGGAAAAAACCCAAATGTTCACTGAGAAAAGAATAGATAAATAAATTGTGCTATATTCAAAAATTAGAATATCTACAGATTTATGATTAGACTTAATCTGTACATACGTTTTATCTACTCTCCTGTATGTATCACAGTTTTTCAGAATGCAGTCATCTTTATATTTGGTAAAATAGGTGAGCAATTTAATTTGCTGGAGCAACCAACATAGGTGAAACACAGATGCCGAAATATTACTAATGCCTTGGGATGGCCAGTAAATTAACTTCAGCAAAGATAGATGAGGCTGATTTACCAGGGAAGAGAAAAGGTTCTGATTTAATAGAATTTGTCACCTACCTTAACATCAGGCCAAGTAAGGCATCTCCCAGGTTTTCCACCTCTTGCAATCAATATACCTAGTGGCAGAAACAGGAGTCAGTTTGACTCATAGAGGAAATGCTTTTAAAGGCAAAGCAGAAGATTGAATCATGCCTCCTCCCTGCAGGTAAGAACAGAAGGCAAAAATGAGACGCCATGCTCCTCCGACACCCCCCAGGATCAAAAGGAACTAGTCCTCTGAGAATTAAACTACGAAATAAATGCATAAGGGATTTCAGTACATATTGTCAGAGTCACCGTGGCAGATTGGATCATTGTTCCCAATTTGTCACTCTTCCATTTACTTAGAGTTTACAACCATGTTTTTTGCAATGTAACTCCCCATTTGACTAGACTATAGGAGCCCTGGTGGTGCAGTGGTTAAGTACTTGGCTACTAACCTAAGAGTTGTCAGTTGGAACCCACCAGCTGCTCCACGGGAGAAAGACGTGGCAGTCTGCTTCCATAAAGATTTAGAGCCTTAGAAACTCTATGGGGGAAGTTCTACTCTGTCCTATAGAGTCGCTATGAGTCAGAATCAACTCAACAGCAGCAGCTTTTGACTAGAATATACTTCCCTACTCCATTAATGCTGGGCTTGGCCCAGTGACTTGCTTTAGTCAACAGAGCATGCAGGAAGTTGACAGTGTGCCAGTTCCAAGCCTTTTTTCCAGTTGCCATCGAGTCGATTCCGAATCATGGTGATCCCATGTGTTGCAGAGTAGAACTGTGCTCCATAGGGTTTTTTTTTTAAACTGTGCTTTCAATGAAAGATTACAGTTCAAGTTAGTTTCTCATACAAAACTTTATACACACATTGTTATGTGACCCTAGTTGCTCTCCCTATACTGTGACAGCACCCTCCTTTCCACCCCAGATTTCCCATGTCCATTCAACCAGCTCCTGTCCCTTTTTGCCTTCTCATCTCGCCTCCAGACAGGAGCTGCCCATTTAGTCTCACGTATCTACTTGAGCTAAGAACCATTCTCTTCTAATCCAGTCTAATCTTTGTCTGAAGAGTTGGCTTCGGGAATGGTTTCAATTCTGGGCTAACAGAGTCCGGGGGCCATGTCCTCCAAGGTCCATCCAGTCTCAGTCAGACCATTAAGTCCAGTCTTTTTACTACAATTTGAATTCTGCACCCTACTTTTCTCCTGCTCCATCAGGGACTCTCTGTTGTGTTCCCTGTCAGGGCGGTCACTGGTGGTAGCCAGGCACCATGTAGTTCTTCTGGTCTCAGGCTGATGAAGTCTCTGGTTTATGTGGGCCTTTTGTCTCTTAGGCTAATATTTTCCTTGTGTGTTTGGTGTTCTTCATTCTCCTTTGCTCCAGGTGGTTTGGGACCAATTGCATCTTAGATGGCTGCTCGTTAGCTTTTAAGATCCCAGATGCCACTCACCAAAATGGGATGCAGAACATTTTCTTAATAAACTTTGTTATGCCAATTGACCTAGATGTCCCCTGAAACCATGGTCCCCATACCCGCACCCCTGCTATTCAGTCCCTCGAAGTGTTTGGTTGTATTCAGGAAACTTCTTAGCTTTTGGTTTAGTCCAGTTGTGTTGACTTCCCCTGTAGTGAGTGCTGTCCTTCCCTTCACCTAAGATAATTCTTATCTACTATCTAGTTAGTAAATAATCTGCCCCCTCCCTCCCTACCCTGGTAACCATAAAAGAATGTTTTCTTCCGTGTTTAAACCTTTTCCTGAGTTCTTATAATAGTTGTCCTATACAATATTTCTCCTTCTGTGACTGACTAAATTCACTCAGCATAATGCCCTACAGCTTTTTTTGTTGTTGGGAGTTTTTAAATTACCTTTTCAATCTCTTCTTTTGTTATGGGTTTATTTAGTTGTTCCACTTCTGTTTGTGTTAATTTAGGTAGGTAGTGACTTTCTAGAAATTTGTCCATTTCCTCTAGGTTTTCAAATTTATTACAGTACAATTTTTCATAGTATAATTCTTGTCTACTAGCTAGTGAATAACCCTCCCCACCCCAGTAACCATCAAAAAATGTTTCCTTCTGTGTTTCAACCTTTTCTTGAGTTCTTATAATAGTGGTCTCATAGAATATTTGTCCTTTTGTGACTAATTTCACGCAGCATAATGCCTTACAGATTCATCCATGTTATGAGATGTTTTGTGGATTCTTCATTGTTCTTTATCGTTGCGTTGTATTCCATTGTATGAATATACTATAATTTGTTTATCTATTCATCTGTTGATGGGCACCT
>NW_004444036.1:10251258-10252649 GCF_000243295.1 Trichechus manatus latirostris | reverse complement strand
TTTAGAGATTAGATCCTGATCAGATTTGTCACAGCCAAAAATTTTTTCCCCAGTCTGTAAGTTGTCTTTTATCCTTTTGGTGAAGTCTTTGGATGAGCACAAGTGTTTGATTTTTAGGAGCTCCCAGTTATCTAGCCTCTCTTCTGGTGTTTGTGCCTTGTTAATAATGTTTTTTGTATTCTGTTTATGCCATGTATTAGGACTCCGAGTGTTGTCCCTATTTTTTCTTCCAGGATCTTTATTGTTTTAGATTTTATATTTAGGTCTTTGATCCAGCTCCGTAGGGTTTTTAATGGCTGATTTTTCAGAAGCAGATCACCAGGCCTTTCTTCTGAGATACCTCCAAGAGGGTTCAAACTGCCAGCCTTTCAATTAGTAGTTGAGTGCTTAACAGTTCGTGCCACCCACTATTACAAATCTGGCAAAGTTCTCACCTCTAAAATCTACAGGAAAATTCAATACCTCTACAACAAAAAGACAAATCATTCAATTAAAAAATGGGCAAAGGAAATGAGCAGACATTTCACCAAAGAAGACATTCAAGGGGCTAACAGACATATGAGGAAAGGTTTGTGATCACTAGCCACTAAAGAAATGCAAATTAAAACCACAGTGAGATACCATCTCATCCCAGCATTACTGGCACGAATCCAAAAAAAAAAACCAGAAAATAACAAATGTTGGAGAGGCTGCGGGGAGACTGGAACTCTTATGCACTGCTGGTGGGAATGCAAAATGATACAACCATTTTGGAAAATGATATGGCGCTTCCTTAAAAAGATGGCAATAGAAATACCATATGATTCAGCAATCCCACTCCTTGGAATATATTCTAGAGAAATAAGAGCCATCACGCAAATAGACATATGCACAACCATGTTCATTGCAGCATTGCTCACAATAGCAAAAAGACAGAAACAACCTAGGTGCCCATCAACAGATAAATGGATAAACAAACTATGGTACATACAAACAATGGAGTACTCGCAATGATAAAGAACAATGATGAATCTGTGAAGCATCTCATAATATGGATGAATCTGGAAGCCATTATGCTGAGCGAAATAAGTCATTCACAAAAGAACAAATATTGTATGAGACCACTACTGTAAAAACTCATGAAAAGGTTTACACGCAAAAGAAACAATCTTTGATGGTTACGAGGGAGGGGAGGAGTGGGCATGGAAAAACACTAAATAGACAATAGATAAGTGGTAACTTTGATGAAGGGTCTGGGGAGGCCATCACAACTTGTGCAAGGCAAGATCATGGAAGCTCCATAGACACATCCAAACTCCCTGAGGGACCGAATTACTGGGCTGAGGGCTATGGGGACCATGGTGTTGGGGAACATCTAGCTCAATTGGCATGACACAGCTTATAAAGACAAT
>NW_004444036.1:10216169-10249557 GCF_000243295.1 Trichechus manatus latirostris | reverse complement strand
ACCAGACTGAGTCCAGTACAACTAGATGGTGCCTGGCTACCACCACTGACTCCCTCTGATAGGGATCACAATAGAGGGTCCCGGACAGAGCTGGAGAAAAATGAAGAACAAAATTCTAACTCACAAAAAAAGACCAGACTTACTGGCCTGACAGAGACTGGAGAAACCCCGAGAGTATGGCCTCCGGACACTCAGTAATGAAATCACTCCTCAGGTTCACCCTTCATCCAAAGATTAGACAGCCCCATAAAACAAAACGGGACTAATGAGGCACAGCAGTCCAGAGACAAGGACTAGAAGGCAGGAGGGGACAAGAAAGCTGGCGATAGGGAATCCAAGGTTGAGAAGGGACAGTGTTGACATGTTATGGCGTTGTTAACCAATGTCATAAAACAATATGTGTACTAACTGTTTAATGAGAAGCTAGTTTGTTCTGTAAACCTTCATCTAAAGTACAATTAAAAAAATAATAATATATAAAATAAAATAAAAAAAAAGTTTGTGCCACCCAGGATTCCAGTTACAAGCCTAGGCCTTAAGAAACAGTACGTGTTTCTACTTGCCTTCTTGTACTCTTATGATCTGATATTATTAGTGCATACCCCAGGCAGCCATGGCTCCTCCAGCCTTGACCTCAGAAGACAAAGGGAAAAGACCTGAAGCTAACCAAATCCTGGCATCCAGCCTGGCCCTGGCAAGTTCAACCTAGGTCAGCTGATCTATAGATCCAGGACTTTGAAAATAGATGTTCGGTGCCTTAAGCCACTGAGATTTTCAAGTTGTTCGTTTCACAGTAAAAACTAATACACTCATCTTAAAGAAACATAATGCCTCCCAGGCCAGTGTCTGTCAGAATAGGGGTGGTAAGCCACAGAAATTTAGAAAAGCAAAAATCTGAAAGTCTGAAAGGTGGATTCAAGATCCACCTAGGAGGGAGATAGACCAGACTCAAGGTCCAAGGACACAACTTCTCTGTTCTACGTGTGCAGACTTATCTTTAACATAGAAGTTGTCACAAACATTGAACGTTCAGATTATACAACCAACTCCTTTTATTTTGATTCCATGCTCACCAAAGAACTCTCTGATTATAATCTGGCTTCCTGTGGAGTTAGCCTATAGGGACAGGATACGGTACTTGTTGGGATAATTAAACAATGTGATATATATAAATAAGGATGTTCAGAGGCTTGAACAGAGCAGAGCTCAATAAATTTTAGTCTCCTTATGTCCTTCCCAAAACCCTCTGGGGTCTTCTCCCAAATGAAGGCAGCATTGCCCACTGTCCACAGTAGAAACTAGTTCTTACTCAAATTCAACACATCAGATTCTATGCTTCTCCATTCAGGTCCTGTTTGACCAACATTGAAAATCTGTCACAAAGCAATATGACATATTTCCAGTATCTGTAAATCCAAGTTTTATTGAAAATTACCATAAATATTAATCGATCTGAAATCCAACCCACAGTTTTCCAAATGCCTGATAGGATGCTCCCACCTTATTTAATGAAATGATTTCTTTCGGCATAGGTCTTCTTTTGCAAAGAATGTTAACTTCAGTGACCTGCATATGGCCAAATCTTTTGCTATCATTCATGTCCACCTCTTGTCAAAATAAATGAGTTGTAAAAAGTCATAAAGAGGGCAAATTTTGTACAAGTTCCAAAATATGCAACAGTGTAGGTAATAATTTTGTGATCTTTTGGTGCCCAACTGGAGATGTGTAAACTGATGAATAAAGCCTCAAATAAGAGTTTAAATCCCTGCTTTTTTACTTTATATAGTTAGTAATTTTCATTTGCAGTACATTTAGTTATTTCTAATTATTATTCAAATCTAGGAGAGAACAAATAACTTCCATTTTAGATGTGAACAGAACCTGCAACCCTACGGGGCTAAATGAATCCATCTGTAAGAATTGTCATGATGTCACCGATAAAATCCAGAACTCATTAACATGACTAAGTAACTCCCTTGCACTTTCTAAAATTTCATTGCTGGGGGATAATATTTTGCAGGAATACTGGTAATAATCATTAAAGTGAAAGTGCCTACTACTTGTGCACTGTATATGTCACTGACACTTACTGTAATCCAAAGTGGCACATCAATAAGCTCCTGGGAGTGCACAGCAGCAAACAGATTGGATTGGGGCACATTAACCAGAGGGTAGCTCAGTTAAAGCAACAGTGGACCATGAGACAGAGGCCAAAGCAGAAACCCGGAGGGGAAACGAGAGGTGTTGGCTTACTCTCCCTAGGCATCATTTAAGAAGTTGTAGTAACTAAGTTACCCTAGCCCCAAGAAGACCTGAAAAGCCATCCAGTCTGTCCCTTTGTCTCCCATGGAGAACCCATTCAGAGCATTCTGGATAAACTAAGCATAGTAGATGTCACCTCAAAATTTAGAAGATTTAATACCTTTAGGGTTTGCTGCTGTTGTAGAGGGAAAACATCATAAAGTTTAGTAAAGCAAGAAGAAAGTTTTATTCAGCATATATTCAAAAGGACAAAAGTGGGAAGCAGACAAGTATGCTGCCAAAGCTAGAATGTCTGCCCAAATCCAAGGAAGGTTACAGAATCATCAGTATATATCAACATCACAAAATGGGTAGAATCATTCAAAGTGTCACCTTTTCACAGATTGGCTAGAAATTGTGATCTTACATTTTGAATCATCTTTCTTAACAATCATTGGTACAGGTTTCAGTAATGAGAATCAGGAGGGTCTTCGTTGGTCCAACAAATTTCTATTCACTAAATGCTAACAGAAAAAGACAAAAAGTGGCAAGTCTTTTGTATTAGGTTTGATTGCCCTTTTGTGAAAACTTCCTTAAGATAATTTCTGAGATTGTCCCATCTATTGTCTACCTCAGGGCCCAGTTGATGTGTCTTTGTGAGTCTGTGAGGGCCCAGCCCCAGCTGGGTCACACTTCTCCATGCTCAAGGTCAGGGAATGTTTCCAAATATTATTTTCTAAATTACTGCGCACAACAAATAAGGCTCCTAATTTTTCCAACATATAATAATCGAATGCCCTGGAAAAGTAAAGCAGTAAAATATAACTTTTACTTTGCACCCATGAAATACCATGCAGATATTATCTCCATTTCACAGAGGAAAAAAACAGAGGTTTAACGAGGTATATTACTAATAATTGGCCCAAAGAGCTTTGAACTTAGCCTTGTCTTACTCCAAAACTCTTGTTCTTTTCACTATAATGTGCTCAGCGTCAAGAACTGTTTTTTAATAGATGACATTCCATTTTAGAATTTGCAAATTTGCTTTTCTCTTATAGTTTGTATTAAGATAGTCTTAGTGGTAAACAAATTCACTTGGGGAATGTGGGAATCATTGCGGTCGTTGTTAGCACGTATGCTAGCTTTGATCACTCTTCCGTCCCTTTCCAGGTGAAAGCACCAAAATATTATACATAATTTTAACATCTCTGATGATTATTTCCTGCCTGGAAAAGTCCATTGTTCTTAGAATGTCACCTTTGATCAACTGTAAATTTCTGGGCCATTCTCTAAGGGTCCTGGTAACAATCAATACATTTTTTGAAAGATTGACTTTCTGAAAGCTTGTGGTACGCCTGAATGGCTTTGGTTGTAATCACAAAAGCCAGGCACTATTTGTCATTACTTTGCTATGCAGAACTTTGCTGGCCCTTTCTTTTCTTCATCAGCACGTCACCTAAGGCCTTCAAGGACAGAAAGCAAGGTGGAGGTTTTGGAACCTTTTCCCTCAGTCTTCCAGGAAACCTTTAACCTTTTGGCAGTGAAAGTGCTGAGATCTGTAAAACTTCCTTCAGAGCAGCCAGCACAAGAAGGGAATTACTGCTGTGATTTTTAAAGGCCTACAGACAACAGTAAAGCGCAGAGCCTGTCTCCTTTCGAGTTACACACGTTACATCTGTCGACATCGCTCAAACGACGGAACCTCTGTGTCTATCTGCAGGGGAAAGACACAGTCATCAACCCCCAGCATCCTGCATTCATCATCTTCACTAACAGCAACTGTGGGATCCTCCTTGTTCTTCATATTCTAACGGCTAAACATTTGGTCAAATTTGTCCCTGCTGCCTCGTAACGAATTAAAAAAAGAGCTAATTTCTCTCTCTTTAGACCTGTAGGATATTACTAAGAACTATATGCTTAAAGTCATTGTGCTCTCTGAGTCAGTACTGCAATAAAAAACCAAAAACCAAACCCACTGCTGTCGAGTCAATTTCCGACTCATAGTGACCCTATAGGAGAGAGTGGAACTGCCCCATAGAGTTTCCAAGGGGCACTGGCTGGATTCAAACTGCCGACCTTTTGGTTAGCAGCCGTAGCTCTTAACCACTATGCTTCCAGGGTTTCTAGTATTGCAATAAGCATGCTAAAAAGAGAGAGGGAGAGGGGACATAGGCTCAAGGATGGTGTGATCGTTAATGTTACGTGTCTACTTCGCTAATCTGTTGTCTTAGTCATCTAGTGCTGCTATAACAGAAATACAACAAGTGAATGGCTTTAATAAAGAGAAGTTTATTTCCTCACAGTAAAGTAGGCTAAAAGTCCAAATTCAAGGCGTCAGCTCCAGGGAAAGGCTCTCTCTCTCTGTTGGCCTTCTCATCAGTCTTCCTCCGGACTAGGAGCTTCTCTGCTCAGGAACTCTGGGTCCAAAGGATGCACTCTGCTTCTGGCGCTGCTTTCTTGGTAGTATGAGGTCCCCCTGTCTCTCTGCTCATTTCTCTCTTTTATATCTCAAGAGATTGCATCAGGATACAGTCCAGTCTTGTAGATCAAGTACTGCCTCACTAACACAACTGCCACCCATCCTTCCTCATTAACATCATAGAGGCAGGATTTACAACATATAGGAAAATCACACAATACGGGGAATCATGGCCCAGCCAAATTGATACACACATTTTTTGGGGGACATAAGTCAATCCACGACAACTATGATTCTCAGTGGTTTGGGAGACACTGGACTGGTTGCTCTTTCATAATGTAATCACCTTCCATGATGTGATCAGCCGATCAGTTGAAAGGGGAATTTCCTTGGAGCTGTGACCTGCCACCAGTATATAAATGGATGTTTTGGCAAAAATTGCTCGCTCACTCTCTCTATCTGACCTCTGGTCACCTGACCTCCGGTTCTCAGGACGTAAGCCTGCATAAGTCTCCAGTCTGCTGCCTGACCTGTAGATTTGGGATTCACCAGCGCCCGCAACCCCGTGAGCCAGCAGAGGTCTCCAACCCGCTGCCTGACCCATGGATTTTGGACTTGCCAGCCCCTATAACTGCGTGAGCCATTTCCTTGAAGTAAATCTTTCTATATGTATTTACATATACATTTTACTGGTTTTGCTCCTCTAGAGAACCAGACTAAGACAAGTGGTAAGGGATGATGTCTAGGGGAGAGAGAGAGAGAGAGACACACACACAGAGCATGCACAAGAAAGGATGCAGAAGGAAGAGATGAAGACAGGATGGAAGGAATCACTGAGATTAATTTAATAGACGGTAAACAGGCAGGTAGAGTTTGGGATGAAAGGCCAATTACTTTCCTATAATCACATCTTTAACATATGTTTTGGCCCTTAGAAAGGAGACTAGCAATTATGCAGCTCTGAACCAAAACCAAATCAAACCCCTTGCCATAGAGCTGATTCCGACTCACAGCAACCCTATAGGACAGAGTAGAACTGCCCCATAGAGTTTCCAAGGAGCGGCTGGTGGATTAAAACTGTCGACCTTTTGGTTAGCGGCTCAGTTCTTAACCACTATGCCCCCAGGGCTCCATGCAGCTCTGAAGGAGGCCTTACATGCCTACACTCAGCTCATAAACACAACCCTTTCGTCCTAATCAGAATAAAAGAGAGAAATATGCATGGGACTGTCTCTCCTTCCTTCCACATCTATTTCCACAACTATCCCTCAAGTTGCATAGTTTATGACTCATTTTCTATTTCAAAGCCCCTTAACAGTCTTTTCAACATGATCTTACATACCCGATATGATGAAAAAAAGAAACAGAAGCCCACAATATTATTTATCCAAACTCTCTTTAAGAGTTCTTCAATATATATAAATAAATTGACATTGTAAAGGACAGAAGCAAACAAAAAACAATATATAAAAGAAGAGTATGACTTTAAAAATGAGAGGAAACTGTGGGTTGTATTTTCCCACTTACCAATGGTACTTTTCTCCTCATTTCCAAAATATGTGAAGGCCGTTTTATCCTTTTAGGAGGAGACACTGTGACTTCACAATCCTTAATGATCATCATCCTTCTGATTACTTTATTAGTCGGGGAGGATTTTATATTCTATGATGGATTTCCCCAATATATTCATTTCCTTTAAGCTAAGAGCCAAACAGACCTGCACCTGTCTGGTTCTCCTCTTCTTCCAGAGTCAGAGGAAGCCAGAGGACACCCAGGCAGGTGTTCAATGGTAAGAAACAAAGCTGAGTTTATTCGCTTGCCTTCCAAAGGAGAGCCATGTCCCTCAGGTGTCTCTGAGCAGAATGAGAAAGAGTTAAATATATAGACAAAAGGGAGGAAGTGCTCCAAATAAAGCAACCAGTCCTCTGGTTGTCTTACAAGGTGGACTGTGAACTGCTGTTTGAGTTGTCACTTTCAGAGTTTAGATCACTGACACCAGGAAGTCTGGTTTCAAACAAGTCTGCGGTGGATGTGTAATCCAGAGGGGCTGGGGTCGTTCCACCAACAGACTCATATGCACATGCTTGAAGTCTGGAAAGGACTTTCTCTAACACAGAATAACAATTCAATTGGTCAAATATATGTTCCTATTGATTCTTTTTGGATGGGAAATTCTCAAAGCTTATTTTAACACCCGTAGTGCCAAGAGTCTGAATCGCCTCGATGGTAACAGGTTTCAGGTTTTTTAGTGCCAAGAAAAACAATTTTTAACACATTATATAAAATGTGTTACAGACATATTTCATTTAATTCTTACCACAGCCCAATAAGCTACTATTAGCCCAGCAAGGTATATATTATATTCCTAAAACAGATTTGTTAGGTTAGTACAAATGTCCACTTACAAAGGTAAATCAACTAACATTAGCAACAGAAAACAATAACCTGGTGATTGGAGGCCAATTTGCGTGGTGGCACTGGAGACTGAATGAAATTTCCATTCTGTCTGATTCACTTTAATAGAAATCTGTTTCAGAGGGGGAGGCATGAGCTACATTTGCTGACATTGAGCCTAGGGAAGGTTTTTCATTCTAGAAAGGATTGTTGTTACATTAGTTCTAAATTTCTACCTTGTATAATTGCTACATATGACCCACGACTCATCTCTCCTATTAACAGTGAATCCCTTGAGGCCAGAGTCTCTTGTTTTCAATTAAGAGTGTCTTTCAGGAGAGGTGTTCAACAGATACATGTGAAATAAAGGAATGAATAGTCCCAAACTATTTACCCACTCAAGTATCTATTACAGTCTTACTGTGTGACTCACATTACACTTGCTTAGGTATACAGGTAAGGTGAGCTCAGTCCTGCTCTTACCAAAAACCAAACCAAACTCACTGCTGTTGAGTTGATTCCAACTCACGGCGGCCCTATAAGGACAGAGTAGGACTGCCCCATAGGGTTTCCAAGTCTGTAAATCTTTATGGAAGCCCACTGCCACATCTTTCTCCTGCTGAGTGGCTGGTGGGTTTGAACTGTCGATCACTGCACCACCAGGGCTCCTGCTGGACCTGCCCTTACTGGGCTTAAATTCTGGTAGGGAGACATACATGCCAATAAACCAGTAGGAGTAAATAAGATACTTACTATGATGGAGGGGTTTACCAAGCACGACACAGGCCTAGAAAATGTTACCCCTAAGTTTGGAAACCCTGGTGGTGTAGTGGTTAAGAGCTACAACTGCTAACCAAAAGGTTGGCAGTTCAAATCCACCAGGTGCTCCTTGGAAATTCTATAGGGGAGTTCTACTCTGTCCTATAGGGTTGCTTTGAGTCAGAATCTATTTGATGGCAATGAGTTTTTTTTTAAGTTTGCTTAGGAGTGACAGAGAGCTGGATGCGTTGAACAGAAAAAGGGGAAGAGTTAACATAGGGTCAGTCCAGCCAGGGGGGAACAGCTCATACAATTGCAGCAGGAATGAGAACTCTCCGTGGGTACCTGGAAGGACAAACTAATTCATTAAGTAATAGAATGAACTGGATAGGGAGGTATGGAATTTTCTAATACAATGAACACTAAACTCTGAGCCAAAAGTCCTACGTCTAGTTCCAACTCTGCTACTGAGTTGCTAGATTACACTAAGAGTCAGTTGTAATTGTTACATCTTCTTCTTCATCATCATCATTTGAGTCAAGGCACTGCGGGCAGCCATATTCCTGGCTGTGTGGAAGGAGCCAGTATGAAAGAAGAAAGCTGACTGACTTAAAGAGAAAAGCAGACATAGGAAATGGAGAGTCCTGAGTCCAATCACCCCAGAATTCCAGCTCGGCCCCCAGCTTCTCATGCTTTGGGTACATGAGCCAGAAAACTCTCCTTCTTGCTTTAGGAAGAATCCATTTTTTTTTTTTTTTTTTTTTTGTTACTTGCAATCAGATGTCCTAACACAATGAATATGGAAAGCTTGGAAAATTTAATGTTGTATGCAAACCAAGATGTAATTACTTTAAAACTTCAATGTGTTTGGGACACTATTTGCAAACTTTGCGTTTCTCTTCTAAATAGTTTAATTTCTTTGCCTTAGTGCCACAGGAACCGTTGCAAATAACTAAAAGAACGAAATAAAAAGTCTGCTGGCAAACACATAGGGTAAAAGCTGAATCAATGGTGTGACCTCCATATTTTCACTTCCGAAAATAGTCTGCTGACACTTGTAAAGTTCAAGCAGCAGGGAAAAAAATGTTTTAATGATAAAATATCTGTATAGTAAAAACAATCTTACTTTTTCATTATTTCTCAATACAAAATTAAAAAGTTCCCTAAATATGTTTAAAGTACAAAATGGAATTAAAATAAGCTATCGCTACAGAATTCATTTTGTTAATGGTACTTCAATGTTAGAATGTATCACAGTCACCTGGAGTGCTTTTTAAAACACAATTTGCTGGGTTCCACCCTCAGGGTTTCTGATTCAGTAGACCTGGGGTAGAGCCCAAGAATTTGCTTTTAGAACAAGTTCCCAAGTGATACTGATGCTGCTAGTCTAGGGACCACACTTTGAGAACCACTACCTTAAGTAATTAATTCATAGGATGGATTTAGCCTAAGGAAGACCAAGCTAAGAAATCTGTCAGCTTTACATTGTGGCTTAAGAGGCCAGAGATTGACAGGGTGGTTAGGTGATCAAGGAAGGGCTCTTTGGGGGTGGGGGGGGGGGGAATGACATTTGAACAGAGATGTGATTGGGCTCTTTGGGGGAGGTGATATTTGAACAGAGATGTGATTGAAGTGCAAAAACCATGCAAATAGCTGGAAAATAAGAAAACAATTAAGTTCAAAAACCCTAAAATGGAAATAAGACTTGCCCCAGATTTTACCATACTCTGCCTCAAAACAAGCAACATTTAGAAAGCTACATTTACAGGTTTTAAACTTACTTTCTGTATCAGATAGGACATAACCAAGATTTTAAGTTATCCCAGCAATCTAAAAGAACCATGTAATTTTAATAGCAATGTGAGAGACTCCTGAGGAAAGAAGATAATTGTGAGTCATGGTTGTGACTGTGGGAATTTTCTCTGTCTGATCTCCTTTACCTGGTGAGGGGAAGAATTGTCCTAGGTTGTAATTTGTCCTGGAAGCTACGGATGAGTGGGGAGGCCACCCACTGTGGGACAAAATGGAAGCAAGTCTAAGCCCGAGGTGGGGATGAGAGGCAAACGAGAAAGGGTGTTTATATTGCTGACAATGACAGGTTGGAAATCAGGGGACACCTGAAACATCAAGTCCATGAAAGAGGTCAAAAGCAACAGACGTGGATTTAAACAGAACAGACAAGCAAGATCCCCTTAAAACACTTTGCAGAGATCTGTGGCCTTTAATGCTGTCAAGTCCAAAGTGGGGAGAGACCTGTCAAATTCATCAACATGCCAAAGAAGAATTTCAAAAGACCTACTTACTGAAACGTATTCTTTTAGAAAGTTAGTTGGATGACAAGCCTTTATTCCTTTCTACCAACAATCCTTGTCCCAGAGCCTTTCCAAGAAAAGACGTTTCAAATCCGATTAGTCAGATTCCAGCCCACTAATTAGCCCACAATTGTTAGGTGTTTGTATTAGTTATCTATTGCTGCAAAACATAGTGGCTCAAAATGTCATTTATTAGCTCATGATTCTCTGGGTCAGCAATTTGGTCTGGACTCAGATGGGCATTTCTTTGCTGGTCTTGCTTGGGCTCATTCATGCAACAGCAGTCAGATGGCAGCTCAGTGGGGGCTGGATGGTCCAAGATGGCCTCATTCACATGTCTGGCAACTCATGCTAGTTGTCAGCTGGGTCTCTCCTCTGTTTGGTCTGTCATCCACAAGGAGGCTAGCCTGACTTCTTCACATGACCATCTCAGACCTCAAGAAGGGAGGAGCAGAAGCTACAAAGCCTTGAGGCCTCAGCACTCGAACTCATACAGTGCCATTTCTGCCATATTGTATCGGCCAAAGTAAGTTGCAAGGCCAGCCCAGATTGAAGGAATGGAAAAACAAAGTCCACCTCTTGACAGAATGGGTGGCAAAGATAACTTGTAGGGGGAGGGATATTGTGATAAGCTTTGCAAAGGATCTACTGCAGGGTGTGCTATCAAACCATCCAGGGAAATCTCAATTTCCCTTTCCTGGTCAGTTCAGACTCCAGCTGCTCCAGGCAGCCCTTTCTGTCTCATTTCTATTCACCCAAGGCTAGGGCAATAGGTGCCGGCCTCTCAGGTCTGATAATTCCTTGAAATGACTCACAAACTGCAGGGAAAGGACCTATCTTTAATCTACAAAAAAAAAAAAAAAAGATACAAATGAAGGGCAAGATCTGAGAGGGGTCTAGGGACAAAGCATCCATGTCCCCAGGATGCACTTACCCTCCAGATAGCAGCAGATGTTCCCTCTCTCTGCCCAGAAAGCTCCAGTGAGCAGCTGTCTTCCAAGGCCTCTCATCACCCACACCACATGGCCATAATTACATTATGCCTCCTGAGGCAGAGTCAGCATTGGGCCCCCAGGTGGTGGGCCCCCACTCATTAGCCTCCGATGTGGTCCTGCTCTCAAGAACGAGGACCAAAGGCCAAATTGTTTACTGCAAGGGAGTTCCACACCTCACACAGGGAGAGAAGTCACTTACCTAAATGCAATCTTCTTCTCTACTCCTTCCTTCCAGAGGGCTAAATAGGTTAGATGATCTGATCCCAGCCTTTTTTCTCTCTCCTATCACTCTCTGGCACTCTCCTGAGGAGACAGTACAGGGTCACCTTGTCCTCTCCATCACATCTTGCTACAATACAGCCCGTTTGAGGGAAGCTGAGGCTCTCTCCTCTTCCCACAAGAACACTTCAAGCCATCAAGAGGTCCCATTTAGGCTGCCTGGAGAGCAAAGAATTAAGGGAAAAAAGAGAGGTGCATGCTCCTGCACAATTTATAGAGGCCAGCTTTGGGTAGCGAACACTCACCCAATGAATAAAAAGGTGATCTTCTGCTATTCTTTTCTGTTATCATGAGCATATTTTCCTTAGGAACCTCACAGAGGAGAAGTATGAAAGAAGGCAGAATTCTGATTTTTCTGGTCTCCCTGGCTACAATGCCATCTAATGGAAACAAGGCCCCACCCTCATGCCTAACAAATAAAACATCCAATAAGGCCTCCTTTGTGAAGACTTCCCTGACCACCTCCCTATCCCCACTCAAGCCTCTACCCCGCCTGCCCCATGCCTACTATCTCTGTACCTTATTATACTATGTTGTACTTGTTTGGAGCCCTGCTGGAGCAGAGGTTAAGAGCTTGGCTGGTAACCAAAAAGTCAGCAGTTCAAATCCACCAGCTGCTCCTTGGAAACCCTATAGGGCAATTCTACTCTGTCCTATAGGGTTGCTATGAGTCGGAATTGACTCCATGGCAATGGGTTTTGTACTTGTTTATTCACAGGCCAATCTCCCCTAATAGACTATGAGGCCTTCAAGAAGAGGTTGAATGTACCTTCTTGTGATGCTAGCTACAAACACAGTGATTGGCACAGAGTAGGAGCTCTATAAATGTTCATGAAATAGAATTGAATTGATTATAGCAGTGAATATGAATGCCTGATCTTCAAAACCACAAACCAACAGATATGCTAATAAAGCTCAGAGTATCTCCACATGCAAAGGGGACTTGGGCAATATCTCTGGTGTCCTATAAACTACCCAAGGAAAGAGACCTTCTAGGGACATTTCACAGAGGCTACAATCCATTATCATTTTTATTTTTACTAGAAGAAGTTTCTCTGGTAAGAGAGAAGGTGTGTATGTATATGGGGGTGGGGAAGTATGTTTGTTTAAAACAGGAGGGAGAACTTTGTGATTAATAAATCCTTAACATAAATCGGAATTCTATGCCGATTCATGATCTGTCTTAAACTTTTCCTTTCCGATTCTTGGGTTTATAGACGATAATGTTGTTTAACTTTGCAAAGGGTATTCTCTGATAAATTCCAATTCTAAACTTTCATACACCTAAAACTGAAAGGGAAGCATGCAGACATTAAAAATCATCAAAAATACTCCACTTGAAAACTTGATTTAAAGAATTTAAGCCAGGGACTTCCTGACAACATGGCGCTATAGTCACAAGCACCACACCGTCCCTCTGCAGCAAAGATAAGAAAACCTAAGTCAAAAAGAGTCACACGTCAATCCTGAAACCCTAAGCATCAAATGAAGAGATAAAGAACTCAGCCAAGCACCAAATGGAGTAAGAAATTGACCGAGAATAGAGAGCAAGGAGAAATACATGCAGAGGTCCTCTATCAGCTACTGCAGCACGGATCTGCCATCTTGGACTCCTATCAGAGATTAGCGAACAGTGGGTATGAGAAAGCAGCTTCACGGAGCTTCCAGCAGGAGACAGAACAACCGCTAACCAGTGATATAGGCTTTCCCACCCCCCACCCTTCTTCACCCCCACTTAGCCTCCTTTGCTTCCTGCAGCCACAGTCTCTTGCCTGGGAAGCAACAGTTTCACCCGGTGTCACTTGGATTCCACCTGTCCGTACTGACCGGCTCCCCGAGTGCCTTTTGTTGACTGCTAGTGTTGCTTTTTCCGCTTCTTTACGTTTCTTCCTTACCTCTCACCACCTCCCCCTCCTTTCTCTCAAATACCTGGCTCCGTGCGCCATCTTTGCTTCTTTCTGAAAGGCTGCGAAACACTGCTCGACTGTGAAACTGCTTCCCGGCCGGTGCCGCCATGCTGGTGGGACCCCTGGGGCTTTTTTCTTGGTTTGTTAGTTTGTTCTGATTTCTTCTGTTTTGATTTGTTTGTTTGTTTTCTTTTTCTTTCCTCAGCTTGGGAGCCCCTTCTAGCTGGGCAGTACCACACAGCTTGGAAGCTACTCCCTTACTCTGTGCAGATGCACAGGGACATCCCTGTGGGCATTTCTTTTTTCTTGGGTTTTTTTTTTTTTTGGTGTTTTTTGTTTGTTTATTTTAGTGTTTTTTTGTTTTGTTTCTTTGTTTTGTTTTCTCTCTCTCTTATTCACTTTTTGTCTTTCTTCATTTCCAGTTTCTCAATTTATTCATTTTTTTCTTTTACCCTTTTTCTTTTTTTTTTTTTTCATTTTTATTTTTCCCCATTTCTCAGTCTCTCATCTCTCCACTCCAATAGCAAGCTCCCTTAGCACTCTTTTTTGTTTGTACGTTTTAGGCTCTCTCCTCTCTCTCCTCTTTCCCATACCCATCTTAGCTCCACACATCACAATCTACCCCTCCTTCCTGCCTACCTGAACTGTGTGCTGAACATCACACTCCCAAGCAGCACAGGCACAGCCTACCGGAACATGCCCTGCACTGATTCCCAGCCTGCACTGTCAGCCCTGGTATCTGCCACAAACAACCCACCCCAGAAACTCCATTTCAGCTGGATCTTCCCTGCTATACCATACCTGAGTGACTGACCCTGCCCATTGGAGAAGGAGGTGAAAAGTATCGTGCCCACAGACGAGCAAACAACAAAGAACACACAGCCCACCTGCTCAGACATAACCAAATAAAACAAAAAAGCAGGATGAAACAAAGAAATCTACAATCAATAAATGAGGAAAATAACCACTGAATGCTCTGAAGACAGCAGATGATAGCAAAGCATTTACAAAAACAGGACAGGATGGTTCCAGTAGGTGTCCAAAATAAAACACCAGATGACCTTCCAGTAGAAGAAAAGGCACTAGAACTACCTGATAGGGAATTCAAATCTCTAATATTCAGAATCATCCAAGAGTTGAAGCAAAAAGCAGACAAAAATGAGGAAAAAATAGACAAATCCATGGAAAAGGCAGACAAATTCATGGAAAATACAGACATAAAAATGGAAGAATTAAAGAAAATAATACAAGAACAAAATGTTAAAATAAATTCACAACTAGAAATCATACAAAAACAACAATTAGAAATCCAAAAGATAAACAAGATTTCAGAAATGGACAGTGTCATTGAAGGGCTGAGGAACAGGTTTGAAATGATGGAAGACAGGATCGGTGAAATTGAAGACAAACACTTGGATTCAACTCTGAGGAAAAACCAGAAAAAAGAATGAAGAAAAATAAAGAAACCCTGAGAATTATGCGGGATACAATCAAAAGCAAAACTCTGCGAGTGATCGGAGTTCCAGAACGGGGGAGAAAACAGAAAACACAGAGAGGATCACTGAAGAATTGCTGACGGAAAACTTCCCCAATATCATGAAAAATGAAAAGCTGACCATCTAAGAAGCTCAACGAACCCCATATAGGATAGACTCCAAAAGAAAATCACCAAGGCATATCATAATCACACTCACTAAAACCAAAGACAAACAAAGAATCCTGAGAGCAGCTCGAGAAAAATAAGAAGTCACATACAGAGGAGAAACAATAAGACTAAGCTTGGATTATTCGGCAGAAACCCTGAAGGGAAGAAGGCAATGGGATAACATATATAAAACCTTGAAAAAAAATTGCTAGCCAAGAATAATATATCCTGAAAAACTCTTGTTCAAATATGATGGTGAAATTAGGTCATTTCCAGATAAACAAAACTTAAGGGACTATGTAAAAACCAAACCTAACTTACAAGACTTATTAAAGGGAGTCCTTTGATCTGAGAACAAACAACATCAGACCACAGGCTGAATATAGGACACAGGATTATACTAGCCAGATACCAACCTAGGAAATGAACTCTTAAGGACTATGCAAAACTTAAAGTATTAAAACAGGGAACTGGAGAGGTTAATCTGTAAGTGACAACAGCATCAGAACAATAAAAGAGGGAATAAACAGTGTAGGTATAGAACCTTCTAATGGAGAGGAAGGCAAGGCGATATCAAGTAATAATAGACTGGTTCAAACCTAGGAAGATAAGGGTAAATTTCAAGGTAACCACAAAGAAAGTCAACAAATCTACTCATCAAAATAAAGAAGAAAAATATAAAGTCTCAGTAAAAACAAAAGAAATGAAAAAAAGAATCCACAAACAAAAGGAACTCAGCGCAGGAGAGTAAGAGGAACAAAGAAAACCTCAGCACCACAAAAAAAACACTACAAAATGCAATCCCACTCCTAGGAATATATCCTAGAGAAATAAGAGCCGTCATACAAATAGACATATGCACACCCATATTCATTGCAGCACTGTTCACAATAGCAAAAAGATGGAAACAACCTAGATGCCCATCAACAGATGAATGGATAAACAAACTATGGTACATACTAGAACCTCACTACTCTAAGCATGTCCATGGACCAGCAGCATCAGCATCACCTGGGAGCTTGTTAGAAACACAGAATCTCAGACCCCACCCCAGACCTGCTGTGTCAGAATCTGCATTTTAACAAGATTCTCAGGTGATTTTGCAGGTGCATTAAATTTAAAAACCCTGGTCTGGGAAGCATGTTAGGAGATTTATGTACATCATCTCATTTAACCTTTAAACAACCCTATATGGTAGATTTTAATTCCTCCTATTATAGAAGAAAAAAGTCAAATTCAAACAAAATGAGTAACCTGCTTAGTGTCAAAGAGTTAGTAAGTAGCGAGGCCAGAATTCCAAATCCTTGTGGAGTCTGGCATTTCCAAAGTCCAGGCTAAATCATGGTCTTTGGAACATAATGCTTTCCATCATAAATAATTTGTAGTTATGAACTTACAACCCCCCTCCCCAATTATTATTATTGCTTGAGAAACATGAAGAAAAATCAAAACGTCCCTGAAGATGCAGTCAGGATTTTCAATAAGGAAGCAAAGATCAAAGATCAATTCCCAAACCTACAGAATTGAAAGCTCAATGCCCATTAGGAAAGGGGCTGTGGGGCAATTATAAAATTCTAAGTTCTATTCATACAGTGTTTACTGAGCATGTACTATGCCTCTTCTAGGAGTCCTGGTTGGTACAGTTAAGCACTTGACTACTAATCAAAAGGCTGGCCATTGGAACCCACCCAGAGATGCCTTAGAAGACAGGCCTGGTGATCTGCTTCTGAAAGGTCACCCTTGAAAATTCTATGGAGCAGTTTCACTCTACAACACATGGGGTCGCCATGAGTTGGAATTGACTCGATGGCAACTGATTTGTTTTTTTGGTGCCTCTTCCAGGTACTGGAAGGTACTTCTAGGTACTTGGGATACATTAGTGAACAAAAGGAGCCCTGGTGGTGCAACAGTTAAGCTCTCAGCCGCTAACCAAAGGTTGGCTTTCAGACCCAGCCAGCGACTCTGCAGGAGAAAGACCTGGCAATCTGTTCCCATAAAGATGAAAGCCTAGAAAACCCTATGGGACAGTTCTACTCTGTCATATGGGGTCTCTATGAGTCAGAATGGACTCAATAGCACATACCAACAACAACAGTGAACAAAAGAGGCAAAGACGCCTGCCCTCCTAGAGCTCACATTCTCGGGGGGAAGGAGAAGACGATAAACAATAGACATAATGAGTAAGTAAATTAAACAGTAAAAGAGTTAATTAAAAGGGACGTCTATGGGGGAAAACTAGCAGAGAGATCTGAAGCAGAGGAAAGGAGTGGCGCGGTTTGCAATATTAAATAGGATGGAAAAGGTGGGCCTCACGGGAGATCTGAGAGGAGATTTGAAGGAGGCAAGAGGCTAAGTGAACAGATACCTGGGAGAAGAACGTAAATAGGCAGAGAGACAGCTAGAGGGAAGATGCGAATGTAGAGGTAAAGCATGTTCCACGCATGGCAAAGAGGTCAGTGGCTAGACTAGCGCAAGGGGTACCTACTAGTAGAGAGGCGTGTAGGTTACAGGGGCCAGGCCATTCAGGGACTTGAAGGCCATTAGGAGCACTTTGTACTTCACTGTGTGGAATGTGGAGCCATTGACAGGTTTTTCACATAGAAATTACATGATCTGACAAATATTTTAAAGATAACTCTAATTGCTGTGTTGAAACCAGACTATAGGGGGCAAGGCTAGAAGCAGGGAGATGTAAGTTATGGGCAATAGAGTCACATCTTATGTAGGGCTGACTTGTGCTTAGGTATCATGCTGTTTTGTGAGAGATCCAGTTTTCTCATTATGACCCCAAAGGAGCAGTGAGAAGAAACTACAGGAAGATAACAGTTCAGTTCAGTATGTGGTAGGACTTTTGTACAGTAAAAAGTTTCCCATCGCTGAAGCATCTTGTACAAGCATGGACTTGTATAATGACCCATACCCATTGCCGTCAAATTGGTTCTGACTCGTGGCAACCCTGTGTGTTACAGAGTAGAACTACTCCATAGGATTTTCTTGGCTGTAATCTTTACAGAAGCCGATTGCCAGACCTTTCTTCTGTGGTGCCACTGGGTGGGTTCAAACTGCCAACCTTTAGGTTAGTACTCAAGTACAAACCATTTGCACCACGCAGGGACCTTGTCTATGTGACAGGTGCTGCTATTTAACGGAAATTCAGGCACGGGTTACACTAGATGACCTTTTATACTCCTTCCAACCTTGCAATTCTATCTTTCTAATCCACACCAAGCTAACTTCATTTCCAGAGCTCTAACTAGGGTAGGGCCACAAGAGATTTGTCACAGAACACTATGCAATAATTTCAGGTCATTATTTGAAATCCATCTTCCTCCTTAGAAAATGTATGTCCACTTCCAGCCCCATGGTGATAAGCTTGTCCCATGTCTCAGGATAACAATTAAAGATAAACAGATGAATAGAAAGCGACAGATACCCAAGATCAAGGACCAAAAAACAGCTGCGGTCGAGTCAATTCCGATTCATGGCATCCCCGTATGTGCAGAGCAGAACTGTGTTCCATAAGTTTTTTCAAGGCTGTGATCATTCAGAAGTAGATCACACGTCTTTCCTCTGAGGCACTTCTGTATGGATTCAAACCATCAACCTTTCAGTTAGAGCAGAGAACCCATAATCCCAGAGGCCCCTTTGTACAATAAGAAAGCATCTTTCCTCCTCTCCCCTTTGTTCTTTTCTTCCCACTCCATCTCTGGGTTTGTTTGACTAGTATCGTAATATCCTTATGAACAGATGGAAGAATTAGGACTTAACTAGTATATTAAACAGGTTCAAATGTTGAATAATACTACAAATGGGTGGTTGATTAATGGATCCTGTCAACATGAAGAAAGTCTCTGGTGACATGTCTATGGGTTCTGAATCTGATCAAATATTTTACAATGGCAGAAGTGTGTACCTAGAACGTTTTGACCTATGCTTGATGTCAGAACACAAGGCCTACAACCTTGAACAAGAGCCCCCACCAACATATTCAAACTATCCTCTGAACAACTGCAAACATACTCTTTACTTTTCCCTGTAAGACGACGGACACTCATTCATGCACGAGAGGTGCTTGGGAAGCAATGTAAAAATTGCTTGTTGGCTTCAGAGTCCATGATTCCCAGGGGATGTCCATTTCTCCTGATCTCCCAGCGGTAGTTCTCATCATTCTACACCCATGGATTAAATGATAAATTTAAACATGACTAATACACCTTATATATAAGAGTATATAAAAGCCAGAATGGTATTAAACTAGTAACAACTACTAAAATCCAAATCTTCCAATGGCAAAAAAAAAAAAAAAAAAAGAAACCAAAACCAAACTCATTGCCATTGAGTCAATTCCGACTCATAGCAACCCTATAGGACGGAGTAGAACCGCCCCATGGGGTTTCCAAAGCTGTAACCTTTACGGAAGCAGACTGTCACATCTTTCTCCCGCGGAGTGGCTGGTGGGCTCTAACCACCAACCTTTTGGTTAGCAGCTGAGCGCTTAACCACTGTGCCACCCAACGGTAAGTGAGAAAAATAAATCTACAGTCATGTCTGCAAGTGACTGCAAGGCCATACCTATTGTTTGGTGATGTCCCTTCTCCATAGCCCATTCAACATCCCCTTGCCTTCAGCCAGCATTTCAAAGGGAGCAGAATTCTTTACCAAGTGACCCATTAGCAAGAGGTCTAAGAATTTGGTATTATCTTTGCTGCTTTATCTAGAGTTGCTACCCAATTTATGTCTGAGATTCTCTCTATCTCTGTTTCCCTTTACATTTTCGGCTTCTCTCTCGTTTCTTTTTCTTTTGCAAGTCAAGTACAGAACTATCCAGCTAAGCTATTCCCAGATTCCTAGCCCACAAAACCGGAGATAATAAATGTTTACTCTTTCAAGATGCTAAACTTGGGGGTAGTTTGTTACACAGCAAAAGATAAACAATGCACTAGGTTTTCAGAGGGCCCAATTTGGTCAAAGTGGAAGGAATTACATGGATAATAATAAAGCAGTAGGCTGAAGAAAAGGCTGAAGCTATACTGCAGGTTATCTTTAATGCCATGGTAAGGGGTCTAGACTTAATCTCAAGAGGCAATGAGAATCCTATGAGTATTTTGAACAGAGGAGTGTGCTAGAAACATTGGTTTAGCAGAACTGCATAGTAAGTGCTCTGTAATATGTGAATCATGAATAAATCTAAATTCTCTCTGGAGCCCTGGTGGCCCAGTGGTTAAGCGCTCGGCTGCTAACCAAAAGGTTGGCAGTTCAAATCCACCAGCCACTCCTTAGCAACCGTATGGGGCAGTTCTACTCTATCTTCTAGGGTCGCTATGAGTCGAAATTGACTCGACAGCAATGGGTTTTTTGGGTTTTAAATTCTCCCTGGGTGGTGCAAGCAGTTAATACACTCAGCTGCTAAATGAAAGGTTGGAGGTTCGAGTCCACCCAGAGGTGCCTCGGAAGAAAGGCCTGGTGATCTACTTCTGAAAAACCAACCATGGAAAACCCTATGGAGCACAGTTCTACTCTGACACACACATGAGGTCATCATGAGTTGGAATCAACTCCACTGCAACTATTGTTGTTTTTTTTTTTTTTAATTCTCTCCACTCACCTGCAGATAGAATAATTCTCCTTCAATCATACTTTGTTTATATAGATAATAGACCACTTCTCAAATCTTAGTATTATATTACTGATTATACTTTGTCTTCACTACCGCCCCTACCAGGCAGTCAGAACAGGCTACATAAGTTGCGGGTACAAAACAAAATAAAAATGAAAGACCCCTTGCTTCAAGATGATTAAGAACTTCAAGGGGCAGGGGAGGTCTGAGCCCAGGGCTCTGTGTGCACAAGTTGCAAGCCCAGGCAGCTGGCCTTGAGAGCAGTACTCGTCTAATTGTCTTATGCATTGTTTTAACCATGGCTCTCACCAGGGGGCTGTTTAGTAAATGTTGACTCAATGTCCTAAGGGAAAGATGAAGATCAAGAGGGTTATACTGAAAGGAAAGGCTTACTTGGGAGAAGTTGGCATATGTGGAATCCATCCTATAGTTAAAGATGGCCTGCTGAATACACGGTCAGGAGTGCCATCTGCTGTCATGCCCCCTCTTCTCCTGCCTGGGCCGCTTGCACTGAGAGTCTGCCCTGCAGGATTTACTCAGAAGCAGCCTCACAAGGTCCAAAAGCCCTGCTTGTCGGACGATGACTCACACTCTAGGGGCCTCTGTCTGTGGTTCAGTTATTTATTCTATTTCCCTTATATATCGGCCATGGCAGTGATTGAATATGGAAGAAGCAAACAGCTGAAGGGATTTTCTAGGCAGAAAACAGTCTATTGACTAAGACAGGAAGGGTTGGTACTCATAAAATAAAGAAAACAAGGCTGGGTGACTTAAAAACATGCTGCAGACAAATCGTACTTAAATTTTTGAAAAATTCAGAAGGGCAGAAAAGTGCATATTGATCACCTCCATTGAAGGATGGCAAAGGCCTCAGAGATGAGCTATAACCAGGAAGAATCGCTTTACCTATTAGACAGAGAAGATAATTTACTGAATCCCTGCTTACCACAGGTGAGTATCCTACCCACAAAACACAAATATTTATCTTCGTATCTGAACAATGCCTCCCTGAGCCACGAAGGAAAAGAAGCTGCTCAGGAAAAGAAGCTGCTCGAAAGACATTAGTCCTTCCCCCAACTCCCCCCGTTCAAGCAAGATGCAGAGGCAGCTTCAGAACTGCAGGCAAAGCTTAGCAATTGTAATGGTGACCCCCAGTGGCAAGTGGTTGCAAATGAAAGACGACTCCCGTTTCTCTGCCAAGGATGTCAATTTTATTAAAATACTTTCTTTAATACTGGACTGATACAGACTAGAGGAACTCGAGACTATTGTCCTAAGATACCGTTTTAGCCTGGAACTGATGTCACTTTTAAACCAAATAATACATTGGCCTATAAAATAAACAATAACACCCGTGAGGAATGTGCTTCTTTAAACAATCAACTATACTAGACCAAACAGTCAACATTTACACAAAAACAAAGATGAGAAGGCAAGAGGGGCAGGGAAAGTGGATGGATGGAAATGGGGCAGGCAGGGTTGAAATGGTGACAGTGCTGAAACATTGCGGGGACTGTAACCAATGTCACAGAACAATTTGTGTATGAATTGTTGAATGGGAATCTAATTTGCTGTGTAAACTTTCACCTAAAACACAATAAAGTATTCAAAAAAATTGTTTTAAATGCTACCTTTAAGTAGGATGTTGGCAGTTTTATTGAACTGTAATAAAAACTAACTGTACATTGGTTCCAAAAAATCAATACCCTCTCCTCTACTTTATTGTCACTAGTTAAACACATGGGTTTTCCTTTCAAAAGAGACCTTTTTTTTAAGTAAGCACAGTTTCTGGAAGACTTGTTCAACAAGGGTGCAACGGTGCTTTTTAAGAGAGAGGTAAAAATGAGGCCTAATATTAAACCTGGGGTCACGTGCACCCCTAAGTGTCCAGTGGGTTCTGAGAGCCAGCTTTAGTGGGAATTTCATACACAGCTGTGAGTACATCATCAAACGATATCCCAGTCGAACTATGGAAAGATATATAAAACCAAATCCCAAACCCATTGCCCTCAAATCGACTCTGACTCTAGTGACCCTGTAGGACAGAGCAGAACTGCCCCATAGGGTTTCCAAGGCTGTAATCTTTCCAAAGCAGACTGCCATACCTTTCTCCCATGGAGCTGCTGGTGGGTTCGAACCCCTGACCTTTTGGTTAGCAGCCGAGTGCTTAACCAAAACAAAGAAAATTGGCTTGCCCTCTAGAAACTCACACTCCACACAAGACAAAAGAAATAAGACCAAAGAAAGCAAGACTTCAGTTACAGAGGTATGAACACTAAGCAACTCAAAATAATGAACTATAGGGCTCTGTACCACATTCAGTTTTATTCTGAAATGCCTATGTTGTGGTTGGTGAAAAGGAAGCAAGCATACACTATCATTTTTGAAGTCACTGAAGGCTCTATTAGAGGAAATTCACATTCAGGTACCCTTAGAAACATTTTTAATATGACTTAAAACTCTTTAAATTATAAGGACCCACTTGTTCAGGGTAAGGTCATGGAAGCTCCATGGACAAATCCAAACTCCCTGAGGGACCACGTAAGGACCCACTTGTTCAGGGTAAGGTCATGGAAGCTCCATGGACAAATCCAAACTCCCTGAGGGACCATGTAAGGACCCACTTCTTCATGGTAAGATCATGGAAGCTCCATGGACAAATCCAAACTCCCTGAGGGACCAAAATACTGGGCTGAGGGCTGTGGGGACCATGGTCTCAGGGAACATCTAGCTGAATTGGCCTAACAGTTTACAAAGAAAATGTTCTACATTCTACCTTGGTGAGTAGCGTTGGGGTCTTAAAAGCCTGTGAGCAGCCATCTAAGACACTCCACTGGTCTCACCCCTTCAGGAGCAAGGGAGAATGAAGAGAACAAGATACAAGGAAAAGATTAGTCCAAAGGACTAATGGACCACAACTACCATGGCCTCCATCAGACTGAGTCCAGTATAAGTAGATGGTGCCCAGCTACTACCACCAACTTCTCTGACAGAGATCACAACAGAGGGTCCTGGACAGAGCTGGAGAAAAATGTAGAACAAAATTCTAACTCACAAAAAAAGACCAGACTTACTGGCCTGACAGAGAGTGGAGAAACCCCAAGAGTATGGCCCCCGGACACCCTTTTAGCTCAATGGTGAAGTCACTCCAGAGGTTCACCTTTTAGCTAAAGATTAAACAGGCCCATAGGACAAAACGAGACTAAAGGGGCACAACAGTCCAGGGGCAAGGACTAGAAGGCAGGAGGGGACAGGAAAACTGGTCACAGGGAAACCAAGGTCGAGAACGGAGAGTGTTGACATGTCATAGGGTGGTTAACCAATGTCATAAAACAATGCAAGTACTAACTGTTTAATGAGAAGCTAGTTTGTTCTGTAAACCTTCATCTAAAGTACAATAAAAAAAAGAATTGTAAGGACCCTGGGTGGCAACAAACAGTTCGCGCAGGTGTACTAACCTAAAGGTTGGCAGCTCACACCACCCAGCACACCACAGAAGAAAGGCCTGGTGATCTTCGTCCATGAAGATTACAGCCAAGAAAACCCTATGGAGCAGTTCTACTCTGTAACACATGGGGTTGCCATGAGTCAGAATCAACAACAGCATTGGGTTTGGTTTTGGTTTAATTTTTTAAACATATTGTAGAAGCAGGTATGTGTTTGGCAGGGCAAGCTAAACTGTGATTCTCAAACTTTGTTGCATATCAGAACCACCAGGGAAGCTTTTGAAGAGTCCTAAAACCCAGATCACACTTCAGACTAGTTACATCATAATTACTAAGGCTAGGATGCAGGCCATCAGTATTTTGTTGTTGTTGTTGTATTAGCTGTCGTCATGTGGATTCCTGACTCATGGCAACCCCATGCACAACAGAACAAAACACTGCCCAGTCTGTGCACCACTCCTATGATCGGTTGTGGATTGGATGGTTGTGATCCATAGGGTTTTCACTGGTTGATTTTTGAAAGTAGATCGCCAGACCTTTCTTCCTAGTCTGTCTTAGACTGGAAGCGCCACTGAAACCTGTCCAACATCATATCAACACACAAACCTCCACTGACAGACAGGTGGCGACTGCACATGAGGTGCATTAACTGGAAATCGAACCCAGGTCGCCCAGTGGTAGAGAATTCTACCACTGAACCACCACTGCAACTTCCAGTATTTTCTAAAGCTCCCAATCCCAAGCAGGAGCCCTGGTGGAGCCTTGGTGGTTAAGAGTTTGGCTGCTAACCAAAAGGTCAGCAGTTCAAATCTACCAGCTGCTCCTTGGAAACCCTATGGGGCAGTTCTGCTCTGTCCTATAGGGTCACTAGGAGTCAGAATAGACTCAACAGCAATGGGTTATGGGAATTCCAAGCAATTCCCATGTGCAGCCAAGGTTGACTTGCAAGGTGGAATTGCTGGGTTTTCAGTCTCAGGTTGACCATGGGTTTCTTAACATGCAGTTTGCCTATCTTGAAAATATTTACAAGAGCTATCTGCTAAGAGTTTATTATAGTATCACCTGGGGAGTTTTAAAAATCCCAGGGTCCATTCTGCACCCCAGACCATTCTCATCAGAATTTCTGGGCATGGGACCCTGCAAGGGTATCAATATTTTTAAAAGCTCCCCAGGTGAAGGTCAAGAACCACTACATATACAAATACTAAGAGACAGTAATAAAAAGCCCTAATGAGGCATAATTAAATCATTTAAAGTATAAACCAAAACCAAACCTGTTGCCATCGAGTCAATTCCGACTCATAGTGACCCTACAGCGACCCTATAGGACAGGGTAGAACTGCCCCATACAGTTTTCAAGGAGCAGCTGGTGGATTCAAACTGCAGACTTTTTGGTTAGCAGCCGTAGCTCTTAACCACTATGCTACCAGGGTTTCAGCATTTGTTTATTATTGACTGTTCTTCGAGGCTACAGAGAGATAGCCCCAAGAACTTAGAAATAAGGAAATAGACTGCCTTCTGAAACTAAACACATAAAGATGCTACATAGAAGCATAACTTACTCAATTCTGGAAAAAAAAAACAGCTTAAAAAGGTTAAATAAGCAGCTTTCACCAAGGCTTTAGCCCAGTGGTTTTAACCCTGGCTGCACATTAGAATCACCTGGAGACTTTCTGAAACTTGCCAGTGCCTGAGCTCCAACTCCAGGGCTTTTGATTTAATTGATTAAATTGATATATTTAAAAGCTCCTCAGGTGATTATAATGTGCAGCCAACATTGAGAACCACTGCCCCTGGCAAATCAGGAATGTGTCAGCATGCCAAAACTGCAACACAGACCATGGTACCAAGCCACACAAAGGTACAGAGAGAGATCTACAGAAGTCCGCAATGAAGCCTAAAGAAAAGTGATAAATATATACGAAATTTCAACAATGAGTACACAGCTCTCTCAAAGAAAGACGTTGTCATGGTTTGAATTATGTCCCCCAAAAAATGTGTGTATCAATTTGGCTAGACCATGATTCCTGGTACTGTGTGATTCTCCTGTATGTTGTAAACCTGCCTCTATGATGTTAATGAGGGAGGATGGGTGGCAGTTGTGTTAGCAAGGCAGGACCTGATCTACAAGACTGGATTGTGTCCTGAGGCAATCTCTTGAGATATAAAAGACAGAAGTGAGCAGTGAGACAGGGGGACCTTATACCATCAAGAAAGCAGTGCTGGGAGCAGAGCACGTCCTTTGGACCGGGGTCCCTGCACCGAGAAGCTCCTAGTCCGGGGGAACACTGATGAGAAGGCCGAGAGAGAAAGAAAGCCTTCCCCTGGGGCTGACACCCTGAATTTGGACTTTTAGCCTACTTTACTGTAAGGAAATAAACTTCTCTTTGTTAAAACCACCCACTTGTGGTACTTCTGTTGTAGCAGCACTAGATGACTAAGACAGAAGTGTTGGCCAATGGACTTCAAATCTCCAGGTCCCAGTAGCAGAGCAACTCCCTGAGTAAGATTTATTCATCTACTTAAGCTGCGGGATTTCTCATGCCACCATCTTTAGCTTTGTTTCTTACTAAGCAAAGCAAACTTGGGGTTACGTACTGAGTTGACCACAAGTGAGGATGCACATATGTGGACACTGAGTAGCCCAGTGCTCTGACCGGTATTTCTCATTGGACCTTTATCAGCTGGCATCCCAGTGCCTGTCTCCATCTTATGCGCATTTACCCAAAAAAATATTCCTGAGCAAGGTCATGGCCAGCCCCAACCAACCTTCCCTCTTTGACATTTTGCCACACTTCCATCCACAAATTTCAATATTTATGACTTTAAGCTTTGAAATACAAGGAACTGTGTTCTAGTCACTGTTTTTGAAAACAATATATAAATATTGAAGCTTCTTAAGTAAGATCTTGTTTTACTTTTATTCTCTCTCACTCACATAGACAACATACACTAATGAATAATTATTAATAGAAATGAAGCTTCGGGCAACTGGCAACTTTTGCCCTTAATATTTTCCATGTTCTTATGAAATTTTACAAATTCAAAGCTTCTTGTTTTGTTGAGAAAGTCTCTTTTCTTTTTACTGGTACTCACCCAAGGGGGATGGGATTATGGGTGGCACAAATGGTTAAGCACTTGACTACTAGTCAAAAGGTTGGTGGTTCGAACCCACCCAGAGGCGCCTCAGAAGACAGCGTAGAACTGCTCCATAGGGTTAGCAAGGCTAACCGACTGCCAGGCCTGTCTTGTAAGTTGCCTCTGGGTGAGTTCGAACCGCCAGCCTTTTGGCTGATAGTCAAGAGCTTAACCATTTGCACCACCCAGGGTTTTATATATGTGTCGAGCACAAACAGTTTGCACCACCCAGGAACCTTAGGACTCCTTTTAAGCTCTTAAAAATTATTAAGGACCTCTGAAGAGCTTTTGTTTATGTGGGTTATAGTTACTAATATTTGCTATATTTGAAATTGAAAACAGAAAATGTAGGAGTATTTATTAATTAATTTAAAAATAAAAATATATACTTTATATATATATAAAACCATAACCAAATCAGTTGCCAAGTCGATCCCACCTCATGGCAACCCCATGTATGTCAGAGTAGGACTGTGCTCCATAAGGTTTTCAATGGCTGATTTTTTGGAAATAAACTGCCAAACATTTCTTCCAAGATGTCTCTGGGTGGACTTGAACCTCCAACCTTTCAATTAGCAGCCAAGTGCATTAACTGTTTGTACCATCCAGGAACATACATACACACATACACACACACACACATATATATAACTCATATATTTATAGTATAGTACCCATATTATATAATTACATATATGTAGTGTGCTTATTCCTGAAAATCTTTGCAAATGTAGTTTCTGTCTTTGTCTAATTCATTTGGAGCAGTTTGAAATGGTTCATTCCCTGTACAGAGTGGCATTAAATAATTATTGACAGCTTGACAGCATGTATTTACTTTAACCCATCATTCTTTTTTAATAGCAAATAAGTAACAAAATTTCTTCCAAGGAGTAGCCTACATTTTGAAGTTTAAATGTCAAATAGGCAAGACTTGTCATCTAAGGATCAAGCATGATGTACTCTACAATAAAACTGATGCAATATCAAGCCTAAAGCTGAGCATTGTGGATTCTAAACCCAGAAGTCCTAGGATTTTCAGTTTTAGGTAATGCTAAGGGTCTACCATCAGTCAGTTTTTATGTGAAGTCTAGAAAGCTGAAACATGTCTGGAACATTCAGCAATATTCAGCACAGTGGGCACAGTTCTCCCCAACAATGTGAGATTTATTCATTTAGACAGACCGATACGTTCCCTGGTTTCCCAATAAAGTTGACGTACCTGCTGAAAGAGCAAAAACTTCATCAACTCTGCATCCCCCATATTTAAAAAGATTAAGTGTCCTCCTTTCTGAAGAGAGCCCTTTTAAAATTAAGTGTAAAACTTTTTCTTGCATACAGTCGGTTTAATAAACATCAAGAACCATGACAATGTAGGATATATTAATATAGCACCCCAGATCTATTTCTCCCTTCCACTGACCTCCACGCCTCCATCCATAGGGGTCAAGAGGGAGCTCAGAACCCCCATGCTCCTAGAAAGGTCCCCTCACCTCTCCTACCCTCTCCACTATACTTTGAGATCATTAACTTCAATCCCATCTCGTACCCTTTACCTCTGTTTATGTCAATCACCAACCCAGGTCTCCTGGTTTATCCTCATTGGTCTGAACCTTTATCATTAAATCTTCATCTCTCTTCTGATTCCATCCCCCACCTAACTCCAACTTCTGAACCCTTTCCACTATGCCCTCTAGAAAATAGTTCTCAAACTTGCTGGTCACAGACAGCTTTTTGTTGTTGTTACTTGCTGTCGAGTTGATTCCAACTCATGGCGACCCCCTGTGTTACAGAGTAGAACTGCTCCATAGGGTTTTCTCGGCTGTAATCTTAACAGAAGCAGATTGCCAGGCCTTTTCTTCCGCAGTAGCACTGGTTGGGTTCAAACTGCCAACCTTTGGGTTAGCAGTCGAGCACAAACAGTTTGCACCACCCAGGAACCTTAGGACTCCTTTTAAGCTCTTAAAAATTATTGAGGACCTCTGAAGAGCTTTTGTTTATGTGGGTTATAGTTACTAACATTTGCTATATTTGAAATTGAAAACAGAAAATGTAGGAGTATTTATTAATTAATTTAAAAATAAAAATAAACCCATTACTTCTGACCTGCTGGCTCTCACTACTCCTTTGGGTTCAATAATTCACTCGTATAACTCATGGAAAGTGCTATACATATGATTTCAGCTTTATTACAGCAAAAAGGATACAAAAGAAGAGACACGTAGAACACACTACCCTCTCAGGTGCATGGAAGTGTTTCACCAGCCAGGAAGCCCATGGAGCCTCCTTGTCCAGAGCCTTTTAGTGGGGCCTCACTGCATAGGCATGATTGGTTGAATCATGCCACTCCACCAGCTCAGCTGATATCAGGTCCTGTGGTGGTCTGACTTGGCCAGCATTCACTCAATAGCACAAACCCTTAGAAACAAGGGCAAAGACCAAATTATTTTGGGTAAAGTTAAATTCTTTACCCCACACCATATGCCCATGCCTACACCAAAAACTGGCATGAGGAAGAGAATTTCCATGATTGACTAAGATTAATCAAGCCCTTGAGCTTTAGATAGAGTCACTTTCCCTAAGGGGTGAATACTGAATCAAATCAGGCTTCTAACAAAAAAGAAAGAGGGAAGGGGTGGTCCATAGATGGAGGTCAGTGCCCCGCATCCCTTCTGCTCTCACCCCTGCACATTAAAGGCAAACCCCTGACTTCAGGGTTTTTACTGAGCTATGAGGTGGAGAGAGGCAAGGGGACGCAGGTGTCTCTGATGAACTCATAAAGGTGCCCCTCAAAGACTCACCTTTAAACACCTGCCAGATCTATGGAGCATTGATGCCAGATCACCAGACAATGACAGGCAAGTAAGAATGTGCTTGTCCCTTTTAACCCTGATTTAGGAAATAATATTAGAATCATTTATTCCCTCTCCTTGAGCATAGAGAATGTGACCCAGCTGGAGCTGGGCTCACAAGGACTCACAAGGACACATCCACTTGGCCCTGAGATATAGAGACAATAGCTAAGATAATCTTGGAAAATATGTTTTAGGGAAACTTTCACATAAAGCCAATCAAACAGAACACAAAAGACCTTCTACTCTTATCTTTTTCTATTAGCATTTAGTGAATAGAAATTTGTTGGACCAATGAAGACCCTCCTGACTGTCCTTACTGAAACCTATACCAATGATTGTTAAGAAAGACAATTCAAAATGTAGGATCACAGTTTCTAGCCAATCCGAAAAGGCTAAGCTTACAATGGTTTTGCCCATTTGTAATGTTAATATATACTGATGATTCTGTAATAGTCTTTGGACTCGGGCAGACATGGCTATGGCAGCATGCTTGTCCGTTTTCCCACATTTGTCTATTCTGTGATATTTCCTTGGACTCAGGCAGACATGGCTCTGGCAGCATGCTTGTCCGTTTTCCCACATTGACTATTCTGTGATATTTCCTTGGACTCGGGCAGACATGGCTCTGGCAGCATGGTTGTCCTTTTCCCACTTCTGCCCTTTTGAATATATGCCGAATGAAACTTACTTTTTGCTTCACTAAACTTTCTGATGTTCTTCCCCTGCAACAACACTTCTGTCTCCCTCAGCCCTAATCCTAGAGTGGTCTGAAATTGCTTTGGAGGAGGATGGGTAAACTAACATGCAAGATGGGAAAAAAATAAACAAGCTAACCAGAATCCCCACCCACCCAAACACCCACCCACTGGTAACCAGCCTGCAGCAAGCTGACTAGAAGAGAGAACTTTTACCTTCAAATGAAATTTCATGTTTGATGGGGACAAATTAATTACTGACTAGAGGTTGTTGTATTACCTAAAAGGGACCATCAAAATCATGGGAATTTTCTTAAACTTCATCCAGGGCCAACAAAAGAACCAGCCCCCAGAATAAATTTAAAGAGATAGTGGGAGACAAAAATAAAGTTCCTTTATAATTATACCCCATGAACTCTGCTTATTCAATGGAAAGGTTACAGATATTTAATTTTAGGAAACATTCTCGTTAAACGTAAAAAAGGCCCCATCTGATCATCTTAATGTTACATTTAAAAATACCCAAAGAAAATATCACAATCCCTTATTTAGATAGGAACAATATTATTGAGCAGCAAAGGTACAAGCAAAATAAAACAAACGCATGACTGAATATATCTTTCAGTTGATGTCTAGAGAGTTAACAGAACTGGAGAAAATCAGAACATGAAGAATTTTCCCATGCAGAAAATGTTGTAAATTCTATTTTCCAAATTGCAGATGCTGGAGAAAAGTTACACTAAAAACAAAATCTACTCCCAACCCAGAAAAGCTCGCCACAAAAACAGAAGAGAAAGAAAAGTTTTATTACTGAATAAGCATAAAACCAGAATGGGCTGCATCACAGGCATTCTGCTAAGAGAACACAAAGACAGAAAGGAATCTGACCCTTTGTATAGTTGAGTGGATGCACCCCATTACATTCACATGTTCAAGATAAAATTGCTTATTTTCTAGTGTCTTTATGGCAGGATAAGGGAAGTTATGCTAAACTCCTTCTAAGACACTGGGAGGAAAAGATGTGATCTACCTTGATGATTACATTTCAAAAGAGATAGCTCCCAGGTCCTTGAGGAAACATCCTTGATTTACATACTTTTCAGAAAGACAAAGACAAATTTTTACCATTACAAGTTATCTAAAGTGAATTCCAAAGGAGAGAGGAGTGGAGGAAGGGAGCCTCTTATTTTCAACAGGGAGAATTAAAACCTCTCATTTTCAAGGTATATGCCCTTACACAAATCCATTATTTTAAAGGTATACCTTCAAATTCCAGGCCTATTCTCTGCTCAATGTTCTTTAAGTTGGGGTTTCTTTCTAACATGTATAATGAATGAAGCATAAATTTGTTTTAAGCATAACAATGACAATAATATTAAAAGGAACAGTTACAGTTTACTAAGCACTCACTCTGTGCCAGGCTTGGTCACCTAAGACTCACATGGTCTTATTTAACTTTCAAAGTACCCTCAGGAAGGACTTGCTATTTTTGTCTCCATTTTTGCAGATAAGCACACTGAGGCAGAGAAAAGTGAAGCTGTTTGCTCAAACCAAACCCACTGCCATTGAGTCGATTCCGACTCACAGCGGCAATTTGCTCAAAACCATACAATTCGTAAAGTACGCAGCCGGGACCCACACAGCTGTTGTACGTTTTATTTTGCTGAGAAAACGTCCAGAAGAACGAGAGATGTTTTCAAGTATTTATTGATCTATCACCAGCTTTGATTTCTGACCTTGGCAGGGATCCCAGGCTCCTTTAACACCTGTGCCACTGGAACCATCCACATGGGTATGTTGTATAAGGACAAATACAAATTGAAAATAAAAGGTTGTAATTCCTCCTGCTGAAAATAGAGGCTCCCCTCCTCCCCTGTTCTTTCAGAATTCGCTTTAGATAACTTGTAATTGTAAATTCTTTCTCTATCTCTTTGAAAAGTATGTAAATCAAGAATGTTTCCCCTAGGACTGGAGGCCATCTCTTTTGAAATGTAATCATCAAGGAATATCACACCCTTACCTCCAAGATTCCTGGAAGGAGATTAACATGTCAGGTATCCTGCCATACAGATATTAGAAAATTAGCAATTTTATCTTGAAACAAGAATGCAATGGGTTGTACTAAATTGCCTGAGATGTATTACATTCTGATTTAATGCTTATTCAATACTAAAAGTTGTCTTTCTCTTCTATTTTTTGTGGAGAGGTTTTCTAAGTTGGGAGTAGATTTTTTTTTATTTTGCTTTAAGTGAAAGTTTACAGCTCAGCTTAGTTTCTCATACAAAAATTAATACATACATTGATAAGTGACCCTAATTGCTCTCCCTATACTGTGACAGCACACTCCTCCTTTCCACCCCTGATTTCCTGTGTCCATTCAATAAGCTCCTATCACTTTCTCCCTTCTCATCTCACCTCCAGACAGCAGGTGCCCCTTTACTCTCGTGTATCTACTTGAACTAAGAAGCAACTCTTCATCTTCACCAGTATCATTTTATGTCTTATAGTCCAGTCTAATCCTTGTCTGAAGAGTTGGCTTCGGAAACGGTTTTAGTTCTGGGTTAACAGAGAGTCCAGAGCCATGTCTTCTGGCGTTTCTCCAGTCTCAGTCAGACCGTTAAGTGGGGTCTTTTTACTAGAAATTGAGTTTTGCACCCCACTTTTCTCCTGCTCCATCAGGGACTCTCTG
>NW_004444036.1:10206215-10215788 GCF_000243295.1 Trichechus manatus latirostris | reverse complement strand
AGTTGTGCTGACTTCCCCTGTAGTGTGTGCTGTCCTTCCCTTCACCTAAGATAATTCTTATCTACTAT
Source organism: Trichechus manatus latirostris (assembly GCF_000243295.1). Taxonomy (NCBI): domain Eukaryota; kingdom Metazoa; phylum Chordata; class Mammalia; order Sirenia; family Trichechidae; genus Trichechus; species Trichechus manatus. The sequence goes on along the minus strand of NW_004444036.1, from coordinate 10,215,720 downwards.
CTAGTTAGTAAATAACCCTCCCCCTCCCTCCCCACCCTGGAAACCATCAAAGAATGTTTTCTTCTGTGTTAAAACCTTTTCTTGAGTTCTTACACCAGTGGTCTTGTACAATATTTGTCCTTTTGCAACTGACTAATTTCACTCAGTGTAAAGCCTTCCAGATTCATCCATGTTATATTTCGCAGATTCATTATTGTTCTTTATCATTGCATAGTATTCCATTGCGTGACTATGCCATAATTTGTTTATCCATTTGTCCATTGATGGGCACCTAAGTTGTTTCCATCTTTTTGCTGTTGTGTACAGTGCTGCAATGAACATGGGTGTGCATATATCTATTCGTGTGACAGCTCTTACTTCTCTAGGATACATTCCAAGGAGTGGGAATGCTGGATCATATGGTACTTCTATTTCTAGATTTTTAAGGAAGTGCCAAATTGATTTCCAAAGTGGTTGTACCATTTTACATTCCAACTAGCAGTGTATAATTGTTCCAGTCTCTCCACAACCTCTACAACATTTATTATTTTGTGTTTTTTTTTTGATGAATACTAGCCTTGTTGAGGTGAGATGGTATCTCATTGTAGTTTTGATTTGCATTTCTCTAATGGCTAGTGATCCTGAGCATTTCTTCATGTGTCTGTTAGCCACCTGAATGTCTTCTTTGGTGAAGTGCCTGTTCATATCTGTCTTAGTCATCTAGTGCTGCTCTAACAGAGATACCACAAGTGGATGGCTTTAACAAAGAGAAGTTTATTCTCTCACAGTCCGGTAGGCTACAAGTTCAAATTCAGGGCATCAGCTCCAGGAGGTCTTTCTCTCTCTGTCTGCTCTGGAGGAAGGTCCCTGTGATGCATAAGTCTTCCCTTGGTCTGGGAGCATCTTAGCGCAGGAACCTCAGGTCCAAAGGATGTGCTCTGCTCCCGGCACTGCTTTCTTGGTAGTGCGAGGTTCCCATGTGTCTCTGCTCGCTTCTCTCTTTTATATCTCAAAAGAAATTGGCTTAAGACACTATCTAATCTTGTAGACCTCACCAGTATAACTGCTGCTAATCCATTTTATTACATCATAGTGATAGAGTTTACAATACATAAGGAAATCACATCAGATTACAAAATGGTACACAATCATACAATACTCGGAATCCTGACCCAGCCAAGTTGACAGATATTTTTGGGGACACAATTCAATCCATGACAATATCTTTTCTCATTTTTTAATTGGGTTATTTGTCTTTTTGTTGTTGAAGTTTTGCAGTATCTTATAGATTTTAGAGATTAGACCTTGATCGGGTACGTCACAGACAAAATTTTTTTCCCAGTCTGTAGGCTGTCTTTTTACTCTTTTGGTAAAGTATTCTGATGAGCAGAAGTGTTTGATTTTTTGGAGCTCCCAGTTATCTTCTTTCTCTTCTGGTGTTTGTGCATTGTTAGTTATGTTTTATATTGTGTTGATGCCATGTATTAGGGCTCCTAGTGTTGTCCCTATTTTTTCTTCCATGATCTTTATCGTTTTAGATTTTATATTTAGATCTTTCATCCATTTTGAGTTAGTTTTTGTGCATGGTGTGAGGTATGGGTCTTGTTTCAGTTTTTTGCAGATGGATATCCAGTTACGCCAGCACCATTTGTTAAAGAGGCTGTCTTTTCCCCAATTAACAGACTTTGGGCCTTTGTCAAATATCAGCTGCTCATAGGTAGATGAATTTATGTCTGGATTCTCAATCCTGTTCCATTTGTCTGTGTATCTGTTCCAGTACCAGGCTGTTTTGACTACTGTGGCAGTATAATAGGTTCTAAAATCAGGTAGTGTGAGGCCTCCCACTTTGTTCTTCTTCTTAAGTCATGCTTTACTTATCTGGGGCCTCTTCCCTTTCCATATGAAGTTGGTGACTTGTTTCTCCATCTCCTTAAAAAATGCCAGTGGAATTTGGATTGGGATTGCATTGTATCTTTAGATCGCTTTGGGTAGAATTGACATTTTCACAATGTTGAGTCTTTCTATCCATGGGCAAAGGATGTTTTTCCACTTATGTAGGTCTCTTTTGGTTTCTTGCAGTACTGTCTTGTAGTCTTCATTTTATTATGGTTATATCCTCCTGGTGTACTGACGCTTTAATCATTATGTAGTGTCCTTCCTTATCCTTTGCGGTGGATTTTCCTTTAAAGTCTGTTTTGTTGGAAATTAATATTGTCACTCCTGCTCTTTTTTGACTGTTGTTTGTTTGATATATTTTTTTCCATCCTTTGAGTTTTAGTTTGTTTGTGTCTTTCAGTCTAAGGTGTGTCTGTTGTAGGCAGCATATAGACAGGAAGTGTTTTTTTTAATCCATTCTGACACTCTCTGTCTCTTTATTGGTGCATTTAGTCCATTTACATTCAGCGTAATTACTGATAGGTATGAATTTAGTGCTGTCATTTTGATGTCTTTTGTTGTGTGTTGTTGACAGTTTCTTTGTTCCACTTAATTTTCTGTGCTGAGTCATTTTTCTTTATGTATTTTCTTTTCATCGTTTTCATTGTTCTTGATTTTGTATTTGCTGAGTCCTTATGTTTTTCTTGTTTTTTTATTTTGATGGGTAGGATTGTTAGTTTCCTTTGTGGTTACCTTAATATTTACCCCTGTTTTTCTAAGTTTAAACCAATCTTTTATTTCTTTATATCACCTTGACGTTCTCTCCGTATTAAAGATCTATGACTACATTATTTAGTCCCTCTTTTTTGTTTTAATGTTGTCATCTTTTACATATTGACATCCTTGTTTCCCTATTTTCAGTGTTTTAACTTTGATTTATTTTTGTAACTTCCCTAGCTCAGTTGCTATCTGGTTCTAGTCTTGGATTGTCAGCTGATGTTATTGATTTTCTAACCGGGGGACTCCCTTTAGTATTTTTTGTAATTATGTTTTGGTTTTTACAAATTCCCTAAACTTCTGTTTACCTGGAAATGCCCTAATTTTGCCATCACATTTGACAGACAGTTTTGCTGGATATATAATTCTTGGCTGGCAATTTTTTTCCTTCAAGTCTTTCTATATGTCATCCCATTGCCTTCTTGCCTGAATAGTTTCTGCTGAGTAGTCCAAGCTTAGTCTTATTGACTCTCCTTTGTAGATGACTTTTTGTTAGTTCCTAGCCGCTCTTAAAATTCTCTCTTTATCTTTGGTTTTGGCAATTTTGATTATAATATGTCTTGGTAACTTTCTTTTGGGATCCACCTTGTGTGGGGTTCCATGTGCTACTTGGATAGATATCTTGTCATCTTTCATGATACCAGGGAAGTTTTCTGCCAACAAATCTTCAACAATTCTCTCTGTGTTTCCTGTTACTCCCCCCTGTTCTGTTACTTCAATCACTCGTAGGTTATTCCTCTGGATAGAGTCCCACATAATTCTTAGGTTTTCTTCATTTTTTTAAATTCTTTTATCTGATATTTCCTCAAATAAGCTGGAGTCAAGTGCTTTATTATCAGTCTCACTAATTCTGACTTCCATTGCCTCAATTCTGCTCCTATGACTTTCTATTGTCTAATTCTGAAATTTTATTGTTAATCTTTTGAATTTCTGTTTGCTGTCTCTCTATGAATTCTTGCAGCCTGTTAAATTTCTCATTGTGCTCTTCTCTAATCTTCTTAAGTTCCTCTAATTGCTTTCTCTGTGTGTTCCTTGGCAATTTTTTTTTCTGCATTTTGCCTGATCTCCTTCCTGATTTCTTGAAGAGTTCTGTATATTAATCATTTGAATTCTATCTCCAATAATTCCAAGAAGTTCTCTTTCTCTGAAAGGTTTCTTGATTCTCTGTTTCGGTGGATTGCTGAAGCCATCATGGACTGCCTCTTTTTGTGAATTGATATTGACTGTTGTCTCTGAGCCATCAATAAGTTATTATTTTTTATGTATTTTATGTCTGCTTATTGTGTCCTAGCTTCTTGTTTTGTTTCATTTTGATATGCCCAGATAGGCTGGTCATGTGATTTAGTTTGATTATTGGCATCTTTGAAGCTTTCATGTCCTGTCTCCAGGTAGCTAGAGCTGTTACTAGGTACGTGAGCCCAGGAGTCCATTTACTTTTCTTGTGTGGATTCAGCTCAGGTGTCGAGGTCGTTGGTCACCAAGTGTGTGGTGCAGGCTCTCACCGACAGTCCTAGACAGGCAGGGGTAATTGGAGTAGGCACAGGTATCTGGCTGCAGTAGGGGGTCATGCACTGATCAAGGTACGGGGCTGCCCCTGGGTTTCTGGGTGGAAGGCATGTCCCTGTTAGAGCACGTAGGTAGGTGAGTTTTGCAGCCAGACTATGGGCACCCAGTGCTGTTGGCTGTAAGGACTGGGAGTCACCACTTATTCTTGGACCCCTGTTGCGGGTGGCTTGGTGGAGTGGGTGGAGCTACCAGTCCTCAGGCACCTGATATGGGTAGGTGAGGACCCGGCTTAATCGGCAGGGAGGTGTCAAATGTCATGAGTCTGTCACTCTCCCATATAGCTGATACAGATGAGAATAGGCTTCAGGTATATACCCTGTTGTACTGTGCTAATAAGGGCATACGTTGTTGAAATGGGCCCACACAGGTCTACGCAGGGGTGAAAGGCATTCAAAGTCTGTGGACTCCTTATGCCTATGCCTAAGCAAAGGAGCTGTGCCTGCCCTGAGTTCCTGGCTTAGGGGAGCTGGCAGATTATTTTTTCCTGTTTGTTAATTTGTTCCGTTTCCAAAGCCAGGAGAATGGCTCAGGGCGTGCAACGGGTCCTACTTCTGGCCCAGGGGACGCAGCAATCACTGAAACAGGATTGGGACCTGGAGCATAGCAGGGAAGGGGCAGGTAAATTGGAGAGAGGTCCTTCCCAAAAGGGGGTGGGGGTTGATCCATGTGGTAGGTTAGACGCATGTACTTCTCTTTCGCCGATTGAGTGCTGCTTCTTGCTGGTTCTGGAGGGTTGAGCAGACTCTCCTCCACTTGGTGTCTCTCAGTGTGGAAAACATGTCCTAAGCGCCACTACTTGCCTCACTCTGTGCACGAGCCAATCCAGCCTGCAGGGTTCGGGTGCCGGCCAGGTCTGGTCTGGCAACTGCTCGCTGCTACTGAACCGTTTTTCTCCCTCCCCCTGCCACTCAGTCCAATTCCTCAACTTTGTCTTTGATATTCAGGGCTCCTAGATTTTCATATATAATCGATCCACTTGTTTTTTGGGGTCTTTGTTGTAAGAGGGACCACAGGAAGCGTCTGACTACTCCGCCATCTTGGCCTCGCCTCTAGATTTTGTTTTTAATCATATTTCCGCAACAGTCATCACCTGACAGATAAAATGCCACCTCTTTCACATGGGCCTGTTCCTAAACACGTCTGAAGTAATGAATCCTCCCGGCCCCCAGCTATCAACTATTAAAGAGAAAATAAATCCTAAAATGATTAAAATAAATCCTCTTTACAATTTGCCATCAGAAGCAAAATTATTAACAACTGAAAATGATTTCCATATGTTCCTGGCTTGCCTGGTGCCAAAACTCAGGAATCCATTAAAATTACTTCTGGCCATCAAGCAGAAAAACAATGTACTTTCTCTAATTCCAGTTTACCGAGCAACATGACCTGCAAACAACTGACACACATATCCTCAGTGACAGCATGCTGGCACTTTTCATTCTGCTAAATAACAAAAAAAAGAAAAAAAAATCTTCCTCATTACAACCTTGACAATTCCTACATTGGTAGATTCTAATATTTTGCTTGTAAATTATCCCTCCTGCCTGTGGAAACTGTGTGAGGCTTGTACTACTTCTAAAAATAAATAATATATTCTTCTTTATAGCAAGGAAATAACATACCAAAGACATGTAATCATTCCTATACACATATTATCTTCAGAATATCATTGTTGCCTCAACTGATATTTTGTCAGAAAATCCAATTGGGTGATGTTATCAGCTGCATCCTAATGCACTGAGGGTCACAGGGAGAAGCTTTCACTGGTCCCCTCACTTCAGGTGTTCCAATGTGCCCCTCACTGAAGTCACTGCCTGCCCCTTTCCCCCATGCTTCTCAATCCGGCACTTGTTTCCTTATCACCACCCTTTCCTGCTTCTCTTAATTTCTGCATCCTCATTAACTTCATTGCCCTCATCAGATGACTTGGAGAGATGATTGGTAAATGAATTGCATTAGCAATCACTTTACCTGAGGCTGACCCTGTCTTTTTGTATATGTGAACTATGTGATCGGCTTCCCTTGAGACTGCAGCCAAGAAAACCCCATGGAGCAGTTCTACCCTGTAACACATGGGGTCGCCATTAGTCAGAATTGACTTGACAGCAAAGGGTTTGGTTTTGGGGTTTAGGGTCAATGGAAAGGGTGGCTAAGAGGGGTAAGAGAGAAGGGAAGGAGAGGGAAAAGAGAGGAAGAGAGAAAGAAAATGTGACATTTCAGATATTTATAGCAATGCTCTGTTGTCAAGTGACAGCACGTACTCTGTTTAAAATTAAAGTAAAGAGATTTACTGAGAGCAAACGCAGCTCCAGCCCAGGACACCCTGGATCTCACAAAGTGAAAACCAGCTCTCCGAAAAGCTGCAGTCACACAGGCATAGTTATAGGTTTGAATCAGGAACTTAGCCTACAATATTCAGATTGGTAGGCAAGCAATCAGTTAAGTGGAAAGCAGGATATCTCAAAGAGGGGCTTTGGTTGGGATTGGTTAACAGAGTATATGCAGGTTAAGGGGATTGGTATACTCACATAATTGCAGAACTATGTGCTTGCAAGGAGGTCACAAGATGATTGATGGGGGGCCATGCTCTGCTGGTTCCACCCAGACAGAGGCCAAGGTCATATGCATATGAATGAGAAGAATTTAGTCAGCTGGTTCCACCCAGTCAGAGACCCAGGGCCATATGCATAGGAAGAAGTCAAGGTCACGTTCTCAGGAATGCAGAGGCAGAAGTCACAAATGGAGCTGGGCCTACATCTGAGCCAGCCATCCTAAGCATGCCAGGCACCTCAGTTTTGCAACCCTTGCACAGCTCCTAGGAGAGATGCTATATGATAATGGAGTCATCTTATGCCATTCCCACTGTGATAATAGATCTTTGGAAAATTATATATATATATACATATATATATATATACCCTCACACCTACATACATACATACACAGGAGTTCTGGTGACACAGTGGTGAAGATCTATGGCTGCTAACCAGAAGGTGGGCAGTTTGAATCCACCAGCCACTCCTTGGAAACACTATGGGGCAGTTCTACTCTGTCCTATAAGGTTGCTGAGTCAGAATCGACTCAATGGCAATGGGTTTGGGTTTTTGGGGGGTATATATGGAGGGCTAGTGGCACAGTGGTTAAGTGTTCGACAGCTAACCAAAAAAGGTCAGCAGTTCGAATCTACCGGTCGCTCCTTGGAAACCCTATGGGGCAGTTCTACTCTGTCCTGTAGGGTCACTTTGAGTCAGACTGCCTCGACGGTAATGGGTATATATATATAAAACATATTATATGAAAGCCTGGAAAAGTTTTAGGAAGAAAATCTGAAGTTTCTCCTTGATTCTTCTGCATATAATCTTTCTTTTTTTCCAAATAATTCCATCTCACTTGGTTGGGATGGGGTTGAGATTGGAGGGTGAAGAAAAACATGTCTAGCCTCTTTTCAGAGTGGATATAAATTTGAAATCCAGGCAGTCTGCCCAATAGGACAGGATTGCCAAATGAATGCCAATTGAATGTGTTGGAATATCTAAAACATTGAAGAAAATCCCTGAGGCACTTCAGGCTCACTAAGCATATGTTAAACCACAAATATTTACATCATTGTGATTCAGAAAATTATGACTTAAAACAGAGATTTTTCCTCTACAGATAGAGTGGACTAGGATCTTATACCCTGTTGGTAAAGTGTGCCAGACATATCCCAGTCTTCATCCGGGTTCCCAAAGACCAGAAGTCATAAATTGGACTTTTTAAACCTTGGACACAGTGAAGATATGAAAAGAATTCCATTAGAATTGGTAAATGAGAGGAAAAGGACATCTTCCTTTTGGAAATAATGGCCAAAACAAACAAACAAAACACGTTTCACTATTCCTTATCAACATTTAAAATGGACTATGATTTGCAGGTTGGGGCCAGCAATAGTATAAATACAAGAAGCTTTGGGAGGTTCAAACAGTTAACACATTCCACTGCTAATCAAAAGGTTGGAGGTTCAAGTTGACCCAGAGGCACCTTGGAAGAAAGGCCTGGCAACCTACTTTCAAAAAATCATCCATTGAAAACCGGATGGAGAACAGCTCTACTCTGACACACATGGGGTGACAATGAGACCATGGTTTAGGGATAAAATATGGAGAAGTCTGTAGGCAAATCAAGCTGCCTGGTTTTATGCCAAGGACTTCCTGTCTTACTCTGGGTAGATGCCTCCGTAAAGGTCAAACATTTTTCCTGATACTCCATTGAAAACTGAGAGGAAATCAGGAACAAGACTCTCATCAAAACATCTGCATCCCTGGCAAAGAAAGCCTGATGCATTATCTCCCAAATTATATAAGGTTGTTTCACTAACAGTTCCAAAATTTCCAGTTGGATATTAAAAAAACAAAAAAAAAAACCTGTTGCTGTCAATTCTAACTCATAGCAACCCTAAAGGACACAGTAGAACTGTCCCATGGGGTTTCCAAGGAGTGCCTAGTGGATTCAAACTTCCGACCTTTTCGTTAGTAGCTGAGCTATTAACCACTGTGCCACCAGGGCTCCCAAGCATTATATTTAAGAATCAACTTTATCTGTCTGAACCATCCTCATCTTTTATTACTCACATTAACACTTTTTACTGAATTAGTTACACTCATAATTGGACAAGCTGATTCATTATATCAATCAAAAAGGCACACTATAGAGCTCTGGCAAAATGGCGCTCAAGGTAGAAGCACAACGCCGTCCCTCCACAGCAAAGAACTGAAAAAGTAAGCCAGAGAATACAACAATCCTGAAACCCTAAAACATTAAATGAAGAGATAAACAACTCAGCCAGGCACCAAATGGAGTGAGAAAACTGACAGAGAACGGAGAGCAATGAGAGATTGATGCAGAGGTCCACTACCAGCTATCGCAGCGCGGATCCGCCATCTTGGACTCCTATTGGAGACCAGCAAACAGGGGGTATGAGAAAGCAGCCTCACGGAGCTTCCAGCGGGAGACAAAACAACCAGTAATTGGCGATATACGCTTTCACACCCCCAACCCTTCTTCACCCCGACTCCGCCTCCTCTGCTTCCTGCGGACACAGTCTCTTGACCGGGAAACAGCGGCTGCTTGGATTACACACACTCGAACGGGCGGCTCTCTGAGTGCCATTTGTTGGCTGCTGGTGTTGCTTTTTTTTCCGCTTCTTTTTATTATTTCCTTGCCTCTCCCCACCTCTCCCTCCTTTCGCTCGAGTACCTCGCTCCGTGCACCATTTTTGCTTCTTCCTGAGGGGCTGCAGAGCTTCGGTAATTTGTGATATACACTTTCC
>NW_004444036.1:10139175-10198763 GCF_000243295.1 Trichechus manatus latirostris | reverse complement strand
AAAAGGTTGAGAAGTTAGAGGGTTGATATGTTGTGGGGTTGTTAACCAATGGCATAAAACAACATGTGTACTTCTGTTTCAGGAGAAACTATTTGTTCTGTAAGCCTTCACCTGAAGTACAATTTTAAAAAAAGGCACGCTATATATGTTTGTATGTATGTGTATGTGCATGTGTGATTGCTGTTAAAGTCAAAAAGCAAAACACCCACAGGAGTTTAGACATTGTGCATAATAAAAAGGATCTATTTTGAGGAATTTCTAAATGTCCCTTCTTAATGAAGGTTTAGGAATTTTTCAACATGAAACAAAGACAAAATAGCCATCCTAAACACTGCTAGTGGTTTCTTGGTGTTTTTACTTTCTTTCTCCAGGCTGCTTATTTTTTTAGCTCTTGGCATCCGTTCCTTTACATATTCTTAACCTTCTGTAACTCCACATTATTTTCTAGAGGCAGATTTGTCTACATCTCTCCTTTCTATGATTCTGCTGTTTTTAGCCTAATAAGTATTCTCCCTCACACTCACTGCAAAGTGGTTTTCTAATAGCACAAACAAATAAATGAATAAATAAAAATTGACTTCATTTACTACACACAGATTTGTATTTGTACTTAAAAATACGCTACAGTTTTTCTTTTCTGTGCTCAAGAGAAATTTGCCAATCCATCAGGTCAAAATAACCAGCACGTACAAAATGTCTGTTACTTACCACCAATTTTATTTTTTAAGAGACATTTGAATAGTTGGAAGAATTGTCAACCTGTACATTTTCCTTTGATTACAGAGGAGGTAGCCTGCCATTATACCAGAAATAGTTAATATTAGAGCAGTACGCAGCCCAGAAACATACAACTCCTCCTGTTTTCAGTTTTGTATTTATTTGAAAAAGGTCTAGGCAGTCTAGTTGATGCCAAATTCTTTAAGGAGGTGTCGTATGCTTATAGCCTACCTTTTATGAGACTCTTAGATTAAGATTTCAGTAATTATAAGATTCATTTTTCTTCCGGAAATGTTGCTTACGTGACTTCTACAAATATATCACGTAGGTTTTTGTTGGTATCTAATATATGCATATATATGCTCACCACTGTTGTGGGATATGCAAAAAATATACAAAAAACATAAAATACGGCTTCCATCGTTAAGTTGCTTACAGTTTATTTAAAGAGAAAGGATTAGGAACATAAATAAGACCAAATTCAGCTAAGTCCTAAGATAAAGTTACTCCTAGATGAATTCTGAACAGAGCAACTTCAGTGAGAATGGAAATAGGTTAATATATCCTCGGAGTGATAGACTGACTTATTGATTTACTGGCTCCATTCTGCACCCCAATCTGTATCCACAGGTGACTCCCATTAGAGACAGAGTGTATTCCTCTGTATCTTTTCTTTGGGCATGACCTTGTGATTTGCTTTGGCCAATGAGATGTTAGCAAGCCAAGGCCTTTTGCACTTCTGAAAGTCTCTTATAAAAAGAGCCTCCTAATAATTGTTGCTTCCTCAGCCTGGGCTCCAGAATGAACACTTATGGAGCCCACCTGAGCCTAACTTTCTGCGAGAAGCCGAGCTCAGCTAGACTTGCAGCTTGAAGTACAGCTCTTCAGCTGAGCCTGACCTAGATTAGGCAACTCACAGACACGTGAAAAAAGAAATCATTTCAGCCACTGAGTTTTATTACATAACAATAGGTAACTGATACACTTGGAGATAGGTTATAGTTTGAATAGCTAAAGGATAAAACAATAAGAAGGAACTTGTTTCTAATACAATGTGTTTTGCCAGCTTTGAATATGAATGTTTCACGTTTCTTTTATTTCTTCAATTACTCATTACTCGACTAGTCCTTATTAGCAGGAATTCTGGTGTTTCCTGTTAGAAACCAGCACTATTCCTCTCCTTTGTACAAGAACTATGGTCACTGACTCAGTCCAAATGAGCCTAAAAGAGACCTAGAATCTTCTCAGTTCAGCAAGAGGTCCCAGATTCCAGCTTCCTTTGCCCTCATCACTATTACTACACGGTGTTGCTATGAACACTTGACCCACAGAGATGGCTATCTTTCTTCACTAATAATGATATCCATACTAGTTTGTATGTTTGTACAGGACTCAAGAGTACCACACCCCTGAAACTTCCAAGGTTATAGTTTTTTAAAAAAAAAGGCTACTTACATGCATACCTTTTTTCTCAAAGCAGAATTGTTGGGACAAAGCAGCGGGCCTCAGAGGGTCTCAAAGCCTCAACCACAAGCTGTGTGAGAACCAGGCCTTCACCCAACACTCTCTAGATCCTAATGGAAAAGGAACACTCTCGTCTCTCCTGTGGTGAGTTTCTTTGGAACTTTTTTCCTCCAGTAGACCAAAGCCATCGCCATCTTAATCAATCAAAGAATTTCTAGTAACTTTGAATCTCAAAGAAATGGGCAGTGTGCCTTTATTTCCATGAAGCTCCTTGCCCCCATGTAAATATGAACCTTTCTCCCCAATGAACGACTATGCATACCAGGGAGCAGGGGCGGATTATGCACTAGGCAAGGTAAGCACAGTGCTTACCTTGCTTACCAGATCGCCTGTAATGAACAATTTCACATTTTTTCACCACATCAAAGACTGCTTCTAGGTATGGCTAGCATCTGTCTCTCAGCCATACTACTGGTGCTAGGGATACTCAGATAAACAAGACATGTCCCAAGTCCTCAAACAGCTCTCGATTATCTAATGGAACAGACAAAAGGTTCTGTAGCACCTTCCTACAGAATCAAAGCCTCTTTTCAAATTTACAGTCTCTGACAGGGGCGGATGACCCAGTAAACGAGTTAAGCACAGGCTTACTTGTATTTAGTTACTAATCTGTAGTGAACAATTTCACATGGGTTTCACCACATCTCTCATGTGAAACTGTTCACTACAGATGATCTGGCAAGCAAGGTAAGCACTGTGCTTACCTTGCCTAGTGGATAATCCATCCCTACCAGGCAGTATTATGAGAGACAACATTTCTCAGCTCATAAAAAAAAATTGCCTATTTACCTTCCATCTGTATACCTACAATGTCACTTAGGGGTTTAAGAAAGATGCAGACAACTTCTACTCCCGGACTATGCTCTTGTTTACCTTGAAGAAACAGTTTCCAGTTTTTTTGCTAAAATTATTTTTCTGTCTTGCCAAGCATCCTACCACAAATGCAAAATCCTAAAGACAGGAATGAACTTGAGATATTTATAGACTATGCATGCCTTTAAGAAATATCGATCGTATGCCAACTGGGTCCAGGAATACTACTGGGTGCTAGGGATACTCAGATAAACAAGACATGTCCCAGGTCTTCAAACAGCTCTCTATCTAATGCAAGAGACAAAAGGTAGTTATAATCAATTAAACTGCAAAGAGGTGTCATGTTTAATAGAGAAAGATGAGAAACAATGCTGAGCAACAAGGTGTTGATTAAATAAATTTTTATACAACCATATAACTTTATTTTGAACCCATGAAAATGAAGTTACAGATTATTGATTACTGTGTAATGATGTTTTTGATATATTATTAAAGAAAAGGCAGTTATATGCAATACTGCAGCATCAGCACATACCTATTATATGTAAATAATATATACACATATAAATGTATATCATACAGAAAAGCAATGTATTGGTTAAAATGTTAATTATGGTTACCTTTTGCTGGTGAGGAGCCCTGATGGCGTGGTGGTTAAGAGCTTGGCTGCTAACCAAAAGGTCGGCAGTTCCAATCCACCAGCCGCTCCTTGGAAATCCTATGGGGCAGTTCTACCCTGTCCCATAGGGTCGCTATGAACAGGAATCGATTCAACAGCAACGGGTTTGGGTTTTTTTTTCTTTTTTTTTTTTTGGTGTCTTCGGTGAGATAATGAGTCTCCAAGGAACATATAGATTACTTGTATAATAAAGAAAATTAAAGGTAATTTTAAGAAAATGTTAACACTCAGGAAGACCAACCCTACAAGCAAAGGATGATTATTCAAAGTCAGAACAATTAGACATGGTGAAGCAATGCAAACTCCCTTCACCCTAAGATTCCTCTTATATTCTCACGTTACTTGACCTTATGTCTGGGTCTAAATGGTCTAAATGGGTCAATTTCTGTCCACCTGAAGCTCTTTTGAAAGAATAATTCTAAATAAAATGCTTTGAGATTAAAAGTCTTTTGTAAAATATTTTCCCACATCATCAAAACTAAGAATTCATTCACTGGAAAATATGACTTACGTTCTCTGCTGTTTCTATAAGGAGCTAAGCACAAGATTGCTAATTCTTTTGCTAAAATGTCACATGTGATGGCAAACTGTCACTCATCTGGACATCAAGAGGCGAAGTAGATGTTTCTGGACCTATTCCAGAAGTCTGTTAACGTTTTGTTTTCCCTCAGAGGACACTGTGATTCATATTTTCTAAATTCATCTACTGTCATCCCCAAATTTGCCCGGAAATATCTAGCCATGCTTTTATTTTTTTATAGTTAGAATAAAATTAATTTACTGAGCTCATACTACGTGCCAGATATTCTGCAACGTTACTTACACAGATTTTTCTCATTAAATCCTCAAAACAACTCAACCAGTACTGGTATTATTGACATCCCATTTTATAGATAAGAAAACCTGTACTTAAACCGGTGTAAGTCCTACTAAAAGGAACGCGGTCTCCTGGGAGAAATGGCTGATCTGAGCTTGGAGAAGGTAAAGCACAAGGTGAACCTGGACTATTTTGTGGGCCAAGAGAGTAAGGAAGCACTCAGAACTGGTGGAGATGTGTCAAAAGAACATGGGCACCAGATTAAATGGGCTCCCACTGGACAATTTGGACTCTTTGGGCATCACAATAATGACAGTAATAGTTTATAACATACTGAATTTAAATAAAAATAATCTATGAGTTCATACTGACACAATAGATGGACAGAAAGAGGGTGAAGAGAAAGCTCTTCTTTACAGTAGAATACCAGGTAAATATAACAATACCAAAACCCAAACCAAACCCATTGCTGTTGAGTCGATTCCGACTCATAGCAACCCTACAGGACAGAGTAGAGCTGCCCCATAGGGTTTCCAAGGAGCGCCTGGTGGATTGGAACTTCCGACCTTTTGGTTAGCAGCCGTAGTAGCTCTTAACCACTAGGACACCAGAGTTTCCAAATATAACAATAGAGACAGCAAAATCATCATTTTGTAACCACTAAAGAAATACTTTATTTAGAGAATTATCAATGGATGATGAGACCATTAGGTGAAAGTTTGCTGGAGAACAAGATATTTACATAATAGCTCTCCATAGATGGCTTGTTAATGACAAAGGAAAAAAGAACTTTTTACAGTGAAGAAATCTTGTGGACAACACCTTAGCCAAATGAGTCAAGTTAATATCACCAAAAATGGAGCAAACTGACATCAAGTGCCTCCAGATTCTATGCACTGAGAAGATTAACACTCATTTATGTATTATTTTTGCCAAAAATTCATAAGCTAAACAAATCATTAAAAAAATTTTTTATAATCCAAATTGAGTGACATTCTACAAAAACAATTGGCCCGTACTCTTCAAAAATAACAATGGCATGTTTTTATTAGGTGCCCTGGATCCTGACCCATAGCAACCCCACATGACAGAGTAGAACAGACCCTTAGGGTCTTCTTGGCTGTAATCTTTAGGGAAGCAAATCACCAGGTCTTTCTCCCATGCAGCCTCTGGGTGGGTTTGAACCGCCAACCTTTCGGTTAGCAACCAAGCGCTTGATCATTTGTGCCACCAGGGCTCCTTTAACAATGGCATAAAAGACCGAAAAAAGGCTGAGGAACTGTTCTAGACCAAGAGACTACAGGGACATGAAAACTAAAGCAATATCCTGGATTAGAGCCTGCATCCAAAAAAGAAAAATTGCTATAAAGGATATTTTGCGAAAACTGATTGTATTTAAAGAGAGATTTTATTCGATGATTGTATCAATATTAAATGTTCTGACTTTGACAACTGACTGTAGTTATGTAGGAGATTACTCTTATTCTTAGAAGGTACATGATGAAATATTAGGAATGAAGGGTCATTATGTCAACGACTTACTCTTAATGGTTAATATAATAATAGAAATAATATGCACTTATAGAGAGTACAAGATAAAGCAAATATAGCAAAATATTAATTGATCACTCAGGTGAAGGTGAAGGTGAAGGATATAACGATGTTTATTATAATTTTCTTTCACCTTTTCTCTAGGTTTAACATTTAAAAAATTAAAAAAGGTTGGGAGTAAGAGGTTTAAGCAACTTACCAAAGATACGCAGTTAAGTGAGTGGTGGCGCAAGGACTGAAACCCAGATGTTCTGTCTGCAAAGCCATCCGGAACTTTTCACCATGTCTATAGGGTTGCTATGAATCCAAATCAACTCCATGGCAACAGGTTTGGTTTTTTTTTGGTTATTCAGTACTATTGGAGCCCTGGTAGCACAGTGGTTAAGAGCTACTGCTGCTAACCAAAAGGTCGGCAGTTGGAATCCACCAGCCGCTCCTGGGAAACCCTATGGGGCAGTTCTACCCTGTCTTATAGGGTCGCTATGAGTCTGGGTTTGAGTACAGGGCTCCGCATCACTACTACTCAGTGTGTGGTCTGTGGACCTGGTAAGTGTTAGAATTGCAGAATCCCAGGACCAGCCCCATTTCTACTGAACCAAATCCCATAGCTCTAAAAGTTCCCCAGGGGATTCCTGTGCACATTAAAGCTATTTGGGCTGCTTACTGACTCTGACCTTATCTCCCATCAGTCTCCCTCTTTTTCATAAACTCCAGCCCCATTGGCTTCATTGTATTTCTCTAGCATTCCACATGCAATATTATGGTCAGGGCTTTTGCATTTCCTACGTCTTCTGCCTGCAGTGACCTTGTAAAAGATATCTCCCTGGGTAACTTCTCCTAACTCCTTCAGAACTCTTCTCAAATATCACCTAATCAATGAGGTTTTCCGGATATAAAATCTCGACTACCTCAGGAATTCCTATTCCATTTACTCTGCTTCCTTTTTCTCCAAAGCCCTTGGCAACCACCTGACACACTATATACTTGCTTGTTCATCTGTTTATTGTCTTTGTTTCCCCTACACCACTGGAAATTCCTTGAGGACTAGGGACTTTGTTTTATTCTTTGCTTTTTCCCTAGTGCCTAGAACAGTACCTGACCCATGGTAGATACTCAGTAAAGACTTATCGAATCAATTTATGACCACATGATCTCTAATTGTCACCACAGCCTTATAGTCGTCCCCACTTTAGAGAAAAAGAGGTTCTGACAAGTCAAAGAACTTGACCAAGATCACTCAGCTAGTAAGAGGTATTGTTGTTGCTAGGTGCAGTCCAGTCAATTCTGACTTATAGCAACCCCATGTAACAGAGTAGAACTGCCCCATAGTGTTTTCTATGCTGTAATCTTTATGGAAGCAGATTGCCAGGTCTTTCTCCCGTGGAGTCACTGTGTTACCGGGTGGAAACCCCAGGTTCTTACTCGGCATGACTCGTATTGGCCAATAAACGAGAGATCGAGGTGGGAGAACAAAAAGGCACCTTTATTTCATTGTACAAGGAAATGGAGTCAGACGGTGCTTATTGCTGCCAAGACGGCTCACCAAGGGCGGGCAGACAGGTTATTTTTAAAGGGGTTTACAAGTAGGGGGTTCATACAAGTTACATCAACAACATTCTTAATCATACTACGCAGGCGTAATGGGGTTTCCATATAACCTCCAAGCAAAAGCAGGATTCAAATGCAAAGCTGGGGTGGGGGGAGCCCAGCAAAGGGAACGATTTTGCAATACAACACCGTAGGGGAAGAAGCCAGGTAAAGAATACAGCACTGTGGGGGTTCTGTCTCAGCTGGGTGGGTTCGAACGCCAACCTTTTGGTTAGTAGCCCGGCCCTTAACCATTTGTGCGCACCAGGGCTCCTTAGTAAGGGGTATAAAAACTAAAACCAAATCCACTGCTGTTGAGTCAATTCCAACTTATATGGATCCTATAGGACAGAGCAAAACTGCCCCATGGGGTTTCCAAGGATGTTATCTTTAGGGAAACAGACTGCCACATCTTTCTCCTGCAGAGGCTGGTGGGTTCAAACTGCCAACCTTTCGGTTAGCAGCAGAGCGCTTAACCACTGCACCACCATTAAATCTTGGATCTGAGTCCAAATTCTATACTTTCTGTAACTGTTTTGTTACCCGAATAGGGTCCGTGCCCTGGAACAGTCAAGCCAATGAAACATACTCCAAGTCAGAAAGAGTGAGAAAGTTTTAATTTAGGAGGTGTACACCAACGGGGATCTGACGGCAATGCAGGCTTTCTCTATGGAGTCCCAAGAGGCATTTTTACATCAGAGCTTATATATGATTTTTACAAAGGTTAGAAGTGTTGTTATTCACTCCAAGATAATTACAAGTGACTCTTTATCATACTAAAGAGATACATGCTGGACATTTCCTTATCTGACATCTGAACTCTAATCTTCCTGTGGGGGGTCCTAAGTCACAGGTGGCCGGACAGAGCAAAACAAAGTCATTAACAAAGGTATGCAAAAAGGGAGAAGGCAAAGAAGAAAAAGAAAAAAAAAGAAACTTACAGGTTCATCATGGTGTTCGTTATGTCAAGCTCTCAGTTGCCCATTTTGAAAAGGAGAAAACATGCTGGGGAGTGTTAGGGTCACAGTTTTACTACTGACAGTAGTCACACACACACATACATACACACACACACACACACACACACAGCTCAACCTACACACACACACAGCTCAACCTACACAGTAACTGCACTGCATTGAGGAGGATGAATCCTTGCTATTACATGGCACTTTACAGATAGAAAGGATTTTCACATGTGAATTATTTATTTCTTTAGCTTTTACTCTTACTTTATTGCACAAAGAAGTCAGGTCTATATTGTCTCATCGGAACTTCTCAGCAACCATGTGGACCAGGTTAGTGCAACACGATTAGCCTTATTGGTCAGATATGGATTTTCTTCTTGATCCAGGGGCAGGGAGTTGAATGGCGGAGGCCATCTTCCGGGTGTAATGGTGTTGAAGTCCCTGATCCTTTTTAAATGTGTCTCTGCAGCCGTGACCTGGGCACTAGCTTTCTTTGGGTCAGTATCTGTGCAGCTGTGTCAGAGACAGCGCCTCCATCTGTGTACATCATCCTAGTTCTCTTCATGTCCTTATTATCCTATCACCCAGAAAGGCATTGCATTTGATTTTCAACTCAATGACCCGAACTCTGGAAATGCATTTTGGTTACTGACTTCATTTAAAGCATCTGACAGAAACGCATGCATACAAATCAAGGCGTTTGTCCTCTCACTGCTAGTCCTGAGAGGCCAACGGATGGCTAAACTGGCTAACCTTTAGAAGCACTGGAGGAACTTTTGAAAAATATAGTGATGCCTGGGCCTCACCATAGGGATTCTTATCTCACTGGCTAGGGCGAGTCCCAAGCACCTGCATTTTGCAAAAGACACCAAGTAATGGTAATGATTGTCCAGGTTTGAGAATCATGCTATAAGACATCAAGAAAACACACACACACACTAACACACAGACTAACAACTCAGACCATCTATAGCAGCTGTGGCCCTAGTAGCTAGAAATACCAAGCAAGTGATAAAAGGAAGAAAAAGTTACTGAACTGACCCTCAACTAACAGCATGGACCTAACTCAATGACCAGTGAAAGTCAATGAGGTGCTAAGAGTCCATTTACACCATCAATTTAACTGCTCACTGAGCTGTATTTCTTTATTTGCTATCAGTCCTTTTTTGTGTGTGTTTCAGGCAGGTCCCATGGAGAAGCGTCTAGCAACTTTGGATACATCAACAACCTTTATTCACCTTCAAAGAACAGTACTTAGAACGCACTATAAACTGTGGCTATAATGCATGGGGCCCAGCAACCTCAAGTCATCGACTTCATCATTAGAAAAAAGTGGAAAAACATCAACAATTGGTATTTACTACATCATATCCCTCTTACTTGTCAATACTGGATGAAGTTATATTTATTTCACTTGTTTGCAATAATTAACCATCATCACAATAAAAAATGAGCACCTAGGGGACTAGAGTTTTCTTCATATAGTGAACTAGTGGTCTAGTAGGATAAGAAACCTTCTTATACATAATACAGAAAGAGATCATTTTTTGTAACGAAAAAGCCTCACACAATTTCCTAATGCTTTAGGTATGTATTTTGATCATGCCAAAAGCAAAGTCAACTTTTAAAACTTTATTCAACTTTACGGAATGAACAATAAGAAAGACAATAAGAAGCATTTGAGAAGTCATTGCTCCCCATCACCCGATCATTACCACAAACCCCCCAGTCTCTATCCACTTAATTCTTACTTATAAGGTCCCTGGGTGGCACAAAAGGAGCCCTAGTGGTGCAGTGGTTAACCACTCGTTTACCAACCGAAAGAGCAGCAGTTTAAATCCACCAGCCGCTGCACAGGAGAAGAATGTGGCAGTCTGCTTCTGTAAAGATTACAGCCTTGGAAACCCTATGGGGCAGTTCTACTCTGTCCTATAGGGTTGCTATGAGTAAGAATCGACTCAATGGCAATGGGTTTTTTGGTCTGGGTGCTACTAGCAGTTTGGATTGGCTGCTAAAGGTTGATAGTTTAAATCTACCCAGCAGCACCGTGGAAGAAAGGCCTGGTGATCTGCTTCCATAAAGATTACAGCCAAGAAAACCCTATGGAGCAGCTCTACTCTGTAACACATGAGGTCACCATGAGTCAGAATTGACTTGACAGCAACAGGGTTTTGTTTTTGTCCTCCCAGTTCAAATCTCATCTCCTCCAAGAAGCCACCCAGACACGGTAGCCCATAAGCAACCTTTCTTCTTTATCACTTCATGATTCATTTGTACTTAGGCAAGATCCCTGGTTGGCACAAATGGTTTGTGCTCGGCTACCAACCTAAAGATTGGCCTTTTGAACCCACCCAGTGGCGCCGCAGAAGAAAGTCCTGGCAATCTGCTGCTGTAAAGATAACAACCACGAAAACTCTATGGAGCAGCTCTATTCTGTAACACGTGGAGTCGCCATGAGTCAGAATCAACTAGACAGCAACGGGTTTTGGTTTATTGCCTTGTATTATTAGTTATCTCTTTATGGACCTATACCTTTTTCCAACAACTGAACTATGCTCATCACAAGAGTAAAAGTCATATGTTACTTTGTATTTTCTTCATAGAGTTTGCTCACAATACACAGAGCACTTAAGTCAATGCTCAGTAAATACCAGTTGAGTGATTAGCTACTAATAAACAATTAGCCAATTTGTGGAAATTAATTTTGCTCCTAACAATTTGGAATATATTTAAGCAACAACCCAATTTAAAAATTCTAATCAGATTAGAATTTTTATTAATTAGCTTTCTATTTCCAAGCACCGTGGGACCATTTACTAGGTTAAGTTTAGACCAATATAATTTCTTAAATGTCAAATAAAATACCATTCCTTGCATACTTTGAACATACCAAATGTGTTCCTATTTCAGAGCCTTTGCATTTGCTTTTCCATTTGGCTAGAACTTTCAATTGCGTCATATGCATGCGAAAGGTGGACAATGAATAAGGAAGAGTGAAGAAGAACTGACATATTTTAAATTATGGTGTTGAGAATATTGAATACAGGTATCCTCCGCTTGAAAGCTCACTTTAGAGCACTTCGCTTTTACAAAAAACCTGCATTAGTACCTGTTTTCGACAACTGAGAGAAATTCAGAAGAGGATTTTTGCTTTTATGAAAAAGGCGAAAAGCGGAATAGTGTTCAGCGTTTGTTTTGCAGGAAGCCCAGCCCTTAAAGAGGCAGCACACACTCCCAGCAGGAGAGTGGCATGGCCCCCACCTCGGGCCTCAGGGCCTTCAGCAGCTCTCTGAGGGTGGGAAAAAGGCAGCGCTGAGGGTCTCCAACCAGCCCTCCCGGCCCGGTGAACCCCTCCTCTCCTCCAGCACACCCCTTCCCCACTGAGCTTCTTTTGTCCACCCCCACTCCCCCAGGCACCTGAGGGCATGATTTACAGTCTCCAGCCTCCCAAAGAGCCTGGGCAGGCACACTGGGGGCTGGTCTCTGACCCCTCCCCCTAGGAGAGGGGGCCTTCGGCTAAGGCAACCCAGAGGGGAGACCAATTGCACCTCCCTCAGTATGTGCCATCTGCCCCCTGTCAGCCTCTCTCCGTGGGCCTTGCTCTCAGGTGTCTGTAAGGGTTAGGGGAGCGGCTGATTCGGCCCCTGTTTCCTGGCTTCTTCCCAGGCTCAAGGCCTCTGCCCCCGCCTCACCTCCTCTTCACGTGGGGGCCCGGGGGGCGGGGTGGGGGGCAGGCCCTCCTGGAAGGCCAAGATGCTGCACACTCTCAGATGCAAGAGCTGGGGAGGGCAGTGAGCTTGGGATGGCAGCCCTAACCTGGGAAGGTGGCACCCTCAGGGCCTGTGTCCCAGTTAGGGGATGTCTCTGTCCTGGCCAGACTCCTTCCCGGGGAACTACACTGAGCATCTCAGCATCAAGCCGCCAGAGCTTTGAACTGTGTATGTGAGTATCTATGCTTTATCTTGATTTACTTATCATATCATTCCTGCTTTTACTATATGTTAGTGTTGGTTTAGGTTTTATGTGTTATTTGGTATGGTTTGGTAGGTTATTTTTGGGGCCTAGGAACGCTCAAAAATTTTTCCCATATAAATTAATGGTATTGCTTCTTCACTCTGCGCAATTTTGGCTTATGAAAGGTTTTGTAGGAACGCTCTACTTTCAGATAGTGGGGGAAACCTGTATAGTAGGACTGCCAGAAGAAAGAACAAATCCGTCTTAGAAGAAGTACAGCCAGAATGCTCCTTGTAAGCGAGGATGGCGAGACTTCATCCGACATACTTTGGACACGTTATCAGGAGGGACCAGTCCCTGGAGAAGGACATCATGCTTGGTAAAGTAGAGGGTCAGGGAAAAATAGGAAGATCCTCAATGAGATGGACTGACACAGTGGCTGCAACAATGTCCTCAAGCATAACAACGATTGTGAGGATGGCGCAGGACCGGGCAGTGTTTCCTTCTGTTGTACACAGGGTTGCTGTGAGTCGAAACCAACTCGATGGCACCTAACAACAACAACAGAACATTCTTTCCTGTCATCTGTGTGCATCTATCTCCTTCTTGTTATACAGGTCTCGACTTAAATGTTCCCCCTTCAGAATGGCCCTCCACAATGACCACTCAATTTAAAGTAGCTTTCACATACACACTCAGTTATTCTCTGTCATGTTACCCTACTGTTTTTATTGTGCTTAAATATCATTACATATTTTCTTTCATTACACCGAAAATTTCTTTTTCTTCTGTGTGTTTATTGCCTGTCTACTGACATTCAAATGAATGTTCTATGAGGATAGGGACCTTTTCCTGCGTGTTTATCCCTCTATCCTCAGTGCTCATAAACTGGCACAGAGTAAACACTTGATAAATATTTGTCGAAGGAATGGATTTCGAATAGCCTGAAAACTGACAGGGGAAGCACCTTCTTACTGAGAGTTGAAGTTAGACATTTGGAATTTAAATACAAGTCTCAATTATATATCTAGCTCCTCTGGGCCCCTAAGTTCTTAGAAGCCAGAGACCTGAAACCAAGTTACATGGAGTTAATGGAGGACAGAACTTGCTTGATATAAGAAGAGAAAACAAAGCAAGCTGCTAAGAACAACTGGGCCTCCCTCCCTCTCCTCACGCCTGTACCAAATAAGTGCAGGTGATATAAAAATAATCATAATTTGTTGAAATCAATACGTATCTAAATCAGTAGATCTTGCCAATTATATTTCTATCAATTCTCCTTCCGCTATCTTGGTATAATTCTACCATGTTTGACAACTCTGCACCAAGAAATCTTAAGTTCATATATTAAATTAAAATTATCAAAAGGATAAATAACATTTAGGGGTTTATGAGCAAATAAATAAAATTTACAGTGTGTTACTCAACCTTGAATTTAATTCCATCTTTAGCCTTAGTGATCTTGAGGTCAAAGGCTATGCGTTAGGACTATGTAACTTCTTTCTTTTCTTCCAGCCTTATCTCTATCAGAGTTTTTTTTTTTTTTTCTTCACTTAATCCCAGGATGAAATTCATCAGGTTTTCTTTATAGGAGTTGACACTTCAAGGGGCTTTTATGTTCAATAGTATTTGTTCAGATGTCTTTCTGACATAGATCCACAGTATTGTAATACCGTCCAAGCCCAAAGTTTTTACCAGCTGAAAATCATTTTCTTTACCATTCTGTGTGTCAACAGACTTTAATTCAAATCAACTCCATTTGAATCTTAATTGAAAATTTTTTTTTTTTTTGGTTTGGCTACCTTACATACTTGTGATCTGCCCTGACACATATTGTCACAAGTAAGCACAGAGCTACGGTACTGGAAGGAAGTCTTTTTGTGGCGGTTTAGTAGCATTAATTGAAATGTAAATGATAGGAAACATGAAAATAAAACATTTTTCTGGTGTCAAGCAAAATTTCAAAACCAAAGGATGCTTTTCCAAAGGAATAATTGCAATGCAAGACGCTGTAAGACCGGTTGCAGATGCAAAAGTGAATCATCCTAGTCAGATCTTGCCATGTACCACTCACTTATCCAGTCACTGCTATATACTCAAAAGTTTTTTATTCCTTGCATTCTTTAATGATGATATTTCTAATGCTGGTTCTATATTTGGCTTGCTGTAACCAAAAATTTTGATGAATAATCAAAGTACTGTACAATGGAATGTGTATGGAAAAACCCATGAAGATTCTCTTTGGTGAGTGGCTGCAGCAGCTATGTGCAATATTTGGTGTTTACAGCCCTGCCCTTTTGGTTCTAGAAGTTGTCAGTTAAATCTACAATGTGTTAGGAACTTGAGAGATACAAAACAAGTGTAAGAAATGGTATGATGCTTGTGCTGGATATCACTTGTTTGTCCCTCCAGATCCAATTTTCACCATTTTCCACTCTGCTCTGTGACCTGGAAAGATGAGGTGCATGAGTCACATTAATGGATTTGTTTATCCTCTGGCTTATGGTTGAGTTTGGCCAATAAGGAGCATCAGCAAGAGGTGAGATGGTGAGAGGAGGGTGGGATGGGGTCACTGCAGGCTGACTAGGTCACAGTTCTTGCCAGGTGGTCCTCTCTACCACTGCTCTGTCTCTGGGTCTCAGAAACCACTCCATCCAGTCACCCTTTGGGGCCTACAGGAGATAATGCTGTTACTAACCAGGATACTGCCTCATGGTGTCCTATCATCTTCCCCACAGCTTTGCAAATAGTCCTTTTATTAAACTCTTCTCAGATTACCCAACTGGAGTTGCTATCTGATTCCCCATGAGGCCCTCACAGTTATAATGTCTTTCTTTAAGGAGTTTACCATTTGGGGCAGGAAAGACAAAGATAATACATTAAGAGAATGATACAATTAAGTATGACACAAGAGAATGACAAAATCCAGTATTAACCTATAAAGTGTTCATAAGATGTTATTTGGATTAAGATAAATGAAGACTCTTTGGGAGCTAGAGTTGGACTGAGAAGATTTCCAAAAGAAGATAGAACTTCAAATGAATCAAGGAGGTAGGAAAAATTTTGAATAGTAGAAAAGCAATAAGGAACTCCTGGGAGGAGAATGACTTTGGCAAAAGCACAAAAGCATAAGTAAGAAAGTAATGTGGGAGGCCAGTTAACTAGGAAGTTAACTGGTTCATCTGGTTCCCAAAACCTACAGGTTGTTGTTAGTTGTCATTGAGTCGATTCTGACTCATGGCAACCGCATGTGTGCAGAGCAGAACAGCTTCATAGGGTTTTCAAGGCTGTGATCTTTTGGAAGCAGATTGCCAGGCCTGTCTACTGAGGCACCTCTGGGTGAGTTAGAACCACCAACTTTTCAACTAGTAGTTAGCAGTCAATCGCTTAACCTTTTGCACCACTCAGGCACTCTTCAAAACCTCCATTGGGGAGATAAATTCATGATTAAAATACTTAAGCCATCCAGTCTGTATGAATTCCATCCACAGGAGTCAAGACATCCAGTGAGGATGAAGAAGCCACTGCAGCTCTGACACAATGACATTTAGGAGTGGGTTCAGTTGTCAGTTACTGTACAACCCAAAATATGAAATAACTGCCCTGAGGTTTACAGTGCTTTAAAAAAAATAGTCTCTGATCAAATGCTTTTCTGAATTCTCATCACATCAGACATCTCTGCAGTTTGAATGGAAGATTTATGCATTTTATATATTGAACGAACCCCTGTTACACCACACCCCAAAGAGGGAAGTAGTGATATGAGCTAACCCTTTCGTGACTCGGGGGGCATACCATATCCCAACCACTTTTTATGCCTCTGGAGTTCTTTGGGAAAGAGGTAGCCCGATTTTAACGCATTTAGCCTCAAGGTGGGAGCCTTTCAAAATGTGAGAAAGTCAAGAACCCTGAGTTGGAGCCTCATTTTTGTGTAGTTTGAGCATTGTGTTAGGTGATGCCTCCTGGATGTGCAAATTTTATAAACTTTTGACAGGTTTGCCTTTATTTCTGTGAGATAAGCCTCCTCACTATGATTCCCAGTTACTATGTTCTCATGAGAATATACTTACCACAACAATAAACTATTCCCAGTCTTCATTCAGTCAGAGTGGCCATTTTCTCCCTGACGTCATTCATTGTTTCCAGGTGTTACTTGTTCCCTGCTTTTCTATCTTCTGAACAGTAAATAATGCCTTTCCAATAAGGAATAATACATTGCAGTGGTACTTTTCAAGAGACTTGAACTCCTGTAAGTTATTCTTACCCTGCATTCAATCTTAGGGCCCAATCATTGCTTCAATGTGTAGTGGGTAGAATATACCACTGTGAGCAATTCTGCAGTATTCCAGGGCAGCTGTTTTTGCTTCTTAGCCGTTAGTACTGCTTTTGTATAATAAAGAATACATAGTAGTGGTAATTTTCCTGAGATACAAATTCCTATAGTTTTATTTATTTGGCCTGTCAGTACTGCTTTTGTAGTAATGAAGAATGCATTGTAGTGGTAATTTTCCTGAGATAAAAAATCCCTTGGCTTTATTTATTTGAGCTTTAAGAACTGCTTTTGCAGTAACTAAGAATGCACTGTTACCATGTTTTGAAAAGTTTCATGACAACATGACAAATAATAAAAAGGCTAAGAAAAAGGAGACTAGAATAAAATGTATGTGTAGTCATTGCCAGATGCCTTCATGTTTTACCTGTTTTGCAAATTTTCAAGAAATAAAATTTAAAAACTTAAAAAGATTTTATCATTGACTTGTATCGGCAGGATTTACAACATCCAGGGTCTCATGGGACACATGTGATCCCAGGTAATGGGTATCAAAATCCATAAATCATAACAACAATTCTGAATTGGTCCTTTAATCAGCATGCCTTCCATTAGTGAAAACACATGGTATCAAGAAAAAATTCAAAGGAGAACATAATTGAGTCTTCAAAGGGCTGAAGGCCATTTGCTACCCCCTCACTGTTACCATCATAACAAGAGCATCACTTGGTGCTCAGATTCTCTCAGTCAGCCCACCTCTTGCTTTTAGTCTATTCTGGTGTACAATTCAGAAACCCCGAGTCTCTGGTTTCTGACTTCCACTTTCTAGATCACTTACCTTCTCTCAGATTCCATTGTTGTATTAATAAAATGAAAATAGCTGTACCTGCCCTTCCCATATGAGGAACAAATTAGGTAATGTCCATGAAAGCACTAGGTAAGTTGGATAAAAGGTAATTCAAAGTGGGAGATATTACTTAGGAGGATGGGCATGGTGGGGATGACAAGGTAAAAATACCTCCCTTATACATTTTTAAGAATATAAAAGCATAACTTTGGTGTTCATGCCATAAAATGATTTCACAATATATTAAGGAATTTAAATGGCTTGAATCTAGGGGTTACCCCCAATTTGTATCAGTACAAATAATGACACATTAGTTATTATATTAAATATAATTTTGGCTTTTGTATATGCCTCATAGTTCCTTTTATAGCAACTAAAACTATGTGTCCCATATTTGAGCAAAATCTCTTCTGTCTTTTATTTCATAGAGGCCTCTGAAGACAATTAAGGCATATAAAAATGTGAGTCAAGTTTCTCTAGCCTGAAAAGGCAATGTCTGTTGGAAGATAGATGTCAGTGGATCACATCATGAAAATTCCCCTGGTCTACTATAAAAATTCCCATGTGGGACCCTGACTGTGACCTTCTTCCCACAAAGTAAATCCAGCGCCTGCATCTGTACTGCATATAATTATAAAAACACAGTTTATGACCTGTGAAAAGAAATGAGCAAAAGAGGGATGAGCCTCTCCCATCACACCCATTCCTTAGGGTTGGGAGAGTCTACTCTGAAATGAATGAGAAGGACACAGGAAAGAAAGAGAAAGTTAGGGATAAGATTTACAAGGTTCTGATATCCAGAAGCAAAACTCAAAAAGAATGCTCATTGAAGAAGCCCTGCGTTTACCTGGTATTAACTGGTTGACCACCAGTTTACATCATCAAAGAAACAGTAACCACAACTATTGATGCCCTCCTTTATGTTACAAAACTTATTCACAGGATGGCTTTCACGTGAAAATACTGTGTGGGTCATTCTGGAAGGAAGTTAGCATCTCTGACGTTTCACATCTGACAGTGCATATTCTGCAGTGAGAAATTAGAAGGTATTTTCTCTATAAAAGATTGCCTTTATGGCAATTTTTCAAGCCTACACTTAAGTTACAGCTTCTTCTATTACAGCTTCTGTAGCAGCAGCACTTTTATTCCAGAATTCTGGCTGTACATTTTATTGCAGTAATAAAGTAATAAGAACCTAATCTCTTTTGAAAGGGTTTGCAGAAAGGATGAGTGCAACATTGGCACAGGATAGTGTCTGACCTTTCCCCAGTGAAGTACAGACAAAGTAGGTCACATACGATTTGATTTTCCCTTAACTTGCCTTTGTTACAGCATGTCCTGCGTGTTATGCCGAGATTTCTAATACTCATTACCACTTCAGAGTAATAAGATGTAGTTAATACAATGTTTGAGTCAATTTCACAAGGTTGCTATATAAATATTGAGTTTTCAGAATGATCTTCTAGTCTCCTCTGGATTCCTCAGCTGGATCCCCACAAGGCCAGAGCTTCTGGCATTCCACAGCTTGTGGATAATTCTTGTGATCAAAGAGAATACAGCAAATGTATGGAGATCGATTTTCAGAGAGCTTAGAAGACCTCTGCCTTTGAGTAAAGGACAGGATACACATATAAGGAAATCAAATGCAGTGGTTCACCTGGCTCCCATATACCCCATTCAGACCATGTTTCCACCAAGCACTTGACCACCATGTTATCGGATTATAATGCTCTTTTCTCTATCCTTGTTACATTTTTAACCTACCAAATGCCAAAGTAGTGATGATTTTGGAACGTAAAACATTTTCCTCTTTAGTAAAAGCCACACTCAGATGTTGGATGCAGTGTCACATAGTAGCTACGAGCAGATTCTGGAACCAGATCCAATCCTGTCTCTCCCTCAAAAATAGCAGTGAGACCTTGAAGAAATCAGCTAAACTCTCCAAGATTTTGTTTCCTTATCTATTGATTGGCATAATAATAGCATGGTTTTGCATAGATATGATGGTTAGCCCCGTGCTTGTGGTATGACAAATGCTCGATAAATATTGGCTTATTATTATTATTGAATGTATAAAAATCCACAGTAAGAACCCATCCAAAATACTTCAAGCATGTTTACTCTACACCTCTCTCCAAAACCCTTAAAACAGAATAAATGAAAAAATATCCATTTAAGTGAAGCTGGGAAATAGCAACAACCCCAACCCACAGTCTGTTGCCAAATACAGTGAATTCTGGACTTAAATGAAGAATGTTGAAAGCCAAAATTCCCCTCTCCTGGCCTTGAGCAGTATGCAGAGATCCTGAAAGTTACAGGATCCTAAAGGGCTGAATTAAGACTCCTATACTTGAGACCTGGTGGTGCAATGGTTAAGTGCTCAGCTGCTAACCGAATGGTTGGCAGTTTGAACCCACCAGCTGCTCCACGGGAGAAAGATGTGGCAGTCTGCTTCCGCAAAGATTACAGCCTTGGAAACCCTATGGGGCAGTTCTACTCTGTCCTATAGGGCCACTATGGGTTGGAATCAACTCGATGGCAATGTTTTTTTTTTTTATACTTGGACCAATAAAGGTTGTCGGTATGGGTGGGCTATGAGGGAACTGGGGACATGAGGGACCTGGGAGTTCAATTCCATGTCACAAAATTGCACAGGAGGTGGGTTGATGAAAGGATTGCACAACTTCACTATCATTATTTTGTTCTGACCCAAACTCTAAATGGAAAGCAGTGGGACAAGGAGGAAAGGGAAATAGCAATCAGTTCTGCATCAAAGTTTTATGAACAAAGATGAATAAATACTGAATTATCAAGTCAAAGACCTGTGAGCTCAGGGTCTCTACCTTGCTTCTTGTTGAACTCCTTTATGCTTTCTGAGCTCTCTGAGAGCAGATGTACTCCCAAGACAGGAGACACAAGCAGATATGGTGGAAAAGTATCCTTTAGAATTAAACTCAAATAGTATTTTAGTATATGTATGACCCATTTATTGCACAGGACATACGTGTAATATTAAAAATATATTCATTGTGTATTTAAAATTCAAATTTAATGGAGCAGTCGATATTTTTATTTGCTAAATCTGGCAACTCTGTCCCACTCACAGATAAGGAAGTAGAAAGCATTCAACCAAGCTTGTATATATAGACACTATAAAAATGAGGAAAATTAGCACAGCAAGCAAAAGGAATGAAAAACACACTTCAGATGCATTATCCCCCCCAAAAAAACTGAAGAAAATTTCAGACAAGCATATCTTTATAATCTCAAAGAAAGTAAAGGAATATGGACTATTGGAAGAAACAGTTCAAATAATAAATAAGACTGCAGAAGATGAAAAGTGATCTGGCAAAACTGAGGGAAAGAACTGAAGATGATCGTAAATCTACCTCAAAATAAAACAACGAGAAGTAAAATATGATCTGCTGAGCAGAAGAGTCAACAATAGGGAAAAGAGCTATGAGAAAATAGCACAAAGTCAGATGATAAAGGCAAATAAATGAAGAACAGGAAGAGAGGCAAGGGAAACCCAATGCCATGATGATGATGATGATGATGATGATGATGATGATTGTACCAGAAACACAAAGAGCAGAATAAATTAAATAATAGAAAACCATTCTGAAATGAACAAGGTTCCAAATCTACAGTCAATATGAAAAAATGTATTTCTGGAAAAGATTATTAAAAAAATAATCAATATAAAGATATAGCCTGGTAAAATTACTGAACTTCAAGGGTAAGAAAAGAATCATGTGGGAATTCAGCAGAAAAAGCAAATTGAATGGGACAAACCATAGGAAAAAAAAAAAAAGTATAGTCCAATAATAGTATACCCATTAAAGAACAGAACAGACAAATATTTAGCAAACTTCCTAGATTCTAGAAATACAGCCTCAAGGCTAAAATTCAGGTAATCAAGAGAGGAATCAAACAAGCCATGGCATGAAAGTTCTAACGGTGAGCACTGAATCAATTTAAATATAAAAAGCAACTGACTCCCAATCTATAAAATATTTGTTGCCTACGATACTGGGGAAGCCAGCACAACTTGTCCAAGGCAAGGTCATGGAAGCTCCATAGACACATCCAAACTCCCTGAGGGACCGAATTACTGGGCTGAGGGCTGAGGACCATGGTCTCGGGCGACATCTAGCGCAACTGGCATAACATGGTTTATAAAGAAAATGTTCTACATCCTAACTTGGTGAGTAGCGTCTGGGGTCTTAAAAGCTTGTGAGTGGCCATCTAAGATACTCCACTGGTCTCACCACTTTGGGAGCAAGGGAAAATGAAGAAAACCAAAGACACAAGGGAAAGATTAGTCCAAAGAACTAACGGGACACAACTACCACAGCCTCCACCAGACTGAGTCCAGCACAACTAGATGGTGCTCAGCTACCACCACCGACTCCTCTGACAGGGATCACAACACAGGGTCCTGGACAGAGCTGGAGAAAAATGTAGAACAAAATTCTAACTCTCAAAAAAAGACCAGAATTGCTGGTCTGACAGAGACTGGAGAAACCCCAAGAATATGGTCCCCGGACATCCTTTTAACTCAGTACTAAAGTCACTCCTGACGTTCACCCTTCAGCTAAAGATTAGACAGGCCCATAAAACAAAACAAGACTAATGGGGCACAACGGTCCAGGGACAAGGACGAGAAGGCAGGAGGGGACAGGAAAGCTGGTAGTGGGAAATCCAAGGTCCAGAAGGGGAGAGAGTTGACACATTGTGGGGTTGGCAACCAATGTCACAAAACAATATGTGTATTAATTGTTTAATGGGAAACTAATTTGCTCCATAAACCTTCATCTAAATAAATTACACATATAAAAAATACTGATTGCCTAAATCATCAATTTTTCTCCTAGTTCTAAATCTTTTGAGTTTATATAAATTAGAAGCTTACAATTCTGTTATCTTGGCTTTATAGGACACAGTGTTAGCAATATTATTTATTCATTTCATGCTGAATTATTTTTTAACAAATATAGTTTCACACTAAGGATTGTGCATGCCATTTGGGATAAAAGAAGATAGCGATTAAGAACTTTTTCGGGGCTTTATATATTCACACCAATTTGGGAGACAGACAAAAAATTACAATTATTTGTATTTATGCAATTATAATAATTACCCAAAATACCTGTAGTAATTGTTATTATACAGGTTTGTTCAAACTACAATGAGGGGCACAGAAGAAGCTGACAACCAGCTTTTTCTGGGAGAGTGGGAGAAAAGTAAGAGAGAACATTTAAATTGGGATTGGGAGTAGGCATAGGAGTTTTCCAGATAAAACAGTACATAAATAGGCAGAGAGGCAAGGAAGAGCATTGCATATCTGGGAAGTTTTTGTCACAATACGTGGCTGGAATATAGAATGTAACATTAGTACTGACATGAAATAGGACAGGGCCAGATTATAAACGGCCTGTTTAATCAGGTTAAATGGGGGGAATGGAGGATTCATTGGAAGTGGTTTTTATATGAATGTTATACAATCAATGGGTTGAATATCAAGTGGAAGAGGAAAAGTCTGAATCAACCCTGCTAAATGTAGCATTGTTTGTCCCATGGGGAAATATAATCTTTTATTATATAAAATGATTTCCAGGAACGTACTATGGGGAAAAAAATAAAAGGAGTTCCTTCTATTGATTTTAGACTAAATATTCCCTGTGGTCTCTTGTAGCTTTAAAAATTTGTGATTTCATGATTTTTTAGAAGAACAGAAACATACATTTGCTCTCTATCTCATATTTGACTGGTTCTCATTCTTAGCAACAACTCGATTGATTTTTTGCCTATCTATGTTTCTCATACTGTTTGCCTAGGCCTAGATTTGGATTTGGGCTGCATTTCTCAAGACAAGCTGCTAAACCTCTCTTTTAATTCCCTAATCTGAAAAATATACTAAAAGCTACCCTTAGGGTGGTTGAGGGAACTAAATGCAGTATCACACACACACGCATGTGTGCACACGTGCACGCACAGACACAATGCAGGGTTCTGCATATATGTAGGCACTCAACAAATGTTAGTTTCCTAACTCCTAGTTCCCCATAGTCCCGTTATATAGCTGCTACATCTTAGAATCACTAAGTTAGCTCTTCTCTAAATTAAATAAACTCAATCAAAATATATTCTTCCATATTGCACTTTTGTATTTGTTATCAGTTAGCTTTGCTGCATAACAAACCATCCCCAAATTTAGTGATTTGATACAACCATCACTGATTATTTCTCATGAGTCTCCAGGCGGCACTGGAGATCTGGGCTGGGCTCTGCTTATCTCAGCTGGGCCTGCTCATGGCATCTTTGGTCAGCTGGCAAAGATATCTGGGAATGAATGGTTAGTCTAGAATGGCCTTGGCTAGGACAATTTGGCTTTCCTCCATTTTTCTCTCATATTCTTCCAACAATCTAGTCCAGGCATGTTCTCACAGTGGAGGCAGGGGGTCCAAAAGAGGAAGCGGAAATGCACAATTGCCTTTTCAAGTCTCTGCTTACATCAAACTTGTTATTATTTCATTGGCCAAAGCAAGTCACATGACCAATCCCAGCTTCAGTGTGGATAGGCACTACCACAGGTCATGGATACAGGAAGGCATAAAAAATTGGAGCCTGTAATGCAAAAAAATCTACCATAGTATCCAAATAAATAGGAAAGAACAAAACTGAATTTTAACATGTTTTACAGTGTGACTCGTGGATAACTTGGAGGCATAACCAATTCACTTTAATGACTAAAAAATCCAGGCTCAACTCCAACTTTCAGAAGGGGGACATGTCCACCCCTTTAGTTGGTTAGGATAACATTGTTTCTGTTTTCAGTACCCTATCAATTATACGATCCAGGGTGTTTTTTCTTTTTTTTAAGATTCTTTTTAGATTCTCAGCCTCCCTCTCTCCCCTTATTGTTGCACCATCTTTCAGTACAGGATGCTTGTACAGATGCCTGTACATCTTATATTCTCATCTCTATATTTATAGTGAAATTCGCTGCACACTATCTCCATGTTATTGTACATACATTCTCCCATTTGATGCTCATAACAGCCTCATGATGTAGGCAGTATCACTGGTTCCATTTTGCGGATGAAAAAAGGTGTGTCTTACACCTGATACGCTGAGTGCAGTTTATAGATGCTGGCCTTCCCCTGCAACCAGTTCCAGAGGCAGGAGCCAGGGAGTAGCAGAGATTAAAGAGTTAGCTGCCAGCCATAATGTCAAATTTGATAAGTACAGCAAGGTCTGTGTGGATGGGGACTACACCCACCCTCTGTGGAAGTGGATGGAAGTCCAGCCCAAGGGGCGGGGCATCCTGGGGAATGCCATCAAATGGAACTTCACCAAGTTCCTCATGACAAGAATGGCTATGTGGCGAAGCCTACCATCCTGTGGAGGAGCCTCTGCTGATCGAGAAGGATCTGCCCTGCTACCTCTAGTCCCAGGAGCGCCCACCTGCCCACCTGCACCCCCCAGCTTCTTTTTTGAACATTTTATTGTGTTTTAGGTGAAAGTTTACACAGCAAATTAGTTTCCCATTCAACAGTTTATACACAATTTGTTCCGTGACATTGGTTGCTATCCCCGCAATGCGTCAGCACTCTCCTCATTTCCACCCTGCCTTCCCCATTTACATTCTCCCAGTTTCCCTGCCCCTCCGTGCCTTTTCATCTTTACTTTTGGGCAAATGTTGCCAGTTTGGTCTTGTGTAGTTGATTGTTCTAAGGAACACATTCCTTATGGGTGTTATTGTTTACTTTATAGGCCGATCTATTATTTGGCTGAAAGGGAACCTCCAGGAGTGGCTTCAGTTCCAGGATAAAACAGTGTCTTAGGCCAATAGTCTTGGGAGTTCCTCCAGTCTCTATCAGTCCAGTAAGTCTAGTCCTTTTTATGAATTTGAGGTTTGTTCTACATCTTTCTCCCATTCTAACTGGGACCTTCTATTGTGTCCCTGGTCAGAGTGGTCATTATTGGTAGCCAGGCACTATCCAGTTATTCTGGTCTCAGACTAGAGGAGGCTATGGTTTGTGTAGGCCATTAGTCCTGTGGACTAATTGCTTCCTTGAGTCTTTGGTTTCCTTCACTCTCCTTTGCTCCAGACGGGAAGAGACCAATAGTTGTATCTTAGATGGCCGCTCATAAGCTTTTAAGACCCCAGATGCTACTCACCAAACTAGGATGTAGAACATTATCTTTATGAACTATATTTTGCCAATTGACCTAGATGTCCCCCAAGACTATGGTCCTTAGCCTTCAAGCCCAGTAACTCAGTCCCCTGAGGTGTTTGGGTATGTCTAAGAAGTTTCCATAACTGTGCCTCCTATGTGTGCTTTATTGTATGTATGAATATATATGCAGCACATACAAATATGTATATACAAATGCCCACAATTATATATGCACAAGCTATATCAAATAATTTGTCCAAGTAGTCTATTAAAAAAAAAAGTGACAGAGCTTGAACTTGAACTCAGCCTTTAAGCTGTACAGAAAACTGTCTATTTGGCAGGGATTTGTGCTCTCTTTACACACCAACCCCATGAAACGTCAAGTACAGTACATTGAGTGCTCTATCATATCAGGCATTTCTTCTTTATCAAATGGGTCCCATATGTTGGGACTTCAACCCTTTGATTCTTATTAAATACAAAACAAATCAGCATGTCTATAATAGAGAGCATTTGAGAATTAGGATGGAATGGAAATAAATTTTGAGTCTGCAAAGATAAATTATGAGGTATTTCCAAAACATGACTGCTTGTAAAAACAAAAACATGATAAACACTTAGGAAGGCTTGACCAACGTAATAAATCACTCTACTAAAAAGAATAAAAAAAATCATTCTACTGAAAAAAGAAGTTGCATAGCAGACAAAATGTAGTCATTATCCAAACTATTCCCAGAATTGTATACTTACAAAAAGAGAGAAAAATTTAATCCCATCAAAATGTAAAGCCCTATATGTACATAGTTTCCTTTTCGGTGGATGTGTGAATTAAAGAATTTTTTAAAAATAATGCATATCAATAAATAAGTTTGATTCACTTAGGGATTTGCCATGTTTAACGTGGCTAGGTCATATAGCCTGTATCTCCCAACTAATCCCTGCATTACTGTATTATCTTCCCTGGTATCCAGCATAGAAAGATGCCGTTATTTTTGTCAGTTGGCAGCAACCTTATTCTGAAGGTCTCAGTGTCCTTCAATCAAAACATTCCATGAACTATCTGTTTTCCTGAGTCATCTCTGATTAGGAATTAATTTGAATTTTCTATCACCTCTATCAAGAGGACAATTCTCTCTTTCAATGATGTTATTGTTCTCAAATAAAATGCTTTGGACTTAAAGCCATAATATGATTTTATTTCACAATCCTAGACCTTAGTATATACACATATAGTTCTTAATTCTTAGGAATTGTATAATACTTACATAAGAGAAATGAGGATTGGAGACTAACAAAGGTGTCAAAACAAGTAAATAAGAAAATAAGAAATGATGTTCTTCCCTTCTCCCTTCTTGTCATTAAATTAGCATTGCTATTGTCCCTCAGGTGCTCTGGATAGTTCAGTGTTTGTGGTGAGGTTGCTGTCAAATTTTGCAGTGAGTTTAAATGGATTAGGTACTAAGCAACATAAAGTTCTTAGAAAAACAGGGCATGATCTTTGTACTCATGGGGGAACACAGGCAGAACCTTATAATCACTTATTAATTACCCCGAGTAAAGTAATTTGTTTTATCTGTCTGCCATTTGGTTTCTTGCAAAGTACGGGAAAAGAAAAAAAAAAACCATTATGGGATTTAGCTCAAACTAATTACCACTATTTTATCATGAAGACTGTTCAAGCGTAATCCTCTTTCCTTGGCTTGCTTTCTCCTTGAATTTAAAGTCTTGTGGTAAACCAAGAAGTAGTTTAAACATCCTAGACTGCAATAGATACTCCTGATGTTTAGTCTCTCACTATAATAATGTGCAATGATACCTCAGTACTCTAAGTCAACAGCTACTAACAAGCTTGGTATATGGATTTTCTTGGTAGAAAGTTCTAGACTGAGTAGTAGGTCAATATCAAAAAAACATACTAGAATTTTATAATGACAGAGCATTTATAAATATCAGAGTTACATACCAAAAAAATCAAACCCTTTGCCCTCAAATTGATTCCGACTCATAGAGACCCTATAAGACAGAGATGAACGGCCCCATAGGGTTTCCAAGGAGCGGCTGGTGGATTCGAACTGCCAATCTTTTGGTTAGCAACCAAGCTCTCAACCACTGCGCCACTAAGGCTCCCATAGTTACATAGTGCCTTAGCATTTACAAAGAGCTCTCATATACATAAGTTCATAGAGCTTCCTAATCACCCTGTGAGATAGCTACGGTGGAGTAAATTATTGTATTCACTCCCTACCCATCTCCAGGTCAGACAAGGAGCACTTCTTCACTCCACTAATATTGAGCTTAACCATGTGACCTGCTTTGGCCAATGGGACATTAGCAGACACGACACAAGCAAAAACTTGAAATGTGGTTGCACAGTTGTGCTTTTGCCATAGCCATGAGAAGAACACTTCACAGGGAACTAGTCTCAGAAGAATGAGAGACATGTGGAGCAGACCTAGACCTCAGCTGGAGCCTGGAGCCAAGTCCAGATGAGCCTAGCCTAGATCAGCTATACCTCAGCCAACCTGTTGATGTGTAAGCCAAAAGTAAATATGTATTGTAAACCATGGAAATACAGTAGTTGTTTGCTACGCAACAAAAGCTGACTGGTACTCCTGATGTCATTATTCCCACTTTACAAAGAGTGAAAATAAGACTCAGAGAAGGAAAGTAACATGCTCAGAGTTTCCCAGAAATTAAATAACAGAGCTCTAATTGTCTATTGGAGCCCTGGTGCTGCAGTGGTTAAGAGCTTGGCTGCTAACCAAAAGGTCGGCAGTTTGAATCCACCAGCTGCTCCTTGGAAACTCTATGGGGCAGTTCTACTCTGCCCTACAGGGTCACTATAAATCTGAATTGACTCAACGGCAACAGGTTTTTTAATTGTCCATTACATGGAAAAAGAAAAAAAGGTCAGTGACATTCATGAGGCTGTGTGTGGTGTGTGTTTGATGTGCTAGATGAAAAATAACTTATAAAGCCTGTTTTTCCCTTTTGTCTTATCTATTCAGGACATATTCTAAACACTCATTGCTTTGAGAATGGATACTGACAGTCCCAGTCACAATATTAATGAGATATATTGGCTAATAGAAACCCTGAAGTTTTATTTTCTCTACTGAGTCCATTAAGATGAAATCCAGCTCTGGCAGTATTCTCGCATTTGAATGGCTGGTGTGGTTTCCTTGATTGAAATGACTGCTCTGTTGAGTTGAATGAATGGCACTGCTAAAAAGTACTCTGTCAAATATTGATAGCTAATTAGATGGTTTTATCATAACAGTCAACTGCACTCACACACAAAAAAGAACTATTAACAATCTTAACAAGAAATAAACTGAGCCCCAGAACCTCACTGTTTATACAAACTTCATTTCTAAGTTTAGCACTTTAACTAGAAAGATTTATTTTTACAAAACTAGTGAATGAGAAACCCAAGGGATTATGTACATATTCTAAGAAAAATCAGTACTAAGGTTAAGTCTATTATAGAATTCCTGAGATTCTTGACCAATCAGATTTTTAAAAGTCTTCTAATTGCTCAGGGTGTTAAAAATGTTCAGAAACAGCCTGAAAAGGTTTTTCAAAGAAAGAAGTGGTCCAAGGACAAAGAAAGAAAGTTTTCTGACACTTGAGACTAATAAAAAGGTGTAGATAATCTTTAAGCCTTGATTGAGAAAGATACCCATATGGGTTAAGTTTGAGAAACTAAAGCAAATATAAAGAGTAAAATTGAGCACAAATCGGGAATAAGCTGAATTAATCTGAACCTGAGAAGGAGAAAGAGGCAATCTGAAGAATTTCAGTGGTTTCAGGAACAAATCACCAAGGTACATTAAATGGAGGACCAGCCCAAAGCTAAAGTTTACAAAGACCAGAGAGAATAATGAGGATGGGCCAGGAGCAGGGATACTAGCATCAAGGGGTGGGAAGAAGAGGTTGGTGGGTAATAAGACTATTTAATACATTTCTGTTCCCATAAATTTTCACTCAAGTTAGCATAAATGTAGCTTTTACCCTGCTCACTAGACTAGATGGACAAGAATTAAAAGCAGCAACACCAGAAAATATATTGAGCCATGAAGACATTGAGATGGACCAGGTTTAGGTCCTTGACACTGCTCCTTCCTCACAGATTCATGAATTATTTATGGCAAATGCTCAAAGGTCATTTGGCTAATGTGTAAGATTTCTTCCAACCTTCACTTTCCTTCTCTTTACCCTGTGAACTTTTACCGCATGTTAACACCTTCTCCAAAGGAAACACAGGAATGGAAACAATTCAATTTAACAAATAGTTAATGATTGCTTAGATCATGTATGATAATAACAGTAATACCATTCACTACCATATGTTGAATATTAGTATGTGTCATAAAAATTTCTTTATAGTCAAAGAAAAGTAAAATATGCCCCTTGCCCTCAATGAGCTTACAGGTAAACAGAGAAACTCTATGATAATAATTTATCAAGCACTTACTATGTACCAATCACTGCTGTAAATGTTTTATTTATGTGTATTAACTCATGTCATCCTCATAAAAAAACTCTAAGATGTGACAGCTCTTATTATTCCCATTTGATAGATGAGGAAAGTGAGACTCATAGAGATTTAAGTAACTTGGAGAAGTTCATAAAATCAGTAGGTCATGGAGTCTGGCTTCACAACCCACGCTTTTAACCTCGATGTCACAGTGCTCTTTGCAATGTCTGTAAATAGCAATGAAGCAAAATATTATGTCAAGAATGGAGGCATTCTTTCCAAATGGGAAACTGCAAAAAGTATCATAGAGTATCATAAAGTATGATTTGAGATGAATAAAAAGAAAGTGAAATTGAAGTCTGTCCACTTGATTTCTTATTAGCTACTAATGTCAAAAATAGGGGTGACTGATATGATATTTAGATAATTTTTCAAGTTCGAATATCACTCCAATCTGTACCTTCAAGGTACCAAGCATTCAACAATATATTAGAAGAAATTTCTTAGGTTATTGAAAAATACATTGACTAAATTTTCCCAGGCCTCTTAAAAATTTTCAGGACTTCAATGTTTTAGAGTATGGTAACCACATCTACCTCACCAAACTGATCCCCCAAATGATTAAATTTATAAAATACTCTGCATAATGGATTAGACCAGAAGCCCAATCCAGCCTGAAACCTGTTTTTGTAAATAAAGTTTTATTGGAACACAGCCGTACTCATTCATTACATATTGTCTAGGGCTATTTTTGTGCTACAACAGCGGAGTTGAGTAATTGCAACAGAGATCTTGTGTAGCTGCAAACCCTAAAATATTTCCTATCTGTTGCTTCACTGAAAAAGTTTTTTGACCCTTAGGTTATAAGAGGACTTTACAATGATTCCCTTATTTCATAATAAGTCTTGTTTCACCCTTATCAAAAAATATCTTCATGACTCTATCCTAAGGTTTCTATAATATTTAATACGATGCCTAGAACAAATCTTAGTCTATAAAAGGCTTTAATATTTGTTTAGAGGAACATTGCGAATCAGTAGAAAAGATGGGCACAATTGACTATATAATTTAAAGAACATTGACTAGTGGGAAATAATCAGTATACTCACTCATAAATATAAATTACGTATGAATTATAGCGTTAACTATAAAAACTGAAACCTTAAAAAACCAAAACCAGTAGCAGTCGATTCTGACTCATGATGACCCCATGTGTTCCAGAGTAGAATTTCACTCCATAGGAAAATCTTAAAAAATAGGATGAAAACGGGTAAATATATGTACTCTATGTGAAAAAATCATTTTTTAAGCATAAAAGTGGTGAAATAAAAAGATCAATAGATTTTACTGCACAAAAAGGAAAAGCTTCTATATTTAAAATATTAAAACCAAAATATAAAAGCAAATCAGGGAGAAATATTTGAAGCACTATGGCAAAGGCAGGGCCCTGGTGGCGCAGAGGTTAAGAGCTCAGCTGTTAACCAAAAGATCAGCAGTTCAAACCCACCAGCTGCTCCTTGGAAACTCTACGGGGCAGTTCTACTCTGTCCTATAGGGTCGCTGAGTCAGAATCGACTCGACAGCAATGGTTTGTTTTTTTTTTTCATTTTATTTTATAGAAAAAGGTTACTATTCTTATTCTATGAGGGGCTCAAACAAGAGGCCTTATGATGGTATAAAAAATGCACCCAAATGTTAACAGGGCTTCATCTCTGCATGTTTTTATTTCCCTCTTCTAACTATGCATGTGTGAAATTGTCAGCAGTAAACAAAATGACCTTTAGAATTAGAAAAAATGTGATGAGGAGGAAGAAGAGGAAAAGGAAGCTATAAATGAGGCAAAGAAATTGACTAGGAGGTTCTGATTAGCAGAGAAAGATTGTTTTTGGTTAAAAATTCACACAGATTTTAAAAATAGAAGAGAACTGATACAAGAATTAGCATCAAGTGATGGCAAAAGGCTCTCCCCTAGAATCTGGGTTACTTAGCAGTGTCTGATCCTGGAAGAGGCTTTGGTCAAAAGAACAGAGCCAAAGGAAAAGTACTTTGGAACAATACTAAAAGCAAAAGCAATTTCATAAATATAATATAGTGTTCAATCAATTACATACTCTTAGATTGAATAAAATGCTATAATTCAATTGAAAGCTCTCTACTTCCATCTCATGGTTTATGAATTGTCACAAAAGAGTACAACTGAATTACTGCATCAGTATTCACTTTTGGAGAATAGATTGATAATGTTAATACATCTAAAATCAGGGGAATTTAAGAGGGAGAAAATCTTATCCATTTTCAATATGGAGCAAGTATCAGTAGACAACCAGAAGTTGGAATCAAGAACTTATTGTTTGTATCCTGCCTAAAATAACTTGTGTCAAAAAACAGAGTGCCATTGGATTTGAGGCTTAAATGGAGCAAAATTTAATTCATTATTCTAACAGTGATTTATAAATAGCCACTATACACATTTGTCACAAGGAGGAGTCAAAACAAGGAACAAAATAGATATTTCCCTGCCTTGATGAGCTCAGTCCATTGAGGGTTACAGAGAAGTAGCCAGGCAATGATGACATAGTGTGGTAAGTGTTGAGATGGAGGTGTGTAGAGAGCTTTGACAGCACATACGATTATATGTCTCCCATATGAGCAATGCCTTATTTTCCTGGGGCTGCCATAACAAAATACCACCACATAAGTGGCTTTAAAGAACAGAAATTTATTTTCTCACAGTTCTGGAGGCTAAAAGTCCAAATCAGGGTCTTGGCTGCTAGCAATCCTTGGTGTTTCTTTGCTGCTTATAGGAGCATCTACCTCCATCATCACATGGTGTTCATCTTTCCCCTGTGTGTGCCACCCTGGTTTCCACGTCTGTTCTCTCATTTTATAAAATACCATTCAGGAGGGATTAGGTTTAGGACCAACCCTACTCCATTATGACCTCATTTGATTTAACTAATAAAAAAAGAAAAATTCTATTTCCAAACAAGGTCATATTCTCATGTATAGGTGTTAGGACTTCAACATCTCTTTTAGGGGGACATAATTCAATCCATAACAAGCAGTCAGAGAAAATATTCTGAAAGAATATACATTTAAGCTGAGACATGAAGGAGGGTAAAAGTTAGTCAAAATTCATATGGAGAAGAAAGAGGGGAAATGCATGTGCTCAGAGGCAACAGAAAGCAGAGCTGGTAGCTGGAGCATAGAATATGAAGTGAGAGGGATGAAAAAAAAAAAACCTGAAAGATTTTTAATCAGTTTAAGGAATTTGGACTTCTCTTGAAGATAATGGAAAACCATCTAAACAAGAATGGGAGGAGTTACATAATCAGATTTCCAATTTAAAAAAATCATCCTGGACACAATATAGATTAAAAAGAAAAAAAACTAAAGAGGGACAAGGAGAATCAGTGAGTTCACCTCTGAGGTTCTGACAATGAGATAAGATGATAGCCTAAGCCAGATTATGATGCTGGAAGATAGAAAGAAGCCAAGAGGTTTTAGAGATGTGTAGGGGACAGATATAGACAATATAGATATTGTCCGGCATAGTGCTGGAAGATGAATCCCCTAGGTTGGAAGGCACTCAAAATACACAGTGGCTGCAACAATGGATTCCAGCATACAAGCTTCATAATTGTGAAGATGGAGCAGGACTGGGAAACATTTTGTGGATCGCCATGAGTCAGAGCCCACTTGATGGCCACTAACAACAACAGGGATCTTTAAGGCTTGGTAACTGGATGTGGGGTCACCTTTTAGTGTCTATAGAATCCAAGTCATCATATTTATTTGCATAAACTTCAGGTATAAATTTGCATAAATTTTCATAGCAGTCCCTTATTATCCTTTTTTTATTGTTATAAAAATATATATACCACGTTGGTCAATTTAATGTTTTTTACGTGCACAATCTAGTGACGTCAATTATATTAATCATGCTGTGCAACCATCACCAATATCCATTGCTGAATTTTTCTTATTATCCTTTTGCTACCTGTAGAATCTGTAGTGATGTCACTTCTTACTTCTGATACTGGTAATTTGTGTTTTCTCTTTCTTTTTTTTTTTCCTGATGCATATGGCTAGAGGTTTATTCATTTTATTGATCTTCTCAAAGAACTATCTTTTGGTTTTATTGATTTTCTCTATGGTTTTCTGTTTTCTATGTCATTAATTTTCACTCTGATCCCTATTAATTCCTTTCATCCACTTATTTTGGGTTTCATTTACTCTTCTTTTTCTAATTTCTCTATTATTTTTCTGTTTTCTATGTCAGGCTTGCTTTTAAGCTTTGTTTGTTGAGATCATAGCATCATTTAGTCAAGGGCTAATTGTTCCCCACTTCTGAGTACTCTACCCCATGTCTCGTGAATTATGAGGTTTTCTATTACGATTGGTGGAACTATTCCTGGCTCTGTGTGAGTACTATGGATTGTTCTCTT
This sequence comes from Trichechus manatus latirostris, assembly GCF_000243295.1. Taxonomy (NCBI): domain Eukaryota; kingdom Metazoa; phylum Chordata; class Mammalia; order Sirenia; family Trichechidae; genus Trichechus; species Trichechus manatus. The sequence continues at coordinate 10,163,922 of NW_004444036.1, read as the reverse complement.
CAGTCTTTTCAGATGACACTTTCCACTGCCTTCAGTAGTTTCCTCACAAGCATGCACTGATCAGTAGTCAACTGAAGACTCAAAGGGGACCCCTCTGCAGATCTCTGGAATTCTCTGTGCAGCTCTCTCCTTTCCTATACGCTACACTGCATTCTTTAACCTCCTGTTGTTGTTAGGTGCTGTGGAGTCGGTTCTGACTCACAGTGCCCTATGTATAACAGAAGGAAACAATGCCGGTCCAGCACCATCCTCATGACCATTGTTACACTTGAGCCCATTGTTGCAGCCACTGTGTCAATCCATCTCATTGAGGGTCTTCCTCTTTCTCGCTGACCCTCCACTTTACCGAGCATGACGTACTTCTCCAGGGACTGATCCCTCCTGATAACATGTCCAAAGTATTTGCCCAATGCAATGCGTCTTTTGATTTCTTAACTGCTGCTTTCATGGGTGTTGATTGTGGATCCAAGTAAAATGAAATCCTTGACGACTTCAGTCTTTTCTCCGTTTATCATGATGTTGCTTATTGGTCCAGTTGTGAGGATTTTTGTTTTCTTTATGTTGAGGTGTAATCCATACTGAAGGCTGTGGTCTTTGATTGTCATCAGTAAGTGCTTCAAGTCCTCTTCACTGTCAGCAAGCAAGGTTGTGCCATCTGCATAATGCAGGTTGTTGATGAGTCTTCCTCCAATCCTGATGCCCTGTTCTTCTTCATATAGTCCAGCTTCTTGGATTATTTGCTCAGCATACATATTGAATAAATATGGTGAAAGGATACAACCCTGATGCACACCTCTCCTGACTTTAAACCACACGGTATCCCCTTGTTCTGTTCGAATGACTGCCTCTTGATCTATGTATAGGTTCCTCATGAGCACAATTAAGTGTTCTGGAATTCCCATTCTTCACAATGTTATCCATAATTTGTTATGATCCACACAGTCAAATGCCTTTGCGTAGTCAATAAAACACAGGTAAACATCTTTCTAGTATTCTCTGCTTTCAGCCAGGATCCATCTGACATGAGCAATGATATCCCTTGTTCCATGTCCTCTTCTGAATCTGACTTGAATTTCTGGCAGTTCCCCATCAATATACTGCTGCAACTGCTTTTGAAAGATCTTCAGCAAAATTTTACTTGCGTGTGACATTAATGATACTGTTTGATAATTTTCACATTCAGTTGGATCACCTTTTTTTGGAATAGGCATAAATGTGGATCTCTTCCAGTCGGTTGACCAGGTAGCTGTCTTCCAAATTCAACCTCCTGGAGACAGGTAATGGGAATAGATAGTTGAAAGACTGGACTGATCACCTCTTAGCAAGGCATGCATAGATGTGCCCCTTTCTTTAGCATGTGTGGGCACTCATCACCCCCGTTGCTCTGAATTCTCAGAAAAAAAGAAAAATTCCCATTTTTTCCCCTGAGTACCTGTCTTTTGTGGCCAGGAGGGTTTATCATTGGTGGTATACAAAGAGGGAAGGTAAGCACCTGTCTCTTAGCACAACCACAGACAAAACTTGCATTAGTTAGGGGGTTGAATTAGATAAGATGGAAATTTCCTTCCAACTGTATTATTCTATGAGTTTACACACAGTGCTAAAGAAGTCATTATTGAAATATAGTAGGAGAAAACAAGTTTGTGCAAATGGCAGGGAAAAAATGTTATTTCTTCATATTAAAATGAATGGTTAAATGACAGAAATGAATGAAGGAGGACAGTGATTGTTTCATTAGCAGTGTGGGGGAGTAAAGGGCATTATAGCACTGATGTACTGTAATGTTTTCACATTTCAGGAGCATCTCAGAAAGGCCAGCAACCTTGACTCTGGGCCAGTCTCTGTATCTCTATTGGGTCATGGTACCAAACCAACCAACCCCATTGCCGTCGAGTTGATTCCAACTCATAGTGACTCTATAGGACAGAGTAGAACTGCCCCGCAGGGTTTCCAAGGCTGTAAATCTTTACAGAAGCAGACCGTCACATCTTTCTCCCGTGGAGCAGCTGGTGGGTTTGAATCAACGACCTTTTGGTTGGCAGTTGAGCGCTTTAAGCACGGTGCCACCAGGGATCCTTTTGGGCCATAGGACATGCAATGTTAGTTATAGTCATTAAGGCAGAAGTCTCTATAATGCCTTCAACTTATGGTCTCTCCTGGAGAAAGCTGAAGAAAAATATCTCTGATAGACATTTGCATTCCTCTTAAATCAGCTTTTATCTTTGTAGGAGGTAAAAAATTACAGGACTGCAGCCTGTTACCTTTTTGAAGAGTTACTTAGAGGATAGTATTGATACATACTCCCACATATCTAACTTTACTCTTCCTCCATACTATATCTAAGTGATTGCTTAATTTGTAATCTTCAAGTGTAAAATAGGATAAAGGCTATTATTCTAAAGTTTCTCCAAATTTGAGAAAATACTGGCCAATCCTCGCAGTCTGAAGTTTCAGAATGTCAATAATTCTTTATAATTTGAAGTAATAAAGTGGCCCAGAAGGTAGGTAATATTCATGTACTCTCTGGAATGAAGTTTACATAAACTCAAGAGAAACAAGCTCAAGTGTTTTCCCCATCACCTTTGTTTTTGCCTAGTTTAAATAATACCTGCTGTTTCCAGCTGAGCTTTCTTAAATCATAATATGGTCATCAGTACTGCCCTTAGACCTGTCCAACCAGAGCCCCTGCCCTGGGTTGCCACTTTAGAGAAACCAGCTCTGACCTTCCTCTGATCATGACCCTCTGTGCAAGACAAGGAATTTGAAGGTCCAAGGAAGCATCTCCACTTGGAACTCATTCCTTCCGCCCTCACTCCCCCAGGATACTGAAGACCTGGAATTCCCACAGCCTACAATAAGTCTCTTCCCTGAGTCTGTTCTCCCTAAGGCTGGCCATGCTATAGCATGCATGCCCCAAAGGGCAGCTGTTTCATAAAATGTGGACAGTCTGGATGGCATGTCCACAGGACTGTGAGAGGTCCCTCTTCCTGTGAAACAGAGCCAGTGGTGGGAAAAAAGGGTGAGCTGCCCAATGGCCAGAGGCCTCAAGTTTTACTCTTCCTCTGTGTAGAGCACGCCCCTGCCCGCCCCCTACCCCCATCCCCACCCTCACCCCTACCCCACCCAGAAACCCTTGATAAGAAGCACACCAACCACTTTAAGAAATGATTCAAGCCAGAGAAGTCCAAAAGTTAAATTACATATGCATGAAATGGAAGGAAAATTGGGGCCCCCATCAGATTTTGCCCCTCCACCCTACCCTCCTCACTCTTTTCCCGCCCTGGGTGGGAGGTTGCTGAATCTTGCCCTTCTACCCTCACAAGGCCACAAGGAAGGAACAGCAGCACCAGGGGATTCTTGATTCTGCTTCCCTCAAACCACAGTGGTGGAAGTCCTCAACCTGTAAGAAAAATACAAGGAACTCCAAAATCTACATCCACTATTTTTTTCAATCACTTCTTTCGATCTCCCTTTTTAGTCAAAAACACAACAAGTCTCACTGAGCACTTTTGTGCTTAACACAGAGGAATGACTGCAGACTAGGGATACAGGAGGCTGCTGGATTCCAATTAACTTCGCCACTTAACTTTGATTGCTGTGTTACTCTGGGTGAACTCGCTGTTCATTAGTAAATCGGGGTGAGGATCTCAAAGATTAATGATGGCACTGGTGATAGCTACACAATAGGACCCAGATGTTCGTATACTTACTGTTTCCTCTCCTTTAACCTCTTTCCTGCAATTATTAGAGAGTAAATGCAAATATGGCACTCAGGAAACCTGACACAAGCCCAAACTACAGAAGATGGTTAGGGTCTAAACTTTGAATAACACCGCATCTTATACTCAGATTTTATAAATTCCATAATAACGTAAAAGAGACACTAAAAGGGGGTAGAAAAGCTATAATGCATACTTGAAAGTGGGAATAGAGGAAAAGTTGAAGACACATTGAACATGTATAATTGCTTAATATCAAAGCCAAATCTTGATGAAAAAGCCATATTCTACTATACAGCAATTTCATGGATCACAAAATCAATCGTAAATGCTAACCCATACTGAGGGCTCTCCAGGGAAAAAAACTATATACATATACCATACAGTTGTTAGACTGATCTTAGTGCTCAGTTATCGCTTCCATAGTGCAGAAATTGCATTTATCACTTCCATTTCTCTTAATGAATTTCCTATCTGCCACAGAATTTTGGCTGGGGAATCTTAGAAATAATCTAGTCTATCTAATCAGATTTTACCGCATCTAGTCAAAGTTCTTACAAAATGAACAGAGCAAATACCAAATACAGTGTAAACCTCAAGTAAGCTACAGTGTTAAAGAGGAGGAGTAGAGATTACTAGGAAGACAGAAGAATTGATGTATTCAGACTGTGGTGCTGGTAAAGAATATTGAATATACTGTGGACTGCTAGAAGAAAGAACAAATCAGTCTTAGAAGAAATATAAACAGAATGCTCCTTTAGAGGCCAGGATGGTGAGATTTCAGCACACTTATTTTGGACACTTCTTTAGGAAAGACCAATCACTGGAAAAGGACATCATGGCTGGTTAAGTAGAGGGTCAATGAAAGTGAGGGAAACTCTCATTGAGATGGATTGACACAATAGCTACACAATGGACTCAAACATATCAATGATCATGAAGATAGCACAGGACTGGGCAATATTTCATTCTGTTCTACATAAGGTCGCCATGAGTTGGAGCCAAAGCAACAGCAACTACCAATAACAAGGGAGATAACTAGAACTCACCAAGTCTGATTTTTTTCTTCTTCCTACGCATCTGGACTTCTTGCAGTTAGGGAGGGCTGTGTGACTAATTATATGAATGAAATGGAGTGGAAGAGATATGTTTCACTTTCACACTAAGGCAGTGAGAAGCTCTTACATTACCCTTCTCTCATCCCTGTTCTCAGCAAATTTGGAGGCCATGAGTTGCAAAAGTAGAACTCAAAGATGGTACCTGCCTGGATTACTGAATCACTCACTGTCTGGAATGAAGCTTCTCCGGAGATTCTCTAGAACTGCAGCAGAGTATAGGTGAGTAAGAAATAAGCCACTGAGATATGGAGGAATTTTTTTGGCTGTTGTTGTTAATGAAGGATTGTCTATCCTGCCCTAACTAGGGCAAATCTGTTCTCAATGTAAATATATTTATTAGAGGTGATTTCATAAAAGTAATCATTAGACCAATAGATCACTGAGCTGATTTGATAATACATTTAAAATATATATTCATCATTGAATTTTGATACCCCTGGTCCAAAACAAGGAAAAGCCCTGGTGACACAGTGGTTAAGCTCTTGGCTGCTAACCAATAGGTTGGTGGTTCAAACCTACCAGCTGCTCCATGGGAGAAAGATGTGGCAGTCTGCTTCCATTAAGATTACAGCCTAGGAAACCCTATGGGGCAGTTCTACTCTGCCTTATAGGGTCACTATGAGTTGGAATCGACTCGGTGGCAATGTGTTTGGGTTTGGTTTGGTTTAGTCCAAAATAAGCCTCTAAAATTTATGAACAAGTCTATGTAAGACTTACTGTCTTAGTCATCTAGTGCTGCTACAACAGAAATACCACAAGTGGATGGCTTTAACAAAGAGAAATTTATTTATTCACAGTAAAGTAGGCTAAAAGTCCAAATACAGGGCATCATCTCCAGGGAAAGGCTTTCTCCCTCTGTCGGCCTTCTCATCAATGTTCCCCTGGACTAGGAGCTTCTCCACACAGGGATCCCAGGACCAAAGGACGTGCTCTGCTCCTGGCACTGCTTTCTTGGTGGTATGAGGTCCCCCTGTCTCTCTGCTCACGTCTCTCTTTTATATCTCAAGAGATTGCCTCAGGACACAATCCAATCTTGTAGACTGAGTCCTACCTTACTAACACAACTGCCATGCATCCTCCCTCATTAATGTCATAGAGGCAGGATTTACCACATATAAGAAAATCACACAATATCAGGAATCATGGCCCAGCCAAATTGACACACACATTTTTGGGGGGACATAATTCAATCCATGACACTTAACTTTTCTGACATTTAATTTGAGAGCATACTAGTTAGAATTATTCTGAGGAATTTCTGGTTCCAGCCATTAACTCACTGCATCATATTTTATCTTAAAAAGAAAAAAAAAAAAAACCTAAGACAGTCTAATATTAGATTTATCTTTTTCTTGCCCCAGGCCCACAAATATACTGTGCCCCTTAATACATATAAACACACAGAGACACATAAACAGAAACAGATGCACAGTCTACTCCATGCCAGCACTCTGCTAAGGGGTAGGAATAGAGTTAGATAAGACATGATCACTACTCTCCAGGAGAAAATGAAGAATAGAATCACTCAAATGATTGCTATAGGGTATAAATAAGATCTAGACCAAAGAAGAATTGACACCTTTGAATTATGGTGTTGGCAAAGAATATTGAATATACTACGGACTGCCAGAAGAATGAACAAATCTGTCTTGGAAGAAATATAGCCAGAGTGCTCCTTAGAAGCGAAGATGGCAAGACTTTGTCTCATGTGCTTTGGGCATGTTATCAGGAGGGGTCAGTCCCTGGTGAAGGACATCATGCTTGGTAAAGTAGAGGGTCAGCGAAAAAGAAGACCCTCAATAAGATGGATTGACACAGTGGCTGCAACAATGGGCTCAAACATAGCAATGATTGTGTGGATGGTGCAGGACTGGGCAACAGTTCCTTGTATTGTATGTAGGGTTGCTATGAGTAGGAACTAACTCGATGGCAACTAACAACAATATAATAAGATCTGTGATCAAGGCTACAGTGGGAGCTCAGTGGAAGGAGAAAACAATTCCACAGAAAAGAAGATGAAGGTGTTCTCACAGAAGAGGTGACACAAGCTGTGTCATGAAGGGGAATAAGCATTTTCTAGATGGAGAAGGATAGGTCTTGAAATGTTCTTCTTGACGATGAATACAACGCCATTTCCTCTTCAAGTTGTCATTCCTGGCATAGTAGACCATAAGACTGTTCAACTCAAAATGGCCAATATCAGTCCATTTCAGCTCACTAATGCCTAGGATATTGATGTTTATGTGTTCCATTTCATTTTTGACGATTTCCAATTTTACTAGATTAATACTTTGTACATTCCATGCTCCGATTATTAATGGATGTTTATCCTGAAGTACAATGCTGTCAGTGATAGGATAATATCCATATGCCTACAAGGAAGACCAGTAACAACGACTATTATTCACATTTACCCACCAACCACTGAGGCCAAATATGAAGAAATTAAAGATTTTTACTAACTTATGCTGTCTGAAATTGATCGAACATGCAATCAGGATGCATTGATAATTACTGGTGATTGGAATGTGAACGTTGGAAATGAAGAAGGATCGGTAGTTGGAAAATATGGCCTTGGTGACAGAAATGACACCAGAGATTGCATGACAGAATTTTGCAAGACCAACGACTTCTTCATTGCAAATACCTTTTTTCATCAACGTAAATGGCAACTATACACGTGGACTTCCCCAGATGGAATACACAAGAATCAAATTGACCACATCTGTGGAAAGAGATGATGGAAAAGCTCAATATCATCAGTCAGCATAAGGCCAGGGGCCGACTGCGGAACAGGCCATCAATTGCTCATATGCAAGTTGAAGTTGAAACCAAAGAAAATTAGAATAAGTCCATGAGAAAACAGAAGCTTATAGGACAGAGTTACATTTGAGAAAGAGGACTCTGATGGCACAGTAAAGATGCACTGGACTTGGTGGAGGTGACAAGGGTGGAAGCTGGAAGCTTGATTAAGAAGAAATAAATTCACATGAGAGATTATGAGGTTTGCCTAATAGCCCTTACAAGGCTGGAGAGGAGAGAACAGAGTTAAGAAAATTTTAATAGATGTAAATGACAGGACTTGGTGGCTAGTTTGATGGAGGGACAAAGGAGGGAAAGAGGAGACAAAAACCACTCGAAAGTATCTAGGTTAATGTCTAAGTGAATGTTGATCTTGTTATGTGAAAAAAAGATCAGAAAAAAAGAGAGCAGGGTGGTGAGGGGAGCAAAGAGGATGAATTATTAATGCAGTTTTATTTTTTAAGCTATAAATTTCTTCTAAAGGACAAAAAAAGCAAGTCTGTAAGGGAAATATTAGACCTTGTATTTCTCCATGCTCAGTCTATTTTCCTGATCTCTTCTGCATTAAAAGAAAAGTAGATATTGTGAAAGGAAGAAATATTTTCCTTCCTTTTTTAAATTGCATTTATAGAGCATGCCTTAGAAAACTTGTCAAGGTTCTATCAGCTGGCAAAATTTAAATTTAATTTACCTGCGTATATGAGGAGCAGCTCAAGATTTTATAAATTATAAGTTTGTCATTCAAGATTCAAAGTATCCAGTTTCTACAAAGCAATTTCCCACCACCTTCCATTTTTTAGGGCCAACTTTCAGGATATAATTAACTTACATTTTTATCATTTAAAAGTGATTGGTTTTAACCAGATGAGCTCCCACTTGAGTTCCCTGGCAGCACTGAACTGAGATCAATAATCTCCATAAACATCTAATCAGAGGACCCAGCTATCTCCACTCACTGCAAATGAAATGAAATGCTAGTTACAGATGCTTCCTTACCAAGTGTAAGAACAGCTTTAGTGCTCCTGCTGCTAAGCATTACCACAGCCCAAGATTGGCTAACAACAGACTGGGTTGAAGCACAGACCTCCCAGAAACTCCATGCTAATAAGAAAACTCTTAAAAGATCCAATGAAGCACCAAATGTATATATTGACTCTTGGATTATAATGACACCACGCAATGGAAAATGGTTTGAAGAAATATCTGTTCATAGGATCTTTATTTTTAAAATTAATTTCACTATAACCATGTATAAATGGCGACTATACATATGGACTTTGCCAGATGGAATACACAGGAATCAAATCAACTACATCTGTGGAAAGAGATGATGGAAAAGCTCAATATCATCAGTCAGAACAAGGCCAGGGGCCAACTGTGGAGCAGACAATCAATTGTTAATATGCAAGTTCAAGTTGAAACAGAAGAAAATTAAAACAAATCCACAAGAGCCAAAGTACAACTTTAAGTACATCCCACCTGAATTTAGAGACCATCTCCAGAATAGATTTGACATACTGAACATCAGTGACTAAAGACCAGATGAGTTGTGGGATGACATCAAGGACATCATACATGAAGAAAGCAAAAGGACATTAAAAAGACAGGAAAGAAAGAAAAGACCAAAATGGATGTCAGAACAGACTCTGAAACTTGCTCTTGAACATCGAGTAGCTAAATAAAGCAAAAGGAAGAAATGATGAAATAAAAGAGGTGAACAGATTTCAAAGGATGCCTCGAGAAGGCAAAGTATTATAATGAAATGTGCAAACACTTGGAATTAGACTACCAAAAGCGAAGAACATGATCCACATTTCTAAAGCTGAAAGAACTGAAGAAAAATTGAAGCCTCACGTTGCAATACTGAAGGATTCTATGGGAGAACTATTGAATGCAGGAAGCATCAAAAGAGGATGAAAGGAATATACAGAGTCACTGTACCAAAAAGAATTGGTCAATGTTCAACCATTTCAGGAGGTAGCATACAATCACGAACCGATGGTACTGAAGGAAGAGGTCCAAGCTGCAATGAAGGCACTGGTGAAAAAGAAGGCTCCAGGAATTGACAGAATACCAACTGAGATGTTTCAACAAATGGATGCAGCACTGGAGGTGCTCAGTTGTCTGTGCCAAGAAATTTAGAAGAGAGCTACCTGGCCAACCAACTGGAAGAGATCCATATTTGTGCCCATTCCAAAGAAAGGTGATCCAACAGAATGTGGAAATTATCGAACAATATCATTAACATCACACACAAGTAAAATTTTGCTGAAGATCCTTCAAAAACGGTTGCAGCAGTACATTGACAGGGAACTGCCAGAAATTCTAGCTGGATTCAGAAGAGGACCATGGAACCAGGGATATCATTGCTGATGTCAGATGGATCCTGGCTGAAAGCAGAGAATACCAGAAAGATGTTTACCTGTGTTTTATTGACTATGCAAATGCATCCGACTGTGTGGATCATAACAAATTATGTGTAACACTGAAAATAATGAAAATTCCAGAACACTTAATTGTGCTCATGAGGAACCTGTACATAGACCAAGAGGCAGTCATTCAAACAGAACAAGAGGATACTGTGTGGTTTAAAGTCAGAAAAGGTGTGTATCAAGGTTGTATTCTTTCACCATTCTTAGTCTGTATGCTGAGCAAATAATCCATGAAGCTGGACTATATGAAGAAGAACGCAGCATCAGGATTGGAGGAAGACTCATTAACAACCTGTGACATGCAGATGACACAACCTTGCTTGCTGAAAGTAAAGAGGACTTGAAGCACTTACTGATAAAGATCAATGACTACAGCCTTCAGTATGGATTGCACCTCAACATAAAAAAAACCCAAAAATCTTCACAACTGGACCAATAAGCAACATCATGATAAATGGAGAAAAGACTGAAGTTGTCAAGGACTTCATTTTACTTAGATCCATAATCAACGCCCATGGAAGCAGCAGTCAAGAAATCAAACAGCACATTGCATTGGGCAAATCTGCTGCAAAAGGCCTCTTTAAAGTGTTAAAAAGCAAAGATGTCACTTTAAGGACTGAGGTGCACCTGACCCAAGCCATGGTGTTTTCCATCACCTCCTATGCATGGGAAAGCTGGACAATAAATAAGGAAGACCAAAGAAGTGTTGATGCATTTGAAGTATGATGTTGCAGAAGAATATTGAATATACCATGGACTGCCAGAACAACAAAAAAAATCTGTCTTGGAAGAAGTACAGCCAGGATGCTCCTAATAAGCGAAGATGGCGAGACTTTGCCGTATGTGCTTTGGACATGTTATCAGGAGGGATCAATCCCTGGAGAAAGACATCATGGAAAAGTGGAGGGTCAGCAAAAGAGAGGAAGACCCTCAACAAGATGGATTGACACAGCGGCTGCAACAATAGGCTCAAACACAGCAACGACTGTGAGGATGGCTCAGGACCAGGCAGTGTTTCATTCTGTTGTACATAGGGTCACTATGAGTTGGAACCAACTCGATGGCACCTAACAACAGTAACAACATAACCATGTATCCTCAGACTTCATCAGCCTGGATAATCCCATTAACATTAAAGAAGTGAGTTTATCTGGATCTCACCATCCCTCTTAGACTTTTAGCCCATACAAGTCTCCCCAACACCTGCTGCCCCACCATGTATTTCTAGGGGTTCCCAGGGTGTATCTCACATTCACTCATGAACAAGTTCTATCAGTTCACATTTGACATAGTTTCTTTAATCTCCTGAACCTGCTGAGGTCCCCATTGGTGACAAAGCTGTGTGGAGGCACCTGGCCTCCTTCTCTATCATCATGGTGAAGCCACTTCCAACTGGACACACACCACTCCCAATGCCTTGTGGCTCTAATGATCTGAATCCCTCAATGAATCCTCTCTCAATAATCACTTCATTCCCTCTTGCAAATGGTCTCCTTCAGATCCATCCCAGCCTGGCTATCAGATATACTCAAATCTGTCTGTGGGCCTAGCTTCCATCTAAGGCAATGATGTCTGAACATTACTAGTACATAATGCAATACAAGCTTTTATAGCCTAAAAGTAAACTTTTCAGCTGAAATTCAGTTTTTTTAAATTCATATTTCAGTTCTGTCCTATTTCAAACCCATTAGTTTTTCTGTATTTCCTTTTAATCGGTTTTTGTTCCTGCCTGCTTGATCCTCTGTTGAACAAACACTAAGGAGACAAAGAGATCACAAGTCACCTAGCAAAGTACAGAGGAATGTTACTGCCTGCCTATAATTATGACAGAGCTAACTAGAATCTCTATAAAATATAAATTTGAGGTAATTTTTTTTAAATGGCAGTGATACATAAGGTATACCACAACTTCGTATGTACACAGATCCCTCTCCACCTGGCCAGCCTTCTTATCTAGCTTTATCTCTTTCAGACTGGACTTACCATTGATGCCCCCAAGCATACCTGGACTAACATCATGCCTGCGTTTCTGCTTTCGTGTAACTGAAAATTCTCCCCCACTTTCTCTTCCTGGTGAACTCCTACTCATTCCTCATGACCCACCTCAAATTTTGCCTTCTCTGTCAAAGGTTCCTTGCCTCCCACTAATACTTTTTTTATATCTCTGTTATAGTACTTACACCTATTGCCCTGTAATTAACTACCTAGAGCTGGCCTCACTCCGTAGACTATGGACTTCTCAAAGGCAGGGAATATATAGGCATCTTTGTACCCTTTATAATTAGAAGAATTACTGGCATACAATAGACCTTCAATAAATGTGGTTGGTTTAATTAATGAATTAATGAAGAAGAAGGAAAAGGAGGAGGAAGAGAGAAGGAGGAGAAACATTTATGGAGCACTTAATATGTAATTAGTATGCTGAGAGTTTTTATGTATTACCTTATCGAGATCTTGCCAAAAACCCAGCAAGTGCATAATTATGCTCATTGAGTAAACTGAGGTTCAGAGGGGCTAAGTAACTTGCCCAAGATTACAAATCTGTAATAAGTGTTAGATCTGAGATTTGATCCAAGTGTTGTTAGGTGCCGTTGAGTTGGTTCCGACTCATAGTAACACTGTGTACAACAGAATGAAACATTGCCCGGTCCTGCGCCATCATCACAACCATTGTTATGTTTGAGTCCATTGTTGCAGCCACTGTGTCAATCCATCTTATCCAGGGTCTTCCTCTTTTTTGCTGACCTTCTACTTTACCAAGCATGATGTCCTTCTCCAGGGACTGATCCCTCCTGATAACATGTCCAAAGTATGTGAGACGTAGTCTCGCCATCCTTGCTTCTGAGGAGCATTCTGGTTGTACTTCTTCCAAGACAGATTTGTTCATTCTTTTGGCAGTCCATGGTATATTCAGTATTCTTCGCCAACACCACAATTTGAAGGTGTCAATTCTTCTTGGGTCTTCCTTATTCATCGTCCAGCTTTCAGATGCATATGAGGCGATTTGAAAACATCATGGCTTGGGTCAGGTGCACCTTAGTCCTCAAGGTGACATCTTTGCTTTAGAACACTTTAAAAAGGTCTTTTGCAGTAGATTTGCCCAATGCAATGCATCTTTTGATTTCTTGACTGCTGCTTTCATGGGTGTTGATTGTGGATCCAAGTAAAATGAAATCTTTGACAACTTCAGTCTTTTCTCTGTTTATCATGATGTTGCTTATTGGTCCAGTTGTAAGGATTTTTGGTTTCTTTATGTTGAGGTGTAATCCATACTGAAAGCTGTGGTCTTTGATCTTCATCAGTATGTGCTTCGAGTCCTCTTCACTTTCAGCAAGCAAGGTTGTGTCATCTGCATATCACAGGTTGTTAATGAGTCTTCCTCCAATCCTGATGCCCTGTTCTTCTTCATAGAGTCCAGCCTCTTGGATTATTTGCTCAGCATACAGACTGAATAGATGGGGTGAAAGGATGCAGCCCTGACACACACCCTTCCTGACTTTAAACCATGTGGTATCCCTTTGTTCTGTTCGAACAACTGCCTCTTGATCTATGTACAGGTTCCTCATGAGCACATTAAGTGTTCTGGAATTCCCATTCTTCAAGTGTTCTCCATAATTTGTTATGATCCAGACAGTCAAATGCATTTGCATAGTCAATAAAACACAAGTAAACGTCTTTCTGGTATTCTCTGCTTTCAGCCAGGATCCATCTGACATCAGCAATGATATCCCTGGTTCCACGTCCTTTTCTGAATCCAGCTTGAATTTCTGGAAGTTCCCTGTCATTATACTGCTGCAGCTGCTTTTGAATGATCTTCAGCAAAATTTTACTTGCGTGTGATATTAATGTTATTGTTCGATAATTTCCGCATTTGGTTGGATCACTTTTCTTTGGAATAGGCATGAATATGGATGACTTCTGATCTGTTGGCCAGGTAGCTGTCTTCCAAATTTCTTGGCATAGACGAGTGAGCACTTCAGCACTGCATCCGTATGTTGAATCATCTCAATTGGTATTCTGTCAATTCCTGGAGCCTTGTTTTTCACCAATGCTTTCAGTGCAGCTTGGACTTCCTCCTTCAGTACCATCAGTTCCTGATCATATGCTACCTCCTGAAATGGTTGAATGCTGACCAATTCTTTTTGGTACAGTGACTCTGTGTATTCTGAGAGCTGAACAGAAAATTTCAAAAGGCAGTTCGAGAAGACAAAGTAAAGTATTATAATGACATGTGCAAAGACCTAGAGATAGAAAACCAAAGGGAAGAACACTCTTGGCATTTCTGAAACTGAAAGAACTGAAGAAAAAATTCAAATCTCGAGTTGCAACAGTGAAGGATTCTATGGGGAAAATATTAAAAACAACACAGGAAGCATCAAAAGAAGATGGAAAATCAAAAGAAAATCATTATACACACACACGCACACATACACACACATATAGATACTGTCTGTGGTAGAGTTGAGTAGTTGTAACTGAGACCATATGGCCTGTTGAGCCTAAAATATCTACTATCTTGCCCTTCACAGAAAAAAGTTTGCCAACTTCCAATCTAAAGAGGTAACTGAATAGAACCAGAAAGACTAATTAGTATGCTGCAGAGTAAGCGTGGCTTGAGGTCATGTCTAGACTGAATGGTTGACAACAAGAATAGAAAAGAAACTAATCTAAGAAATAGCAAGCACAAAAAATGTAATGAAAAGTCAGAGAGGCTGGTAATGAAAAATAATTATAAAGCATTTTCAAACTAAGGAATGGTAAAATTATTGGTCAGCATAGAATTGAGGAGAAGAAAGCTTATTCTGATGAGCACTCTCGACATGATTGAGTTTGAGGTGGTAGCAAGAAGTGTAAGCAGAAATTAGGCTAGAAGTCGAGCTTCAAACTCTAGGTTAGAGAGTCATCAACATAGGTTATTAATGAAAGATATGGGAGATGATGAGCTCTCCAGGAGAAAGAATAGAAGAGAAAATTGAAAGGCCAGGTAAGTGACGACAGTAAAGCTCTACGTTTAACAAATGTGATACACTTTTATTCACCAAATGAAGGTGTCACTAAATATAAATGGTGATCTCATGGATAACTTCCTAACATTGTAAAAGCATTCCCATTTTAAATGTTCTCCAAAAAAATCATAATTGAATGTCTAAACAAAAAACCCGTTGCCATCGAGTAGACTCCGACTCATAGCAACCCCATAGGACAAGTAGAACTGCCCCATAGGGTTTTCAAGAGGTGGCTGGTGGGTTCGAATTGCTGACCTTTTGGTTAGCAACCACAGCTCTTAACCACTGCTCCACCAGGGTTCCAATTAAATGTGTAGCAGGTGCAAATCATTGTGCCAGGTGGTAGAACAGGAACGAAGAACCTGGTTCCTGTGCTCAAAAGAGTTATCAGGCTTATTGGTGAAGGCTATGAAAGTGAATGACAAGCTGGGGGAAGAATGAGGATAAAGTAGGTCTAAGAAGTAACGAAAGTCAAGGTTACATGTTGAAACACAGAAGTTCCATCCATAATACATGTGGGATACTTTTAAATCTCATTTTATTGCTGTATTGTAGCTGTAGAGAGTGTTTCCAAGATAGGAGGGATGGAAGTCATAGCTTTTAAATCTTAACCATCTATTGTCCATGGTTGAATGTTGCAGGTATTAAGTATTTCCAAAGGGGTTCCATGATAACATCAATACACTTGCCTTGGCTTATGATTACCCCACTCACTCTACAACATGCCCTTTAAGTACTTTGTTCACTGCTGCTGTACTTGACAAAACCACCTGTCCACTGTTCTACTTACACACAGAGAAAAGTAAATTTATCAATAAAACCTGCTATGCAGATTCCTTCTTATCTATCAAAAAATCAGGGCATTAAGGCATCAAACTCACCCCAGCTGTGCTCTTTTTCTGCAACGTAATGGCAGAATGACAACAAAATCAGGGAAGATTTTTTTTTCCCTAGAACTGGCTTTTAATCGCATTATTTTATAATTTAAATAGCAAAAGTGGCTTACACTGAATCTGAGGCCATGGAATCCTCCTGAGGCCTCCCTACTTTTATTGACTGACCTCCAACAATACCCAAGGGTAAGGAAAAAATGTGCTAGGGCAAAAACCCACACTGCTTAGAAAGTGTGTAAGGAAAAACAAAATATGCAAAACCTCTGTTTTTAGACAAATCTCCTGATTAAAAATATTCTTGATAGCCCAGTTAAGAAAAATCTCTGCTTCTAAAGAGACCAACCTCTGAGGAAGCTTTCACAGATGATAAAGTTAGCAGTCACAGTGATTGAAAGGGGACATTATACTTTAAAATGTAATGCTGTTAGGACAGATGTGGTTAGGAGAAGGAAAAAAAAGACTACACTGCATATATCTAGAAATACTAAAATAGAAATAAAAATGAGTACTTTGCCATATTTTCCTAGGAATGAGTATATTTACCTGTTTTCAGTTAGGCGGGAAAGGAAGGTTTGAGTTGAAGATCTCCCCCTTGTCAACACGCCCAGATTAAAAAGTGATCAAGAGTTAGATGAACTATCATAAGTGGATGGGGTTTTATTCCATTCAATTATTTACTGCCCACCGAAGGTCCCTTTTTCCCCATACAACAGGAAATTGCCTTTCTGAGAAATGAAAAACATACATCAATCTATGCAATACTGGTTTTATTATACACATAAAAATCCATTCTTTACCCCCAGCCAATGTTTCATGGGGTCATATCACCCTGTTTTAAACAGTAGTGGAGTTCTAGAATTAAGAAGGTCCTGGAAGAGTATTTCTGTAGTAAAAGTTTCACACACTTCAAAAAAAAAATTATTATTAATTCATAAGCTGTATATTCTAAATGAGAATTACCTATAGAATCCAGGTACAAGTTTGGCTTGGCTTTCCAATTCCTTTAAGGAAGACTAAACATCTTCTTTTTTTTCCTCAAAGCTTCTTAGAGTTGACCAGGTTTTGGTTAGAGTGGGGATCGGGTTTCCAGTAAACATGGGGAAAGGTGTTTTCCCTGAGTTTAGATACCTTTGTTTCATAAACAAGGAGTCCTCGGGTGGAACAAACCCTTAAGCACTCAGCTACCAACCAAAAGGCTGGTGGTTCCAATCCACCCAGGGGCACCTTGGAAGAAAGGCCTGGCAATCTACTTCTGAAAGATCATAGCCATTGAAAACCCTATATACTTCTACAGCCCAATCAAAAAATGGGCAAAAGACTTGAAGAGACATTTCACCAGAGGATACTCAAATGGCCAACAAGCACATGAAAAAATGTTCAGTGTCATTATCCATTAGAGAGATGTAAATCAAAACCACAATGAGATATCACCTCACTCCCACTAGGATGACTAAGATTAAACAAAATGGAAAATAACAAATGTTGGCAAGGATGTGGAGAAATTGAAACACTTATCTATTGTTAATGGAAATGCAAAATGGTACAGCCACGGTAGAAAACAGTTTGGTGGTTCCTCAAAAAGTTAAACATAGAACTACCATATGACCAAGCAATTCCACTCCTAGGTAAACACCCAAGAGACCAGAAGGCAACAAGGCAAACAGACACAGGTACATCAATGTTTGTTGCAGCACTATTCACAATTGCCAAAAGGTAGAAACAGCCTAAGTGTCCGTCAGCAGATGAATGGATAAACAAAATATGGTACGTATATACAATGGAATATTACTCAGCCATAAAGAGAAATGAAGTAATGCTACAACTTGGATGAACCTCGAAAACATGCTCAGGGAAATAAAGTCAATCACAAAAGGACAAATATTATATGATTTCACTTATATGAAATAACAAGAACAAGCAAATGTATAAGAGACCAAAGTTTACTAGTGGTTACCAGGGGCAGGAGGGAGGGGGAAAAGGGAAGTTTTAGTTTAATGAGTGTTTGTTTATTGGTGATGGGAAATTTGGCAATAATTACGGGTGGTGGTAGTTGCACGACATGATTAATATCATAGATATCACTGAATTGCACACCTGAAAAATGTTGAATTGGCAAATGTTTTGTTATATATATTTTTACAACAATTAAGAAAGAAAACCCTATGGAACACAGCAATTCTACTCTGAAACACATGGGGTCGCCATGAGTCAGAATGGACTGCATGGCAACTGGTTTTTTGAGTTTCATAAACATGACTAGTGCCATCAAGTAAGAGATGCATAAAAAGAGGTTCAGACTTTGAAAGAAAGAATACATAGTAAAGAAAGAAAATCAGACTTTTAAAGAAAGAGAACGCATATTATATTTGAAACTCTGCAAAGCCTTTAAGAAAGGAGCAGTTGAGAAGAGTGCATGAGCAGTTAAACAAGTCTTTCATTTATACACAAAGTGTTTATGGCACAAAATCATATAAATGCCAGTCAACATAACCAACGTGACTTAGTCCCTAAAGCACTCAGGTGGATTTGAAAGCAATTTGGCTGCCATAGAAGCCATTTCGCAGATCACGGGGGTTAATTTAACGAAATCTGCGGGCTTGAAGCTGTTTCCTTCCTCTTCCATGTGCATTTTCCTAGAAAATCTGTACTTGATCATAAAGTGTAACTGTCTCGAATAGAAGAGACACGTTCTTCAGCCAAGGATACACAAGTAATGGAATTTCAGGGCCCGAAACTGCTAGCACATTTTCATTGTACGTTCCAACCTTCCTTGCAGTCCACACTTGTCCTGTCTTCCAAAACCCAACGTCAGGACATTTACCATCATTGTTTTGGCACTATGAATGAAAAGTATTATGGTGATGTATATCTGCAACTACTTTGAGTTGATTATTTTTATAATTTCATATCACACTCTTCACATTGCATTTAAAACTGTAACCACCATTGGCAGCACCATGTAAATATTTAACAGTAGCCACCTACTTCGGACACTTCCATAATAATGGAATTTTTCATTGTAAATGCAGATAAAGTTTATGTAGTTAATATTTCTAATCAATATTATAAGAAATTCCTGCCAAATGCACCTTGGAAGCCACTGGTTTACAATGGCACCTACTTCATAATATCCAATTTTAGATATTACATATTTAATACTAATATTTTTTTATCTGCATGAGCAGAAAGTGTGTTTCCTGGTTCTTAGAATCCAAACAACTAATCTTATTAAATAACCAGGCAATTTATTGTCTTCAAATACCGACATAAAGTTAACTGATAGTTTAACTGTTCCACCTTAACGATTGCTTTGCATTTCAATTCACCTGGACCACATGCATTCCAGGTTTTCCTCATCCAATAGACCATTGGTCAACAACTGTTAGTTTAACAAAAAATCAAGCATTTCTGTGTGTTTGGTGTAGAGACAGAGGACTTATTTGGAATTAAGCCTAAAATCAGATTTAGTGAATGCGACAAGTCTTTTATCCAAAGATTGGACTACACTTTAAAAGTCCATAATTATTGTTAGACACTTGTAAAATCCTGGAGTGCAGATGCCGAAAGGGTGATAACCAAGTTTCCCTTCATTGCTACAGAAACAAAACATCTCAAAGCAAATAGGAAAACAACACTCAATAATCCAGCCAAGACAACATCAAATTTAACTTGGCACATCTTAAGGGTCAAGCATCCAACAAGGCAACATTGATTAAATTCCCTCCACAAAGATCAATCGAAGAGATGTCAGCAGAGTCACCACAAGAGAGTACCATCCAATTCTAAAATGTCAACAGACAGAATTCTGTGAAATCTGGTTTTCCACATTGCAATGGATGGATCTCAGATATACTCATTAAATCACCCAAATTATTAGCTTTCCACCTTAAAGAATTTGGAAAAAAACCTTTGGGAGTATGTTTTGTTTTATATTTGGAATGGTTAACAATTTCTCACCTATGTGAGTGAACAAAAAATGAGACTCAAAGCTAAAATTCAGGTTTTAGCTTTACTGGGACAAAGGAAGACAATTGGCAGGGTTGACCATATAAATAAATATTCTATATCATTTAAGAGGCTACGCTCAGACACCCCGACTAAAAAGCATCTTATTCACCATCCTGCTTCAATGCCTGAATTTCCATCAACAGTAAATCATATCTTATCATCAGTCTCTCCAGATGTCTCCTTAAAAATGCAAAAATATTCCTGGGGAAGGGAGTGTACTCAGGGTTGCAGCTCCCATATGAGGTCTTTTTGTCAGTTAGAAGGAGGTCCCTGGGTGGTGCAAGTGGTTTCTGTTTACTACTAACTTAAAGGTTGGCAGTTTAAACTCACCCAGTGGTGCCGTGGAAGAAAGACCTGGTGATCTGCTTCTGTAAAGATTACAGCCAAGAAAATCCTAATGGAGCAGTTTTACTCTGTAACACATGGGATCACCATGAGTCAGAATCGACTTGACAGCAACGGATTTGATTATTTGCAGGGCAGATGCTGCTCAACCAGAGCAAAGCTGAGGCTCTGGGTTCAACTTCAGCCCTCAACAGTCCCCACTGTATGCAGCTTTTGCACACGACAATATGAGGTTGCCTGGTGGTGTTCAACAAGCCCAGCTTTTGTTTCCTTGGAGGCCTCCATGTTGCTATTGATGCTTTTGAAAAGCAACCTCCTCTTTAACCTAAGCAAAAACTTCTTGAGAGCTTCCAGAATGAAATTTCACCAATCTTCTATTAGCAATCTTGAGAAAAGACTCAGGTTTTAGGCTGCACCTGCCTGGGACCTCAAGGGCAGTTGACCCAACCAAGCCTCTTATCCCTGACACCCCTGACTGCTGCCCCAAAAGGAAACCCTTTAAGTCACCTAACCTTACTTATTTTCACCCTCACCATCTGTCCACCTGCCACCAACTGTTCTACTGAAAAGCTTGCATTAAAACGTTTATTTCTGGAGCTCTGATACGGTGGTGGGCTGGAGCTATTTTATAAGGGCTTGATAGAGCTGATTGTGCACATCTCTTCTCAATTCTACATTCAGTAACATCATGTTGGTAGCTTGAAATCAGTCATGTTAGGAGTATTCATTGGTCCCTGAGTGGCGCAAAGGTTTGCACTCAACTACTAACCTAAAAGTTGGTGGTTCAAACCCACCCAACAGTGCCCTGGAAGAAAGGCCTGGCGATCTGCTTGCATAAACATTATAGCCAAGATAACCCTTTGGAGCAGATCTACTTTGTAACACATGGGGTTGCCTTGAGTTGGAATTGACCCCAGGACAACAGGTTTGGCTTGATTTGGGTTTGGGATTACCACAGAAATTGGCAAAAGCTTCAAATCAGTGCTTTTCTCTAACAGTGAGCCAATTTTTATATATTTACCAGCACACTTTTGCTGATTCCAAAAAAATGCTCCTACCCTGTCACAAACTCAGTTTCTTATTTTCAAATCAGTCAGCTAGAATCTGGTTCTCCCAAGAGATCACTATCTCACCACCCTCTCAAGTAGAAGTAGGTCATTTTGCCATACTCCTCTAACAGATTTCCTTCAGGAAGCCCTTTAAAAGAGCCATGTTAGGAACTTCTGGGCAACATGGCACTATAGTCAGAAGCACCACGCTGTCCTTCCACAGCAAAGATCAGAAAAACTAAGTCAAACAGAGTCACGCGTCAATCCTGAAACCCTAAGCATCAAATGAAGAGATAAAGAACTCAACCAAGCACCGAATGGAATAAGAAACTGACCAAGAACAGAGAGTGAGGAGAAATACATGCAGAGGTCCCCTATCAGCTACCCCAGCACGGATCCACCATCTTGGACTCCTATCGGAGATCAGCAAACAGGGGGTACGAGAAAGCAGCATCACGGAGCTTCCTAGCAGGAGATGGAACAACAGGTAACCAGCGATATAGGCTTTCCCACCCCCTACCCTTCTTCACCCCCACTTGGCCTCTTCTGCTTCCTTCAGCCACAGTCTCTTGGCCAGGAAGCACCAGCTTCACCCCGGTGTCACTTGGATTCCACCCACCTGCACTGGCCGGCTCCCTGAGTGCCTTTTGTTGGCTGCTGGTGTTGCTTTTTTCCACTTCTTTACATTTCTTCCTTACCTCTGACCACCTCTCCCTCCTTTCTCTCAACTACCTGGCCCCATGCACCATCTTTCCTTCTTCCTGAAAGGCTGCAAAACACCACTCAACTGTGAAACTGCTTTCCGGCCCGTGCCGCCACGCTGGTGGGACCCCTGGGGCTTTTTTCTTTGTTTGTTTGCTCTGATTTTTTCTGTTTTGATTTGTTTCTTTGTTTTCTTTTTCTTTTCTCGGCTTGGGAGCCCCTTCTAGCCGGGCAGTACTGCACAGCTTGGAAGCTACTCCACTCTGCACAGACGAACAGGGACATCCCTGGGGGCATTTTTTTTTTCTTGCTTTTGTTTTTGGTTTCTTTTTGTTGCTTTGTTTTGTTTTCTTCTTTCTCTTATTCCCGTTTTGTCTTTCTTCATTTCCAATCTCTTGATTTATTCATTTTTTTCTTTTCATTTTTGTTTTTCCCCATTTCTCAGTCTCTCATCTCTCCACTCCAATAGTAAGCTCCCTTAGCACTCTTTTTTGTTTGTGTGTACGTTTTTGGCTCCTGTTCCTCTCTCCTCTCTCTCATCTTTCCCATACCATCTTAGCTCCACACATCACAATCTATCCCCTCCTTCTTGTCTACCTGCACCTTGCGCCAAACATCACACTCCCAAGCAGCACAGGCACGGCCTATTGGAACCTGCCCTGCACTGATTGCCGGTTTGCACTGTTAGCCCTGGTACGTGCCACAAACAACCCATCCCAGCAACTCCCCTTCAGCTGGACCTGACCTGCTGTACTATACCTGAGTGACTGACCCTGCCCATTGGAGAAGGAGGCGAAAAGTATCGTGCCCACGGACAAGCAAACAACAAAGAACGCACAGCCTGCCTACTCAGACATAACCAAATAAAACAAAAAAGCAGGATGAAACAAAGAAATCTACAATCAATAAATGAGGAAAATAACCACTGAATGCCCTAAAGACAGCAAATAATATCAAAACATTTACAAAAACAGGACAGGATGGTCCCAGTAGGCGTCCAAAATAAAATACCAGATGACCTTCCAGTAGAAGAAAAGGCACTTGACCTAACTGATAGGGAATGCAAATCTCTAATATTCAGAATTATCCAAGAGTTGAAGCAAAAAGCAGACAAAAATGAGGAAAAAATAGACAAATTCATGGAACATATGGACAAAAAAATGGAAGAATTCAAGAAAATAATACAGGAACAAAATGCTAAAATAAATTCACAACTAGAAATCATACAAAAACAACAATTATAAATCCAAAAGATAAACAACAAGATTTCAGAAATGGACAGTGTCATAGAAGGGCTGAGGAGCAGGTTTGAAATGATGGAAGCTAGGATCAGTGAAATTGAAGACAAACACCTGGATACAACTCTGAGGAAAAATCAGAAAAAAGAACAAAGATAAATGAAGAAACCCTGAGAATTATGTGGGATACAATCAAAAGCAAAAATCTGCAAGTGATCAGAGTTCCAGAACGGGGGAGAAAACAGAAAACACAGAGAGGATCATTGAAGAATTGCTGACAGAAAACTTCTCCAATATCATGAAAGATGAAAACCTGACCATCCAAGAAGCTCAATGAACCCCATATATGATAGACCCCAAAAGAAAATCACCAAGCCATATCAAAATCACACTCGCTAAAACCAAAGACAAAGAATCCTGAGAGCAGCTCGAGAAAAACAAGAAGTCACATACAGAGGAGAAACAATAAGACTAAGCTCGGATTATTCAGCAGAAACCCTGCAGGCAAGAAGGCGATGGGATGACATATATAAAACCTTGAAAGAAAAAACTGCCAGCCAACAATAATATATCCTGCAAAAATTCTCATTCAAATATGATGGTGAAATTAGGTCATTTCCAGATAAGCAGAAATTAAGGGACTGTGTAAAAACCAAATGTCATGGATTGAATTGAGTCCCCCAAAAAATGTGTGTAGCAGCTTGGCTGGGTCATGATTCCCAGTATTGTACGATTGTGTTATCTGATGTGATTTCCTTGTGTGTTGTAAACTCTACTGCTATGATGAGATTATATGTGATCTCCTCAAGTGTTGTAAATTCTATCACTGTGATGAGGTTATACTGATGAGGTTGACAAGATCAGTGTGTTAATGCAATCTCTTTTGAGATATAAAAGAGAGAAGCAAGCAGAGACACATGGGAACCTCACACCACCAAGAAAGAAGTGCTGGGAGCAGAGTGCGTCCTTTGGACCTGAGGTTCCTGCGCTGAGATGCTCCCAGACCAAGGAAAGACTGAGGCAAGGACCTTTCTCCAGAGCCGACAGAGAGAGAGAGAGCCTTTTCCTGGAGCTGATGCCCTGAATTTGGACTTGTAGCCTACTGGACTATGAAGACAATAAATTTCTCTCTGTTAAAACCATCCACTTGTGGTATTCATGTTGGAGCAGCACTAGATGACTAAGACACCAAACCAAACTTAAAAGACTTATTAAAGGGAGTCCTTCGATCTGAGAACAAACAACATCAAACCACAGGCTGAATACAGGACACAGGATTGTGCTAGCCAGATACCAACCTAGGAAATGAACTCTTAAGGACTATGCAAAACCAAAAGAACTACAACAGGGAACCAGAGAGGTTAATCTGTAAATGACAACAGCATCAGAACAATAAAAGAGGGAATAAACGGTGTAGGTATAGAACCTTGTAATG